>NC_050574.1:4840362-5140362 GCF_011100635.1 Trichosurus vulpecula | reverse complement strand
ATCAGAAGGACCTAGCATTGGAAGGGGCCCCTTTGCTAAACCTCAGAGAAGGAAGCCGGGGGTCCTCAGGGAAAGAGAGGAGGGAGGGCAGGGGGGCAGCCAGTGTAGCCAGGAGAGAGGGTGAGGGTGGGATGACCGTGTGGAGTAGCCCCAGAGAGCTGGATAAAAGGCATCCAATCCAGACTGCCTATTTTGTGGAAGAAGAAATGGGTCTGAGAGGTTGTGACTTGCCCACGATGCAGGAATAGTAAGTGTTGATTTTCATGCTCAGTTCTTCTTAGAAGCACCACTTTGTCAGCTCCCTGTGGTGTGGATTGCCAGACTGGGAACAGGACAATCAATGAGGGTGACTGTTCTACAGTCAGCCAGTGACTGGAATTGAGAGAGCTTAGGGTTGGAGAGCGATCTGGGAGCCACCTGGGAAGAGCTGGTGATCGAGCCCTCGGAGATCTCTCAAAGAGGGCCCGAGGCACCACCTTGAAGACGTGCACTGTAGGGATGAGGAGCCCCAGAGGATCCTGCCATATAGGGTGATCAGTCCAAGAGTGAGTAGCTCCACGGAAGCCAAGAGGGGAAAGGACAAAAACTGATCACCAGCAGCTGGTGGGGACCTGAGCTAAGTGAGAGAGCATCAGGTGGTCCAGGATGAGCTCCATGCCCGGGTCCTGAAAGCTGGTGGGTGTGGCCTCTGGGCCTCTGCCAGAGACCTACGGTGGACAACACCCCTCTTCTTTACGCTGCTCCTCTAAGAGAATCTGGACTCTTCTAAGGCCTACCCGGTGCTTTGCTGCTGTTAAAAGAACAATTCTTTGGGCTTTTGCCTTGATTAATGAGGCAAAACTCAAGACAGAGAATTAAGATGAGTTTATTAACAGGGTGGCAAGGTGGCAACATGTTGACATGCTGGTCACTGGCACTCAGCAAGGGATTCAAGACAAAGCCAGCTCCTATCAAGAACTTTTGTAAGGAGATAAAGACAATTCAGATAGGTCCACGTCAGCAAAAAAGGGATGGGCCGTTGCATCTGTCAGCCCTGATTACAAATGTCCAAAGGGCCACGGCAGCAGTACAACAGCTGTTAACTCTAAAAAAGCCAGAAAGTCGTCACAGCCAGTTAAACTCTAAAAGTAAAATAAAACAAAACAAAATAAAACCAAAGCACTAGCAGTGGTCATAAGCAAAAAGCTTTATTCTGTTGGAGGAGGAAAACTAGACACATGTGTCGGGGCTCTAGTAGGAGATCCTCTTTGGAGCAGGAAAACCTCAGCACTTATGCCAATGTCTGCACAATGAGCTGTAGCCCTGATGATGAGGAGTGACAGCAACAGTGAGACAAGTTCGATTTGTAGCAGGGCTTCATGACCAGAAACAATTCTGGGATTTTTCTGTGGCTGAGATCATCCAGAGGGTGCACACAAAGGATTGTGGCCATGCCAAACTCAGGACACAGCCTGCTTGCTGGGCCTTAGCTCTGGAAAACAGGGTGTCTCCTAATAATAAAAAGAGAGGAGTAAAAAGAGATGGGGGTCTTGGTGTGGGGTTCCTGACATTTCCCACTTTTGGCCAAAGGGAGGGGGTCTGAAAGAACCCCTCCCATTCTGACCAATAAAGGAGAGGCAGGTATAAGCCAAGAAGCAATGAGAGGTGTGTTGGGCCAGGATTGATGAGATGTTGACTTAAGGGACAGCTGTGGGCTTTTGGTGAGCTTAGGGGTTAAGGTGGCAGATCTAAGAAGCTGTTAGCCACTCCCCTTAGAAATGATGAAAGGGCATTTTTATCACAGAAGGTAAGTTCCTTGAGGGGACCTATTGAGGAAGTGTGTCTCTGGTAGGAGGGCCAAGAATGTAGGGAGTCGGGGAGGGGGGAAACTAGGACAGTATAGTCAGCCCTTGTCCAGAATCTTGGGACAGCTGTCTTGTCTAGATGTCGGCTGCCCCTGGGGCTATAGTAGACAAGCTTTGAGGTCTCTAGAGGGTTCTGCCATTCACTCAGGGTGGGGGTGGGGGTGGGGCTGTCTTCAGATGACCCAGGCGTCCACACCCACAAGTTTGGCAGCTGTGGGCGTAGTCAGAAGGATCTGGTAGGAGCCTTTAAAACAATGATTGATCAGTATGGAGCCAGTTTTCAGATGAGACATACGGGTTGCTTGAGATGTACAATTGTGAGAACTCTGCATCAATCTTTGGATCTGACCGAATTTATGGTCAGCATAACTGAGGTTTGTAGGGTCTCTAAGCAGCAAGGAGAGGCAGTCCAACTTCCCAGCTACACAGGACTAGGTTCAAACAATGCAATAATTTATATACATATATATATATGTATATATATAAATAATTTTCATAAATTCATAATCATAATTACCTTGTCACATTACATTAATGTCAACTTATAGATCAAACCATTTAGAGGGCTCACATTGGACTAGTTTTGAGAAGGGAGATTTACACGTCACCAAGAAAACTTAAACTATGCAAAGCAATACAGTCATTATCACCAATATTAACTGACGTTAAGTCTCTTTGTATCTTAGTGACCCATTCTCAATATTCATTTAAGCAGCACCTTTTGAGTCCCAGATGTCTTGGGTAGTCATCTGGTCCCTAGATATTCTTGGACAATAGGCTTTCTCAAGACAGCTCTAAAAAGCGCTCTGCTTCTCTGGTTCCAAATCTAGAGGTTCTTAGATAATTCTGATATAATTTAGTACAATTACTTAAATTGAGTTCTCCAAATTTGAAACTTCAGAAAATTTTAGTTCATATGCAATTTGTTGTTTCTATCCTTACCTAAATCCTGTACCTGATATAAGAATCTTAAAAAAAAAATTCATGAGGGTCCAACTGTAAAATGAGCTCTTCTGCCTTTTAAAATTATCAGATACTTGAAAAATGGGAAAATACTTTTACTTTTTTAACTTTTATCAATACAATTTATGTGCAAAATCGTTAATCCAGTTTTAAGAATTTATTTCTAAAACATACTCAAAGCCTGAATTCCCATGATACACACATTTGGAAGCCAATCATATACCTCTGTATATAGTTCTTAGAGAAAACAGTCTAACCCTGTTGCTTTTCTCCAAGTTTACTATTCCATTTAATTGGAAAACTTTATAGATTTCCCCCTTAGGAGGACATCATCCATATGTTATCATTTGACCACAAACATAGGTTAAATTTGTAAAATGTTTCTACTTGTATCTTATTACAGTAAATACAGAAGCTCAGTAAGTACTTGATGATTGGTTCTTGTCATATGGTTCCACTTCCTCATTTTACAGATGAGAAAACACACGAATCATCTCTGCTCCCTGGCTCCTTTCCTTTTCCATGTAAAATCTCTTCTCTTAATTGATTATATTCCATTTGTCTTGTAAGTATCTCCTTTGTCCTTAGCCAATTGGACATTGGCTCCTCCGTTAGATTGAGCTCCTTGAAAGCCCTACTTGGTATCTCCAGCACTTAATGTAGTGCCTGGCACACAGTTGGTGCACAATAAATGCTTGTTGACTTGTTCCAGTTATCCTATACTCATTAGTTGCTCTAATTAAACAACATCAAGAACATGAAAGCTTGGGGAGCTAGCCTGGAAGTCAGGAAGGAGGAGCTCCAGTCCCTTTTCTAACCCATTTCTGCAGAGCAAGTTGTGTTGGTAAGCAAAAATGGGCTCCTTAGCACTTAGTTCAACAGGTACCCTTGAATACTTTGACTTTTGTTCCCTTTGAGTAATTCATTGAGCCTTACTAGGTGCTAAGCCCCAGGCCCAAACCCCTATTAGGTGTAAAACCTTAGTGGGTGTGGATTGGCAACTAAGGTGGGGCCCAAGGTGGGGCTAACTCCAGGAA
The DNA here is from genome assembly GCF_011100635.1 of Trichosurus vulpecula. Classification (NCBI taxonomy): domain Eukaryota; kingdom Metazoa; phylum Chordata; class Mammalia; order Diprotodontia; family Phalangeridae; genus Trichosurus; species Trichosurus vulpecula. The sequence continues at coordinate 5,136,518 of NC_050574.1, read as the reverse complement.
GGGCCTAGTTTACATGTCTGGGAGAGCAGAGGCTTTTAGACCATGTGGGTTTAAGTCCACCTCTTTGTGACGATTCTAGGTCACATGGGTGAGTTGTATGTGTGATTCACCCCGACCCTGAAAAAGATATAAAAACCAGGGGTTGGCTGTCTGTTCTTTGGAGCTCTTTGGCGCAGCAGTGGTGGCGCATGACTCTGGGCCACCCCTTGTTCTGAGCTCCCGGGCTGAACCTAGATGTTGGTAACTATGAATCTGTACTGGGTCTGTCTGTTGATGTTTGTACTTTGTAATTTGCTCTGAAGTTCAGGGTGCTGGCTTTTCCCCCTGAACTAAGTGAATGCTGTCTGTATGCTGGATTAAAGTAAACTTGTCAACCCCTTGCTTTCCTTAGTTAAGCAGATCAAAAGGACCTGTGCTGTTGGCAGCTTTCTGGGTGCTGGCTGTGAGTGGAGCTTACAGCCCCACAGAAGCTGCTAGCTGGATTGTGGAAACACAAGTGTAGAAGTAAGGACCAGATGATGGGGGCCCCTGTCTGCAGAGCAAATGTGGAGGCGAGGATCAGGGGATGAGGATAGGGCCTTGTCTATAAGGCAGGTGCACCCTGGGGTTGAGGATGGGGCCCTGTCTATAGGGTAGGTGAGAACCAGGGGATGAGATGGGGCCCATGACTGCAGAGCAGCTGTGGACCAGGGGATGGGGGTGTGGGCCTGTATCTGCAGAGCAGGTGTGGAGGTGAGGACCAGGGGATGAGGATGGCCCCTGTCTTCAGGGCAGGTGTGGACGCAGACATGGCCCTTTGGGGCACCCGTGAGGACCCCCGAGGCCAGAGGCGCCCACAAGGGGTTACTTTGGGGCCTGCATATTCCAGGGCTCGCAGCTCCTGGGGCACCTCGGGTATTACTATTCTTCGTGGGATAAAATGCAGACGCTGAGGCTTGGCCTGCAGCCGAAGACGGGAAGGGGCAGCCCTGCTGCCCGCAGAAAGAGGCCCAGTACAGCACACGTGGATGCTGCCGGCTCCCAGCCACCAGCACCCGCTTGCACGGACTCCATTTCCCAGAATCCCCATGGCCCCCGGCGCTGCGTCGCTGCGTCACTGCGTCCTGGCCTTGCGTACTTCACGCTCCCCTCTCCTGTCGCCGGGACCCGGTGCATTGTGGGAGGCGTAGTTCCCGGGGTCGGGGTACGCAAGCGCAATAGCCGCGGAGAGGGGTAGTCGGCCCCTTTGTTCTCGGTGGCGTCCCCGCAGCGGCGGCGGTAACTGGGACCGAGATCCCGGGGGAGCCCGGCGCGGGAAGCTAGGCCCGAGGTACGCCCCCGTTGAGGTGAGCGCCAGCGCACGGCGGGGCCCAAGGGCGCATGTGTGGAAAGTGCGCGTGCCCGCACGCGCGCGGGGCAGTGGGAGAAGTGGGCTGGGAGGGGACGGGGCGAGGCCCGCGCTTCGTGTGCGGGGCTGAGACCCGGGCCGGGTGGGGCCGCGTGCGCAGGCGCGGCGGGGGCGCGGCGGGGGCGGGGCGGGGCTCGGCTCTAGTGCGCAGGCGCGCGGCAGGGAGGTCGGACTCGGCGCTGCTGGCCGCTAGTGCAGCGGCCGTAGCGCTCGGGAGCCGGCTGGCGGGTGAGTGCGGCGGGGGCGGGGCCCGGGGGCGCCGAGCTCCGGGGAATGAGGGCTCTTCGGGCGCTCGGTCCTGCCAGCCCCACCCCGGGGAGGGCATTCGTTCTGGGTCATTCCGCCGGCTCCGCAGCGCGTGGGGTAGGATTCGAACTCGGGTCTTCCCGCCTCTGCCGCCCCTAGCTGCCCCTGTGGAGACGGAGCGGGGGCTGCCGGGGGTGCCTAGGGGTGGAGCCCACGCACGTGTGTGGAGTGTGAGTGTGACAGGGAGGGAGGCGGACGGATCGGAACCGGAGCCGCCCTGCCAGCCTGGGCTGCCGTTGTCCCGGTTTTGCAGATGAGCCACTGAGTCAGGGAGCGGCCAGGTGCCTCGTCCCGGGCTTGCTGTCCGGGCTTTTGAACCCAGATCTTTACACTCCAGGGCTGGGTCCTCCAAAACGGGTGACGCCCGTCCTCCTGGACCCCAAACCCACCCCCCTTCCCCAGGAGCGCCCCGCCCCCACGGCAGATCCCTCCCTCCCCCAGGACCACTCCTCCACTGCAGACCCCTCCCCAGGACCCCACCTCACAGGGGAGCTCTCCCTTTCCCCAGGAGCCCCCGCACAGCAGACCCCTCCCCTAGGATGCCCCCCCCACTGCAGACCCCTTCTCTCCCAGGACCGCAGACCCCTCCCCCAGGACCCCCCTCCATTGCAGACCCCTCCCCTCCCCAGGACCCCACCTCACAGCGGAGCTCTCCCTTCCCCCAAGAGCGCCCCGCCCCCAAGCAGACCTCTCCCTCCCCCAGGACCCCCCCCCACTGCAGACCCCTTCTCCTCCAGGACCCCGGACCCCCCCCCCACTGCAGACCTCCTCTCCTCCAGGACCGCAGACCCCCTCCACCAGGACCACCCCCCTGCCACTGCAGACCCCTCCCCCAGGACCCCCCCTCCATTGCAGACCCCTCCCCTCCCCAGGACCCCACCTCACAGCGGAGCTCTCCCTTTCCCCAGGAGTGCCCCGCCCCCACAGCAGACCTCTCCCTCCCCCAGGACCCCCCCCACTGCAGACCCCTTCTCCTCCAGGACCCCAGACCCCTCCCCCAGAACCCCCCCCCCCACTGCAGACCCCCTCTCCCCCAGGACCGCAGACCCCTCCCCCAGGACCCCCCCTCCATTGCAGACCCCTCTCCTCCCCAGGACCCCACCTCACAGCGGAGCTCTCCCTTCCCCCAGGAGCGCCCCGCCCCCACAGCAGACCTCTCCCTCCCCCAGGACCCCCCCCCCAGCCACTGCAGACCCCTTCTCCTCCAAGACCACAGACCCCTCCCCCAGGACCCCCCCTCCATTGCAGACCCCTCCCCTCCCCAGGAGCACCCACCCACAGCAGATCTCTTCCTCCCCGAGGACCGCAGACCCCTCCCCCAGGACCACTCCTCCACTGCAGACCCCTCCCCTCCCCAGGACCCCACCTCACAGCAGAGCTCTCCCTTCCCCCAGGAGCCCCCGCACAGCAGACCCCTCCCCTAGGATGTCCCCCCACTGCAGACCCCTTCTCCTCCAGGACCGCAGACCCCTCCCCCAGGACCCCTCCTCCACTGCAGACCTCTTCCTCCCCCAGGACCTCTCCTCCAAGACCGCAGACCCCTCCCCCAGGACCCCTCCCCTCCCCAGGAGCCCTCCCCCACAGCAGACCTCTTCCTCCCCCAGGACCACAGACCCCTCCCTCCCCAGGACCCCACCTCACAGCAGAGCTCTCCCTTCCCCCAGGAGCCCCCCAACAGCAGACCCCTCCCTCCTCCAGGACCACAGACCCCTCTCCTCCCCCAGACACCCTCCCCCCACAGGAGCCCCCCAAGGACCCACATCTCAGGGCCTTTCTTGGCCAACCCCCCATTCCCCTTGACGATGCCCAGTGGTGTGAGCCCCCTCTGCCCCGTCCCAGGCTTGGGGGTCAAAGAGACGCCAAGTACATTTGTAGTGCCCCCTGTACCTGTGACGTCATTGGTCCAGGCAGCTCCAGGTGAGCCAGGTCCCTCCTCCACAGGGCAGGCTGGCTCCCTCGAATGGGCTGGGTCCTCCAGACGCTGATGGTGGCCCTTCCCGGGGCCCTGCAGCTCTGCCTCAGCCTCATTGTGTCCTCACAGGGCCGGCCCCTTAGGAGGCTTGGAGACAGGCGCGGGATTCAGGGTGCCCCGCGTGTGTTAGGTAGAAGCGGCCTGGGCTTGGGCCATGGCCTTGGCCTCTCTGAGAAGCAGGTACCTTATTTGCAAGGTGCTGCTGCCCTCCTGGAGTGTGTTACAGTGGGGGAGGGGGAGGGGGTGTATCTGCACTGCCCCCACTGGGGGTGTCAGGCTGGGCCCCTGGAAAGTGTGTGTGTGAGGAAGAGGCGCTGGAAGGGGGGCTTCAGGCTGCTGGGCCCCCCCATCCTTTGGGCCCTGGCCACTGCTGGATGGACTGGCCAGACAGCCTAGGCTCACTGTGTCTCGGTCTCTCCTTTCTGTCCCGTCTCTCCTCTCTTTCCCTCTCCTTCCCTCTCTGTTTCTTCATCTCTCCCCCTGAGGCACAGAGGACTTGGATCAGTCCTCACTAGCATGGGGACCGTGCCCCGCCCCACCCCCAGTGGCAGGATGATTCAGTGGACCCAGCGGTATTTGGGTCTGAGGTCAGGAAAACCTGGGTTCAGATGTGGTCTCAGACACTTAGTAGCTGTAACCCTGGGCAAGTCACTCCATCTCAGCCCTTCTCAGCTTCCTTATCTGACTCCTGGGGTTGTGATCCTGTGTTCCTTCCTGACAAGAGGCCCCACCCCTTCTGCTGCTTAGAGAGAGGATCCTTTCTCCCTGCCAATGGCTTGGGTCACTCATGTTCTAATGGCAGCTTATCGTGGGGTCACCCTGGATCTGGGGTGGGGCCTGTGGCAGCTGCGGGGAGGGTGCCACCTCTCTGCAGGTGGCCTCAGTCCTGTGGACAAAGGTCCTGGCCAGTCTGGTCTGGAGCGCCTGCTTTGGGCTGTGGGAGGGCCAGGCCCCTTCCAGTCTGATGGTGGCTGTGGGTGGCCCCTTCTCCACTGGCCTTCACCCCTTTTGTCTGCCCCATGTTCTCCCATCAGCAGCTTAGGCATCTGAACTCGGTCCTCCAGCTGGTGGAGAACAGTGTTCTTCCGGGAGCTTGGGGACTGAAGCCAGGCCTGTCGGAGACTGAGGCTCCAACCGCAGAAGGTCACACAGAGCTTGAACCCAATTCCTCTGACCCCATATCCAGCGTTCTTTCCCTTGTAGTGTGACTTTGTTATGTTATTACCTGATTGGTATCACTATCAATTACTTAATAAGCACGTATTAAGTACCTACTGCATGTTCGGCCCTGTGCTGAATGCTGTGGATGCAAAGAAAAGGCAAAAAACCCATTCCCCACCCTCGAGGAGCTTGCAGTCTAATGGCAGAGAAAGATGGGTGCGACCGCTGTACTCAGTGAGTGCTGAGCAGGGTGCCTGCCCAGTGGCTGCATCATAAATGCTTATCCACTTACTGGGGAAGGGAGCCTTCCCAGCATGGGACAGTCACCTCATGGACTGGAGAAACAGCCTGGAGGCCCTGCAGCTGGGTCCTCGAGCCCCTGGGGAGGAGCCAAGTAAGCCGAGTGGCCACGATGGGCATTAGAGGCCAAGCAGAGCGCTGGACTCTCCTTTAGTGGCCCAGAGTGCACCCTCCTACTATGGAACGCAGATTTGACTGTGCTGCTGAGAGGCAGTAATGCGGGGCTCCTCCTCCCCACCTCTGCATCTCCTCCTCTCTCTTTCTGCTTCTCTTTCCCCTTCTTCCTCTTCCTCTCTTTCCGCTCCCCATCTCTTTCTCCCTCCTTCCCTCTCTTTGCCCTCTCCCCTTCCTCTTTTCCTTCCTCTCTTCTTCTCCCTCCCTCCCCCTCTCCTCCTCCTTTCCTTCCCCCTTCCTCTCTTCTCCCTCTCTGTCTCCTCCCTTTTCTTTTTCTTCTTCTCTTCTCCCTCTCCCCCCTCCCCCTCCCCTCCTCCCTTCCTCTCTTCTCCCTCTCTCTGTCTCCCCCTCCCTTCCCCCCTCCTCTTTTCCTTCCTCTCTTCTTCTCCCTCTCTCCCCCTCCCTTCCTTCCCCCCTCCTCTTTTTTTTCCTCTCTTCTTCTCCCTCTCCCTCTCCTTCTCCCCCTCCCTCTCCCCCTCCCCTTCCCTTCCCCCCTCTTCATTTCCTTCCTCTCTTCTTCTCCCTCTCACTGTTCCCCTCCCCTGCCTTCTCCCTGCCCCCCCCCCATTTGCTTCACTAATTCAGTAACCACACCAAAGAAGGATGAGAGCTCCTGCTGTAGCTTCCCTGGCTCCTCTGGGAGTGCACATTAAGGCTGTTTCTAGGCAACCGAGGCACCGATATCCGGAGCATCTGAGGCAGTTCTGTCTGTGGCTTCATGGAGCATTTTTCTTAATGGAAATAATATTCCAAATATTCCTACTGTCTCCTCTCCCTCATTCCTGGGGGAAGGCGATCAATTTGCCTGAGAGAAGAAAACAAATCCATGTTCATTTGAAATACTGATGCATGGGCCCTCCGAATGGCTCCATACACAGAATCCAGACTTGATGGAGAGATGTTTGGGTGCTGGCTGATGATCCTAAGATCCCCATCACGGGCCAGGCCCTTGGCTGAGTGGCTGGGCTGCAGTTGTCCTGTTGGGCACGATGAGTGACTTAGGATGGAAGGAGGAAATTGGCAATAGTGGTGAGCATTGGCATCTCACAACAGCCCTGGAAGGAAGGTGCTCTTATTTCCTCTAGTTTAGAGATGGAGGAGCCAAGACCAACACAGGGACTTGCTCAGAGTCACACAGCCGACGGAAGTCGGAGGCCAGATTTGAACGTGGGCTCTACCCACTGAGCTGCCCGGCTGCCATCCTGTCAGCCAGCCTTCCTTGGGCATCTCTGGGCCTGGAAGGAGGCCCAAGGGGCACCCGCTCAGGAGCCACCACCACCTGGCTGTGATCCAGAAAGCCAGATCCGGTCTCCCACGCTCCTTTCTTAGCCAGCTCTTTATTCCCAGATCAGGTTTTTCTCTCCTGTGTCCTCTGCCTTGGGTGGGTGGGCCTCTTCCATTGTGGCTAAGACTTGGCACTTCTGTGGAGTAGAGGAGGTGTCTGCGCAGGTGTGTGGCCCCTCAGCAGCCCCATGGGATGACCGTTCTCTGCCAGAAGCTCCTGGTACATAGGACAGGTGGTCTCTTCTCTTTTCCATTTTACAGATAAGGAAACAGAGTCTCAGAGCAGCCAAGTTTTGCAGCCAGATTGGAGGCTAGTAGGTGTCTAGCTGGGTCTCCTGACTTCGGGGCCTTCCCTCCGGGGTCAGTTGCCTCCCGATAGCGTCGCTCTCTGTGAACCTCTGTTGTCCCCATTTATTTGTGTGCCCTGTTAGTCACGGCAGACCTCCTCGCCAGCCTCCCAGAGAGGTCTGCCCACAGTGGGGACCGGAGCATACCCCTGCCCATGAGCCAGGGCCTCACGTCATTGGTGACTGTATTTCTGGGCCCCTCAGCTATAATGTTGGCTGGACATGTTCATTCAGTCGGTCAACAAGTATTTATTAAGTGCTTACTATGTGCCAGGCACCATGCTAACCACCAGGGCTACAAAGAAAGACAAAAATGTGCAAAGAGCTAGGGCCAAACAAGATAGATGCTGGATGAATGAGAGGTGACCCCAGAGGGAAGCTGCTGGCACTAAGGGGGGATCAAGAAAGGTGGCTTTTTCTGGGTGGGATTTTAGCTGGAATGTGAATGAAGCCAGGAGGCCCAAGACAAGGGAGGTTCCAGGCATGGGGCTCAGCCAGAGAAGGTGCCTAGAGTCAGGAGATGGAGAGGCTTGTGTTAGAGGCCCAGGAGGCTGGTGTCACTGGACCGAAGAGTACATGTTTGAGAGTCAGGTGTCAAAAGACCAGAAAAAGGGGGAGCAGGCTAGGCTGCAAAGGGTTTTGATTGCCAAACAGCATTTTGTATTTGGTCATGGAGGCAATAGGGAGCCACTGGAGTTTGTTGAGTAGGGGGTGATGACATTTTCACGGCTGGATGGAGGACGGATTGGGGAAAGACTGGAGGCAAGGAGGCCCCCCTCCCCTTCAGCTGTTGCCACAGACCAGGCCTGAGGCGAGGAGGGCTTGGGTGTCAGAGGAGAGGAGGGGGCATACTTGGAGATGTTGCAAGTTGATGGGTCTTGGCGCCATATTGGATATGGGAGCGGTGGGGTGGTGAGAGAGTGAGGAATCCAGGAGGACCTGTAGGTTGTGAGGCTGAGGAACTGGGAGGTTGGAGGTGCCCTCTACAGTCGTAGGGACGGGGGTGGGCAGTTTAACTGTCTACTAGACGTCCAGTTCAAGATGTGTGAAGGGCAGTTGGAGTTGGGATATTGGAGGTCAGCAGAGAGGTCAGGCTAGATAGGTAAATTGGAGATCATCAAGATGGTCATTGGTGAAATCACCCCGTGAAGTCTTATAGAGGGAGAAAAGAAGAGGGACCCCCAGGTTAGAGGGCGTGGTGTGGAGGAGGGGAGGAGCATTGCCATTGGACTGAGTCACTATGGAGAGGGCAGTTTGGGGGGATGAGAAGGTTGGAGTTCGGACTGCAGAGAGCGGAGGGTAGGAAGTACAGGTCGCGTGTTATTTGCTGCCAGCAGGACACCTGCTGTGTATATGCTAGGAAAGAGAGAGATCTGTACAGAGAAGGCTTTGACCCTGCCAGCCCCCTGGAAGCAGCTGCTGCCCCTGAGGGCATGCTGGGGGCCTCTGCTGTGGGGGTCCTTGGCTCTTCTCAGACTCTGCCAGGATTCGGGCCTGTTCCTGGCTGTGATCTGACCTCTTCCCTGGGCAGTGGGGTGTTGTTTTCCCCCGTTCTGTCCTGGTGGTTTTGGGTACCACGAAACAGGTTTCATGGCCTCATGGCTTCTTTTTCCTCCTGCAGCTTTGCCTTCTCTCCCACAAAGGACTCTCAAGGAGGCAGCGATGATGTCGGGGCTCCTTTCAGCCATGCCTCAGGTGAGTTAAGGTTCCTCCCAAAATATCCTGCAGTTTTTCCAAACATAGATTGATTTGTTGACTTGGTGCTAGACTGTTGGTAAGTCATCCAGGCCAAAACCTTCAGGGCTCAGGGATATCAGAGGTCTTCAAGAGTGGTGGACTCATTAGAGTCTCTGCCAACTGTTTAGATTGCGTGAAGGGTCCATGCGGAGAAGGACAGGCCCAGAGGCTGGGCCAAGGATAATGCCATGAAACTGAGGGAGAAACGAGAAATCCTACATGTCACATGGTGAAGGTGACTTAGCTAGACTGTAGTTCCAGTGAGAAAGATCTGGGGGCTTTAGTGAACCCCAGCAAGCTCACCATACCTGCCAGAGAAGACCACTGATAGAGGAACTTGGGCTGTATATTGGAATTATGTCCTGCACCAGGGAGGTTCCCTGTTCATACCAGGGATGGAGCATTGTTTTAGTAATGGGGCACCACATTTTAGGCAAGAAGCAGGAGAATGGTGGTAAAGGTCTTGAGAACATGTCAAGGAAATGGGAATGGATATGAGGGTCTAGGGCAGCGAGGGGGTGCCACAACACATGGAGTGCAGGACCAGGCCTGGCCTCAGGAAGACTCATCTTCCTGAGTTCAGATCCAGCCTCAGATACTTACTAGCTATGTGACCCTGTTTGTCTCAGTTTCCTCATCTGTAAAATGAACTGAAGAAGAAAATGGCAGCTGCTCTAGTAACTTTGCCAAGAAAACCCCACGTGGGGTCACCAAGAGTCAGACACAATCACATGGATGAGGCATTAGAATGTTCCTGTTGGCCCCGGAAGGCAGAACCAGGAGCAAAGGCAGAGGGCCGCAGAAGGGAAGACTGAGGTCACAGGGACCTGATGAGTGATGTCGTGGAGGGAGTTAGAGCAGCATTTCTCAGCTGACCAGGCGTGGGATGGGGCAGAGGATTGGGAGCCTGCGTGACTAAGAAGGTCAGAGTGATGGGGAGCCAAATGTCATCACTGTGAGGTGTCCAAAAGGCTTCACTCGGCAGAAGTTGGTGAGTTGTGTAGAGATGGGAATGGAATGCACAGGAGATCACCAAGCAAGAGATTGAAAGAGAAGGGGAGAGGGCCACAGACAGGCAGAGATCACGGCAGGCTCAAGCCGGGATTATTATCCTGTTCCCGTCCTTAGATTAAAAATTGCCTGGAGATTGAAGTCTCTGCTCCTTTCTCCTGCCCCATCCATACAGAGAATGTCTTTCATGACTGCTGCCATGCCTTACAACTGGAAGCAAAATGAGACATCGGCTAAATTCCTCCACTGATCCTGATGCCAAAAGGGAGAACCTTTAGTTATCCAGTCCTGTTCCCTTCAAGCCCCAGACAACTTGGTCAGAACCTTCTAGAAATCAGCATAGATGAAACTCTTACTGGCCCCATCCCTCAGGGCTCCCTAACATGCCGGTCATTGAGTTGGCAGCTCAGCCCCCGGGAGGATGCATCACCAACACAATATTCACAGCACCGACAGTGACTCTGAATATGTCCGAATCACAAAATATAACAGACTCTCTCTATGGAACACAGAACCAAAACATTTATTCAGACACCAGAAAGCCACATCCTGATACCAGAAAACCCGATTCATCACAGCAACAAAGAAATCCATACACAATAACAATGCGGGGGGCGCTGCCATTCCCAAGTCCTCCCCCTGCTAGGACCTTCCCACAGACACTCACGGCTAGCTGTGTGCTTGCCTGCTTCCTCTCTCCCTCAGCTCTAACTGCTCTGACCAGCTTCCTCCGGTCTGCTCCATCTTTCCTGCTCCACCCCCTCAGCAAGCTCCTCCTGGATCAGTAAGGCAATAAAAACAACATAGATGATAACTGTCAACATGCCTGCCTGGTTCTGTATCACAGAGTATACGACCCTCTCCACAGAAGGTAGAGGAAGTGACCCTTTTATTCAGACCCCGGAGGACCATAAGCCATCACCCAGTCCATCACAGCCGCAAAGCATTTGACACGAAATATCACAACATGGAGCATCGCCATCCCAAAACCTGTCCACCCCCTGCTGGGGCCTTCCCAAAGACAAACTCACAGTGGAGGTGTCACAGTCTGTTCAGCTGTCAGAGGTCGACCTTCATTACCTCAGCTCCAACAGCCATGACTGCTCTCTCTCTCTCAGCATTTTCTGTGACATACCTTCCTTTTCTTCTCAGGAAGCTCCTCCCACTGCCTGTGACTCAGGCTTCCTGTGATGTAAGGAGGTCACATGGCCTAATAAATGAAGCAAAAACACATTAACAATACAGAGGACTTGCCAGGACTTGGGTCTCGTGATTCATGAACATGGTAACCCCCACCACCACCACCCATCACTTACCTCTGTACCCGGCACATTGTAGCTCTGTGAGGTTCTGTACGTCCCCCAGCACCCAACGCTGTGCTCCATCTGCACGTTGTAAGGGTTGGGTAATAAGTGTGACAGTGACACTGTCTGAAATGAGCTGTGGTTTGGGAGAAAAAACTGGATGGCCTGAGTGCCTGGAGATGGGAGAACGTGTTGTGCTTTGTCGTGTTCCTCTTGGGATCTGGCCTCTGAGCGGCAGGGTCAGGAATGGAGAACTAGATGGCCAATGAGGGATAAATAGTTGGGGTGTGCATGCTTGGATCCCGTTAATAGATGTGTGTGGGTTATCTTTGTGTGCTGTAGCACTTTGGAGTCTATACTTGCCTTGGGGCTCAGTTTGGGAGACGGTCTGTTGGGTGAGTGGTAGAAAAGCCATCCATGTGAGACTAAGTGAGGAGGTCTGCAGTCAGCACTGGATGCGAAATAGCTCACAATCCCAGCGCAGTGAGAACTCCTTATGTGTGTTGTTGTTCAGCCCTTTTTCAGTCATGTCTGACTCTCTGTGACCCCATTTGGGGTTTTCTTGGCAAAGGTAGTGGAGTGGTTTGCCATCTCCTTCTCCAGTTCATTTTGCAGATGAGGAAACGGAGGCAAACAGGGTTAAGTGACTTGCCCAGGGTCACACAGCTAGTAAGTGTCTGATGCCATATTTGAACTCAGGAAGATGAGTCTTCCCAACTCCAGGCCTGGTGCTCTATCCACTGTGCCATCTAGCTGCCCCTTCTTCAGAACCCCTTGTAAACTCGGATAACTCCCATGTTTTCTCCATGGTCTACATACTGTATGATCTCAGACTGAGCAGGGATGTGTTTGATGTTTCAGGCATCACTAACATTCAAGGATGTGGCCGTGGACTTCTCCCGGGAGGAGTGGAGACGCTTGAGCCCCTCTCAGAGGGACCTGTATAGGGATGTGATGCTAGAGAACTATGAGAACCTGGTCTTCTTGGGTGAGGACGGCTGCCCCTGTGGAACGGACGCCCCATTGGGGTGGCTTTGAATTCCCTCATGGTAAAACCTATGGGCGGGGGAGGAGGGTGCACCTGAAATGCTTCTCTGAACTTTTGGTTTTTGTGGGCAGGAATATTGATGTGGGGAGATTCCAAAGCCCTTTATGGCTCTGCTTCCTGCTTCCCGGTGAAAGGCTCTTGTTTGTATAAATGGACAGGCCAGGTTCAGTGCACTGACCAGAGCCCCAGACCAAAAATCCTTCAATAAAGCCCGAGGGCAGATGGGGGAAGACATGAGAAGTCCCCCAGCTGGCAGTGGGTTAGATGTATTGGTTGTCTTTCTGAACCCAAACCACATCTAGGATCCATTCCCTCAGAGGACATTTCTACCATCCTCTGGGCCTGCTTTACGTGCTGCCTTTTGCCCCAAAGGCAGGGCTTTAAGATTGCTTCTGAGATGGTTCTGGTGATCCCTAGCACTTTCCTTTTTCTCTCCCTGAGCAGGAGTTGCAGTTTCTAAACCAGAGTTGATCTGCCGCCTTGAGAGGGGAGAAACCCCCTGGCTGCCCCGGCGAGGAACCTCAAGGGCCACTTGTCCAGGTGAGTGACCCAGTGGTAACAGCAGCAACAGTGTCCCAGCACCTGCACGGCTTCTCTGCTAGTGCTCAGGTTGCATTCTGCTTTTGAGAAGTGCTAGCTAATAGGATGTTTGCCTATTTGTACATTTAGGACAATAGGTTTGACAAGCTGCACTTCCCTGTTTATTTTGGAAGTCCTGCCTTTTGTGGTGGAAAACTTTCCTCTTTGTTCAGAGCTGTCCATCTTTGTTCTCCATTGATTCCTACTTCTGCAATAGGTGAGAATTTCCACCTCTATAATGCCCCTAAGTATATCTTGATTCCTTACAATTGTCTTTAAAACGAAAACTGTTTCAGGTCGTTGATTTAGAATTAATAAGATCTGTCAGTGAGATGAGTCTGATTGCATTTTTTTTTTTGGTCACACTGAAATCTGTGTTTCCCTACCAAGGTCTCACAGTTGGTGTACACTTCAAAACCATCCTGTCAAGGCCATTCTTGGCCATAATCCCCTGGATGGTGTCCCTTGCAGGTGAAAGGGAAAGCACCCATCTGAAGGCTCCACATCATGCTAGTTGATAGTAGTGCTTTCTTCTGTGATCCAAAATCCGCCCCTGGGACTTCATCCATCTTCACTGCTTCTGTTCCGTGGAGGCTATCCAGAGCAGATCTGACCCTTCTTCCACATGGAAGCCCTTCAGCCATCTGAATTCTGATAGAATATCTGCCCCTAAATTTGTACTTTTTAGAACACCTGATTGTTGTATGGTAAAATCTTGGAGTCCTTTGCTTCCCTGGTCACCTTCCCCTGACTGCTTTCTAGTACATCAGCGTCCCTTCTACAAGGTAGTGTCCTGCTGAGGCCAGCTAGGCCAACATACAGTTGGACCTGCCCCTCGCCAGTGGCCTCTCAGGGTAGCCTACGGTCACATCACTTTTTTGGCCCACTGTGACCATGTTATGGACTCACCAAGCATGAAAACTACTGAGGTCTTCAGGCATTTTTTCATTTGAACTGCTGAAGGATAGGGTTTATCATTTTCTTCATCAAGTTGGGCCATTTGAACATTTCAGGATTTCTTTGGCTTTTGACTGGACCATCCATCAATTCAAGGATCTCCTAGCATTACATCACATGCAAAACAGGTTTTATTGAAGAGTCATTGTCATCCCCATCGTTTGGTCAGCTTAGATTTAGCCAACACTTATTATATTTTGGGACTTCGGTTCTAGTTCTGGAATTGTCCTATCCTGTTTTTCTTTTTTTTTTTTTTTTTTAACCCAGGACCAGATTTTGGTGATTGTTGGTTGCTTTAGCCAGCAATTTGAGAACTAGCAATGCAAGTGTCACTTAATCCTTTTTATTTCTTTGTGTAATTCTGTGAAGTAGCATACACACACATAATAGGAAGGGGGGAGGAAGGGAAAAAGGGAGGGAAGGAAGGAAGGAAAGGAGTGAGGGAAGAAAGGGAAGGATGGATGGATGGTTGGATGGATGGATGAGGGTAGAAGGGAGAAAGAGGAAGAGAGAAATGCAGACGATTTTGTGGCTGTAGCTTATGCCATGTAATTATACTAGATAAGATTTATCTTGCTGGAGCTGTTTATCCTCTTAATTAATTTTTTGTTTTTGAGTCTCTTGGAATTCTTAAATTTTCTCTCATCATTACCATCTTCTGAACAATCGTTTTGTCTTAGATTTCCAGTAGTTTTCCAAGTGAATTATGTTTGAACTCATTTTTCCATTTTGTCTGGGTTTTCTTTTTCTCTCTCATCTTTGCAATTTTTCTGTCATCCAAAAAGATGATTTACTTTTTCATTGTCTGATACTCTGTTTATGCTTTCCCTATTTTTAACTGGTATTTCCATCTTCACCTTGTCCTAATATTTTGTAGTCACATGGTTCCTTCTGTAAGAGGCAACATGATTTAGTGAATAGGTCTGGCCTTGGAATCAGGAAGGACCTGGGTTCAGATTCTGCCTCTACTGTATTCTGGCTGTGCGGTCCTGGATGAATCATTGAATTTTTCAGAGCATGCCCCAGGAAGCCACTTGCTAAGACTTGACAGTGAAGAGAAAGTTTTATCTGTATCAGTAGAAGAGTTCTTCATGAGGAGTTCCCTACTCTACTGAAATCACAGATCTGATATAAAAAGAATACTCTTTCACTGGGTTTATTTACGATTTTATTGTGGGTTTTTAAAAAAATTCTTTTCAATTAAGAAGTATATCTTTTTCCCCTCCCTCTTTCCCCAACCTGTAAATGAAAAAAAATTAGGAAAAATTAAGCCCTTGTAACAATCATGCACAATTAAGCAGAACAGATTTTCCCTTTGTCCATGTCTCCTTCCGCTCCTCAAGCCTATCCTCTTGGCCTGGACGTGGCAGCAGCATGGCTTCTTCCATCCTTCCTGATCGCAGTTGGCATTGCCGTGATCAGAATTCTTAAACCTTTCACAGTTGTTTGTCTTTACAGTATTGTTACTGGACAGACCATTCTCTGACTGTTCTCCTCATTCGGCTCCCTTCCCTTGTTTGTACTAGTCGTCCTGGGTTTCTTTGAAACTATCCCTTCTACCATTTCTTATGGAATAACAACAGTATTTCATTCATTTACATTCGATAATTTTTTTCAGCCCCTGTGGCTAGGCATCACCTTAGATTCCAGTTCTTTGCCTGTATAAAAAGAGCTGCTATAGATTTTGTGCCTTTGGATCCTTTTCCTCTTTCTCTGACCTCTTTGGGGCACAGTAGTGGTATCAGTGGATCCAAGGGTTTTCCCAATTTAGTGACTTTTGGGATGTAGCTCCAAATTGGTTTTCATAATGTCTGAACCAATCCTCACAACTCCACCAGCAGTGCAGTTTTGTTGTGTTTTGAGAAAATTATAACTTTGTTTCTGGTGTTAATATTGGTGCACTGGCATATTTTCCTTTTGGCATTTTTGCCTCAGCTTCTTTGACCCTTACCTTTTAAAAATTGACTCAGACTTTGTAAAAAAAAAAAAATGAACCAGATTTTTGAAGGTAATACTGTTCTTTTTTTTAACATTCTTTTTTTACAAAATTTTGAATACCATATTTTCTCCCTCTTTCCTTCTCTCCCCCCTCCCTAAGATAGTAAGCAATTTGATCTAGGTTATATATATGCAGTCATGTAAAACCTATTTTTTTATTAGTCATGTGAGTTTCATGTTGTGAAAGAAGAAACAGTTTGCAAAAAAAATTGCAAAAGGAAAAAACCATGAAAAAAAAGAGTGAAAATTGTATGCTTTGATCAGCATTCAGACTCTTATCAGTTCTTTTTCTGGATGTCAATAACATTTTCCATCATGAGTCTTTTGAAATTGTCTTAGATCATTGTATTGTTGAGAAGATCTAAGTCAGTCATAGTTGATTATTGCACGATGTTCTCCTGGGTCTGCTCAGTTCACTTGGCTTCAGTTCATGTAAGTCTTTACAGGTTTTTCTGAAATCCACCTGCTCGTCATTTCATAGCACAATAGTATTCCATTACATTCATATTCCACATCTTGTTCAGCTGTTCCCCAGTTTATAGGAATCCCCTCAATTTCCAATTCTTTGTTAACCACTGCTGCAAATATTTTTGTACATGTAGGTCCTTTTCCCTTTTTTATGATCACTTTGGGATACAGACCTAGTAAAATGGTATTGCTGGGTGATCGCCCTTTAAGCATAGTTCCAAATTGTTCTCCAGAATGGTTACAACAGTTCAGAACTCCAACAGCAGTGCATTATTGTCCCAATTTTCCCACATCCTCTCCAGCATTTACAGTTATCCCTTCCATGTTGTGGGGATTAGGGGTGTGGAACATTATTTCCACTCTTCCGTTGCTGCCTTTTCTGTCTGCAGTTGAGACTTAAGACTGCTTATCACATTGACATTTATCCAATCATTGTGGCTCTGTAAGTTATCCAGCCTGGTAAAGTTCACCTGTCATCCAGATCATACTTCACCATTTGGTCTGAAAATAATGTGGTAGACTTTGTGAAATGCCTTTCTTAGCTCTAAATACTCAATATCTGTAGCATCCCTTCCCCAGCCATTTGACTCATCTTTATCAGGAAAGAAAATGAGGTTAGTTGTACATGATTTGTCCTTTTTGAAGTGATAGTGTGTCTTAGGGATCAAGTCTTTTTTAATGTTCTCACGATCTCGCTGATGTTGGTTCCGAATTTTGTCCTGCTTAAATCTACCAGTCTGTCCCTTTCCTGAACATTTAGGAATTTTCCCAAACATTATCAACATTGGTTTTCAGAGGATATCTCAAAGTGCTTTCAGTACCCTGGAATAGAATTGGCTTATCCTTAGCCTCTTTATTAGTAACATTCTTGTTGAAATTGAGTACCACTCTGATTTTGGAGTAGAAAATGTCACAGTAATTTTTATTGGCTAAGTACAAGCAAATTGCCTAGGGAGCTTATTGGACAAAGTGTCTCTTTCTTCATAAAGAACTCTGGCTTGTAGCTCTTTCCATTAAGCTTTCAGAGCATAAAAAGAAGTGACTCACTAACAGCCAGTTCTGTAATATAAGAGGCAAAATCTTAAGATTCCACAGTTATTCAAATATGGGTTTGTAATGCACAGTTTTGTGATATTTTAACATTAATTATCAATTTCTAAAATGAGGGAAGCACATTGGGTTAAAGTGTATTATGTATAGTTAGTAAACACTTGGTTGGCTGTTAGGCACTCAGCAAGCCTGCCTAGAGCTCAATTTCTGAAAGCCTTAATGTCTTTAAATACAAGAATATCCCAGAGTCTTAGGCCACCCCACTTTGCATAGGCATTCCCCTTCTTAATTTCTCCCCTTGGCAGTTGTTTACAGATCACTTTATTTTCCCCCTACTCTTGTGAAAATAGAATCTAGACCTTGTTTTTGTTTTGCGCAACCCAAGGAATAGGGGTGATTGACAATTTCTGGTTTCTTTCAGGTTCTCATAGTCAGGAGACTAGCTGTGAAAGCAACAACTTGACCTCAAAGCAGGACATTGTAACAAGAGCACCTTCTAAGGAAACACTGGCAAAGAATTGGTATTCTAAGGAGGGAGAAATGTGGGAGTGTGATGTCAGGTTAGGGAGACAGAGGTGCAGCCTGGAGAGACAATCCAAACAAGTAATGGGCACTAATGGAAAGCCATTTAACAAGGTGAGTGTGCCTGAAGGTAATATATTTGGAAGAAGTTTGAATCTGGGGTCCATCATTGTTACTCAACAGAGAACTCCTACAGAAAAAAGTCTCCAAAATCACACAGTCGCAAAGACCATGAAACAGTTTTCAGAACTATTTAAATGTAATAAAATCCCCCTTGGGAAAATGCTTTTTAGATATAATAAATGTGGAAAGTCCTTCAGTTATCACTCTGATCTCATTCAGTTTCATAGACAGTATACTGGAGAAAAGCTGTATGAACGTAATGAACATGGGAAAGCCTTCAGCAAAAGACCATACCGTACTCAGCGTAAGAAAATTCGTAATAGAGAGAAACGTTATATATGTAACGAATGTGGAAAAGCCTTTAGTCAGTGGGGAAGCCTTATTGATCATCTGAGAATTCATACTGGAGAGAAACCTTTTCAGTGTAATGAATGTAAGAAAACCTTCAGCCAGAGGGGAACCCTTATCAGGCATCATAGAATTCATACTGGAGAGAAGCCCTTTGAATGTAATGAATGTGGGAAAGCCTTTGGCAACAATTCCTGTCTTACGCTGCATCAGAGAATTCATACTGGAGAGAAGCCTTATATATGCAATGAATGTGGGAAAGCCTTTAGTGGGCGGCAAAACATGATTCATCATCAGAGAATTCATACAGGAAAGAAACCATATCAGTGTAAAGAATGTGGGAAAGCCTTTCGACACAGAGCATCCTTTGTTTGTCATCAGAGAATGCATACTGGAGAAAAACCTTTTCATTGTAATGAATGTGGGAAAGCATTTAGACGGAAAGAAAACCTTACTGCACATAGGAGAATTCATACTGGAGAAAAACCTTTTGAATGTAACGAGTGTGGGAAAACTTTCAGCAACAATTCTTGCCTTACTTTACATCAAAGAATTCATACTGGAGAGAAACCCTATAAATGTAATGATTGTGGAAAAGACTTTAGGCACAGGGCATCCTTTACTTATCATCAAAGGGTTCATTCTGGAAATAAACCGTATAACTGTAAGGAATGTGGCAAAGCTTTCAGTCAGAGAGCTAATCTTATCGAACATATGAGAATTCATACTGGAGAGAAACCTTTTGAATGTTATCAGTGTGGAAAAGCCTTTATCAATAATGCACGACTTACAGTACACCAGAGATTTCATACTGGAGTGAAACCTCATGCATGTAATGAATGTGGTAAAGCTTTCATGCATAAGGCAAGCCTCACTGCACATCGGAGAATTCATACTGGAGAGAAACCCTATAAATGCAGTGAATGTGGGAGAGCCTTCAACCAGAGTGCACATCTTATGAGGCATCACAGAATTCATACTGGAGAGAAACCCCGTAAGCCTAATGAAGGTAAGAAGACAGCCAGCCAGTTGGGAATCCTTACTACAAATGAGTCAGTAAATGCTAGAGAGAATCTTTATCATTGTGATGAATGTGGAAAAGGTTTTAGACAGAAATCGTACCTTTCTCTCCATCAGAGAATTCATACTGGAGAAAAACCTTATCATTGCAATGAATGCGGAAAAGCCTTCATTGGGAGGGGACAGCTCAACACACATAAAAGAATTCACACTGGAGAGAAACCCTTTGAGTGCAGTGACTGTGGGAAGGCCTTCAGCCGAAAGGAACACCTTACTGCCCATGAGAGAACTCACACTGGAGAGAAACCGTATCAGTGTAAAGAATGTGGAAAGACATTTAGCCAGAACTCACACCTTACAGTACATCAGAAAACTCACACTGGAGAGAAACCATTTTTGTGTAATGATTGTGGAAAAGGCTTCAGCTACAGGACCTCTCTTATTTCACATCAGAGAATTCATACTGGAGAGAAGCCCTTTGAGTGTAGTGTATGTGGAAAAAACTTTAGTCATAGACCATCACTCATTAAACATCAAATAATTCATACTGGAGAGAAACCTTTTGAATGTCTTAAATGTGGGAAAAGCTTTACCCACAGATCATCATTTATTAAACATCAAAGAATTCATAATGGAGAGAAACCCTACTAGTGAAATGAAAAAAGAAAAGCCTTTAACCAGAGAGGAAAACTTAGAAGCGATTAATGCTGAAGAATAAGCCTTTTATTATTGAATGTGAAAGCTTTTATCCTGGTTCTTGTTTAACTTGTTTTCAGAGACCTCATAGTTTGAGGCAGCCTGATGTGAGGACTGGATTTGGAGTCAAGAAATCTTCAATTCAAATCCTCTCTCGATACTTTCTAGCCGTGTGACCCTGAGCAGATCAAAATCTCTTAAGGCCTACTTTTCAAATCTGTAAAATGGAGATGATCTCACCTACCTCACTAGATTGTTGTGAGGATAAATGAGATAATGTACTTAGAGCACTTTGCAGTCCTTAAATAAGCACTATATAACTGTGAACTGAGAAACTACAGAACAGCCCAGACTGTGGGAAAGCCTTTTCTAAGGTATATCCTCCTGTACATCAGATAATGTGTGCTGGTGAAAAAAATTCCCTAAGTTTACCAATTGAGGTAAAGTCTTTTTTTAATTAAAGTTTTATTTTTTTAATTAATAGAAATCTGTTTTCTTTCCCTCTCATCCCCCCCACTTCATCAGGGGAAAAAAGAAAAGAAAAAAAAATTCCCTCATTGATTGTGTTAAAAAATAAATGTCCCCTTCTGCACCTTGAATCCATTCCCTCTTGGATACAAGGTGGATAGCACGCTTCATCATCAGTCCACAGGAATCATGGGTAACCCTTGGATTGATCACAGTTCTTACTGCTTGCAAAGCTGTTTGTCTTTTCAGTGTTGTTAGTGTATAAATTTGGCATAGTTTTGCTCATTTCATTCCTTGTCAGTTTATAAAAGTCTTCAAAGTTATCCTTTGATAGCGTTGATGTTATGGTATAAACTGTTACGACTCTCACCCGACTCTGCATCAGTTCATATAAGGCTTTCTCTGTCCCTAAAATTATCTATTTCCTCATTTCTTACAACATAATAGAGTTCTATCATGTTCATATGCCGCAACTTGTTCAGCTGTTCTCCAGTTGATGGGCATCCCTTTAATTTCCAGGGTTTTTTGCCACCACAAAAAGCTGCTACAAATGTTTTTCTACACAAAGACCCTTTTCCTCTTTCTTTGGTCTCTTGGGCATAGGCCAGTGGTGTAGCTCAGTCAAAGGATATTATGACTGTTTTGAGGTATAATTCTGAATTGCTTTCTAGAAATGTTGGACCCATTCACTGATCTACCAAGAGAGAATCAACATACCTGTTTGCGCACAGCACCTCTAGCATTTGTCACTTTACTTTTTTGTCATTTTTGTCAATCTGATAGGTGTCAGGTAAAACCCCAGAATTGCTTTAATTTGTATTTCTTCAGTTGTTAATGATTTGCATTATTTTTTCATATGGCGATAGTTCCCCTGAGAACTGCCTGTTCATAATGTCCTTAGGTCATTTATCAGTTGAGGAATGGTTCTTACTCTCTGGAATTTGAGTCAGCTCGTCGTAATAGCTTAGCAATGAGAACTCTAGCAACAGTAACTTGCTACAAAGTTTGTTTTTCTCTCTCGGTTGTTTTCCTGTTAATTTTAGCTTTGTTGGATTTGTGCAAAAAAACCCTTTTTTTGTTACCCAAATCATCCATTTTATTTTCTGTGATCCTGTCTCATGCTTGGTCATGAACTTTTCTTCTATGCAAGATCTGATTGGTTAATTTTTAACAAATTTATTTATTTATGGTGTGACCTTTTATATCTATCGTGTATCTATGTGAAGCTTATCTTGGTATAAAATATAACTGGTTGACCCAAATCTTAATGTCTTCCATACTGCTGTCCAGTTTTCTCAGCAGTTTTATCAAATAATTTTTACCTCATTAGGTTTTTGTTTGTAGCAAACACTAGGCTACCAAAAAATTAAACTCCAATTTTTTTATAGGCATTTCTTAAGCATAGTGGACAGAGTGCTGGGCCTAAAGTCAGGAAGACGAGTTCATGTCTGGTCTCAGACACTTGCTAGTCACTTAACCTCTGTTTGCCTCAGTTTCCTCAACTGTAAAATGGGGATAATAGTATCTATCTTGCAGTATTGTTGAGAAGAGCAAATAAAATAATATTTGTAAAAAGTGTTTAGCATGGTGCCCAGCACATAGGTGATATATAAATGCTATTTCCTTTCTTGAATTCTATCGAAGAACAATTAATTTCAGTATTTTGCAAGCCTAGGGAGAAAATGGATCCTACCAAATATCTTCTATGACACAGATATTGTCTTGATGCATAAACTAGGGAGAATTAAAAAAAAAGACCAAACTAAAGACAAATATCCCTAATCAAAATTTATGCCAAAATATTAGGAAGGAGGCTAAAATAGCATCACAAAGATTATAAAATACTTGACAAGTTGAACTTAAGCATATTAATGAAAGCACCAAAAATCATAAGATTGTATCAATAGAAGCAGAAAAGGTTTTGACAATACAACACCCATTTTGGTTAAAAAAAAAACCCAACGACACTAGAAAACAGGAGTAAATGGATCTTATCTTAAAATGATAAATGATATGTATCCAAAATCAACAGCTGCCCTTATATGTAACAGAATAAACTAGAATGACTTCCAACTAAATTGGGTGAAACAAGGATATCCATTGTCACCACATCTGTTTGATACCGCCGTGGACATGGTGGCTGTGTCAACAAGAAAAATGGAGGGAATGTGGTCACATGGTAGCTTAACAGCTGGCCTTGAAGCCTGGATAATCTGAGTTCATGTCATGACTAACATTTCTCTATAATCAAGTCACTTACCATTTCACTACCTCCAGGTAACTGCACTTCCTAAGTTACAGATGAGTTGTCTGTCTGCATTGATGGGGGCAATTTCTACACTGGGCAGTTTCCCAACGGTATTGCCAAAAGAAAGGCATGAATTTTCTTTGTTTATTGATTCCTTTTTTATATACCACATTTTCTCATATTCCTCTATGTCTCTGGGCATCTGGATATATGGCTTACAACCTCTCTCTAGCCAGTCCATTGGCCTGGCACTCATATCCATTATCATGTTCAAGCATCAGTATCACTTTTGCAGGAGGGGTAGGAAGACCAGAGTGAGTCTCAGCCCTCATGTTTATTCTAAGTTATTTCCTAAGATTAATTGAAAAAACATGATCACATTCTGCTGCTTAGATACTAGCTGTTGAGCTAGAAGGGACCTTCAAAGTTAGGGTTAGTTTAGTCTCCATCCCTCATTTCACATTAAGCAGCAGTTACTGTCTGAATTAGGGCTGATTTTATGGTAAGCTGACCAGCACACCGATGGAGAAAGAAAACTTTGGGCACAGAACAGCGCTTCTTAAACTGTGGGTCATGACCCCATGTGGAGTCACGACCCATAGTTTAAGAAGTGCTGGAGGGATCATGAGTGGGAAAAGTTTAGGAAGCCCTGGCATAGAGCATATGTATCCTAATGAGGTTTATTAAAGGATATTCTTTTCAGCAATCAGGCCCGGAGAATGCTAGAGATTGGAATGGGGTAGGGTCGTGGCTTCACTGGTGTTTGTCTGAAGTTGGTTCTCCCCCCCCTTTCTAGGGTGGAGGTAACACCATCACCAGTGGACTTGATCTAGCTCAGATGTTTATCAGTGATGTGTCCAGGTTCTAGGGCAGTGATTGTAATAAAGAGGATAGTAAACAGGATCAGTTTTTGGAAATGGCAATCTCATCACTAGAGATATAAAGCAAAGTAGTAATAAATAACAAAGAGATAAGCAGGAAAATGATTCCAGTAGGAACCCCAATGCCCTAATGGAGTTTTCCTTATGTTTAAGTAATGAGACTGGTGAGGAAAATGGCCTTGAGGCATATGCTCTTCAGTGAGAAGCTGATACCAGAAATTATAGCTTCTACTTAATGTTTCCTAATTAACAACATCAATTCATAAAGAAATGCTATATATATCCTTGTATACAAAATGGTGAACTACAGACCCGATTTGGAAGGCTTTGGGGCATCACAATTTAGCTGGCCCCAATGTTCAAAACAGATGCTCCCAGGGCCAGCTTGTTTTCTTTTCTCACAAGGCTGATGGTGAGTTCCTTCTAGGCAGCTAGGTGGTCCAGTGGATAGAAGCACATATGCTGCCCCCTAACCCCTAAGCCCCCAGTACACACACACATCCAAGAATACAAGGTCTAATAGGCTGAACCCAAGTTTGAGCCTGGTGGCCTGTCTGGAATGTTCTGACTAAGATGAAGCTTTTTACCATTCATAAAAGTCCAGCTTACAGTTGAAAGCAACCTCAAAGGTCTTGTGGTCTGATATTTACGGCCTCTACTACATGACCAATCAACTTTGGCTTGGATACTTTCAGTGAGAGGCCACCATTATTTTTTTTGAGGGGGGAAGGCAAGACAACTGGGGTTAAGTGACTTGCCCAAGGTCACGCAGCTATTAAGTGTCAAAGTATATGAGGTCACATTTGAACTCAAGTCTTCCTGACTCCAGGACTGGTTGCTCTATTCACCACTTTGCTGCCCCTAGCCTACCATTTCTTAAGGCACTTAATCACTTAGTAAGGCTTTTCCTTCCAATAATGCCAAATCCACCTCTTTTCAATACCCTTCATCTAGTGGGACCTGATTCTCCCATCTGAGGCTGAGCAGAAAAAGCCTAATCCCTCTTCCCCTTTGACAGCCCTTCAAGTAATGCAGCTGGAAATCACTGTTTTGGGCTGCCGAGCCACCATGCTGATGCATTGAGTTTGCAGTTCATTGAAACCTCCAGATGGTCTATACCATGTTTTTCTCCTTTTGATGATTTTGAATACAACTATAAAAACTTCACATTTGTCCTCATTACACTTCACATTACTAGGTTTAACCTATCAAAATCTTAGATCCTGTCATCCAGTACTTACCAACTTGGCTCTTCTAGTTTTCGTTCATCTGCACGTGTGAAAAAGTATCGCATTGATTTTTATGTCCAAGGTTGAGGATTGTGATTCTGGTCCTATGTCTCCATACTTTCCGCAAGAGTAGTACAAGAGACTTTATCAGCTGCTGGGCTTTTCCATACAAAAGTAGGTGATTTTTGTCATATACTTTGCTAAAATCTATCTAATCGATGTCTACTCTCCAGTAACTGCCAAAAAAGGAAAGGAAGAGGATCTGGTATGACTTGTGCTCGATAGAGTCATACAGGTTCTTGGTGGTCACTATTCCAGAGAATAGAGGCTATTTAGTTCATCTGAAACCTGAAACAAGAGCCCTCACTCCCAACACAGGACAAGCAGTCATCTGGCCTTGGCATGAGATCTCCATTGAGGGAAATGCCTATTGGCTGGGGCGGCTGCATTCGGGACAGTTCTAGTTGTTTGAATATTGTTCTTTACACAATGCCCGTGTTGGCCATTTTTCAACTTTAACTTACTGCTGTTGATTATCCCATCTGAGGCCAAACAACTGTAATCCCTCTTAATTTTCTAGGCAAGCGAGCCATCCTGTTCATAATACATTTTAGAATTTTGCCAAGAATTGAAATCACACCCAGGGCCCTGCATTTTGTGGTTTCTATCATCAATTCAGCATTTCTCAGGGTTCTGTCCACTACCACATGGGAGACCAATAGGGAGAAAGAGAAATGGTTTCTCCCTCTGGCTCTCTCTGCAAGGATTGGCAGTCTCTAGGCTGCAGTAAATACTTCTGGCATTTCTATTGAGTTGCCTTCCTACAATACCATACAAACCGCTGCTTGCTTTTCCGCCATTTGTCACAGCTGGCTAGGAGACCCCAAGCTCTCTCATTCAGTGCTGCCACCTGCCTAGCAGAGATCTCTTTCTTCCATTAACTACCCCAAACTTCCTTCTCTAAGCAGATAAGTTATTCCCACCCCTCATTGATATGATTCTGTTTCCTGCTTTCTATGTGCCCCTGCTCTATTGTTCACCAGCATCTCTTGCTGCAGACTGTCCTAGAGCTACTCCCTCCCTGGGCTCGTGTCCTACAGCTCCCAGGACCAGTAGAAAGCATCCCTTGTTCTCCAGTGCCACTCCTACACTCTTGCTCTGCCAATATCTCTCTACAGCTGCCCCTTAAAGAAGGTTGTGTTTCTGTTTCCCAGTCCTTATGTTGCTATCCACTGACCTCTGGATCACCCAGAGTTCAGCCAAACTAGTCCCTCTCCTGGCTTCTATGCACTCATGCCAGTTACTTCTTAAGTCTAAAGCACACTCCTTCCACAATTGCTATCGAAATCTTTCTCACATATGCCCCAACTGCACCCCCACAACTGAACATTAGCTCACTTATTATTTTTCCTGTGACACTTTGCTTGGTTCTTTTGCATTGGCATTCTACCTGGTATTTTGAGCCATGTCTCATAATGCCTCTCAGACTGAAGGCATCTAGAAAGCAGGGACTGCAGTTTTCAGTCTGTTACCCATTGTCTTGGATGTTCTGTTGAATTGTTGAGTGAACATTTCCCTACTTCTTGTCCTTTGCATCAGTCTAGGGCTACTTGTGACTGCTTACCTCCAAGAAAGGATCACAGATCGAGAGCTATTTTTTTCATTGAAATGATAGAGGTCATTCACCAAGAACTCCTTTTCTCCTCTCACATCCCCCACCCCCATATCCTCTTCCAACATCTCCTTTAGTCTCTAATTAAGTTCCCTTTTTGCCAAGGCCAACTTATCTATATATCCTTGATCCCATATTCTCCAAGAATTTCCCCCAGTATCATCCCACCTGCTTTTATGTCCAATCTCCCTATCCCTATCTACCTCCTCCTCTCCTGCCTTCAAACAAGGCCAAGAGATTCCCTCACCAGGTCCTACCACCATAATTGATATTTCTTCCTCTTCTCAGATAAGCTCCTTTGAAAAATAATCTACATCCAGTGTCTCGACTTCCTCTCTCTTTTAAACCCTCTACAGACTGGTTTCTGACCTCTTGATTCAGCTGAGAATTCTCTCCAGTGTTACCAAAGGATTTCATCAGCTGCCAAATCAGATAGCCTTTTTTTTCGTTCTTCATCCTTTGTGAGCTTTCGGCAGCTACACTGGGCACTCCTAAATACTCTCTTTGCTGAGTTTTCATAAGTTGTCTGACCATGTTTTCTGTCTTCTCGGCACTGTTGTCTGCCTAAGCAAAGAGGTTTCCTCATTAACTCCCCCAAACTTTCTTCTAAGCATATCAGTTATCACCCCCAATTTATTCGCTTCCTGCTTTCTTGGTGCCCCTGCTCTAATGTTCACTAACTTCCCTTCAATTCTTATGACTGATTCAGGTCATGTTTTTAGCTGTGTGTATACCCTAAGGCTTCTTCCTGATCAGTGTCCTGTACTCTCTCACTTGGGTCATCTCATCAGCTCCTGTGGGTTCCATTATCATGTTTATGCAAATGATCCCCACATTGATATATCTAGCCCTAACCACCCCCCCACCCCAAGCTTCAGTTTCATGTCGTCTTTTGGACCTTTGAACTGGATGTCCCAGAGACATCTCAAATTCAGCCTGTCCAAAACAGAACCAATGATCTTATCCCCCCACCTCAGCCCCTTTGTGAACTTCCTTCTTACTGATGATTGTACTGTCCTCTCAGTCACCCAGGCTTACAACCACTCCGGACTTTTCACTCTCACCTCACTGATCTGTTCAGTTGTATCATAGTGTCATGTCTTTCCCTGATATTTCTCCTACATGTTGTCTCCACTCATGGATACCACCCTAGTTTTGGCCCTCACCACTTGTCACCCAAACTATTGCAGTTGGTCTTCCTGCCTTAAGCCTGTCCCCATTCCAGTACATCCTCATTCCTTCCAACATGCAGGTGTGCACACACACAGTTAACTTCACTGGCTCTGTTTACTCTTATCTCCAAGATGAGTTCGTTATTCAATCTACAGACATTTAAAGGGCTTACAGTGTGTTAAGCACTGAGTTATTTTCTGAGTATACAAAGAAAGGCCAACCCACTGACAGTGCCCTCAAGGAGCTCAAATATAAGTTCTGTCATTCTGGCCAACATGCTGTTCCACTCATGGGACACTCCACCTCCTTTCTCTACACCTTTGCATCAGCTGTCCTGCCATCCCTGTAATGTAGGATTCCTTGCTTCCTTTGAGAGCCACCTTCTATAAGAGGCCTTTCCTGGCTACCCCTGCCCACTATGCCAGTTCTAATAATATTGGTAAAGCACTTAGCCCAGTGCCTGGCACATATTAGGTGCTTAATAAATGCTAGTTGATTGATTGAAGGGACTCAAAGATCATCTAGCCCATTTCTGCCCAACCTTGCCGAGCCTTGTTGTTCAGTTACGTTTTACTCTTTGTGACCCCATGGACCATGCCAATACTGTCTGTGGGGTTTTCTTGACAAAGATAATGGAGTGGTTTGCCATTTCCTTCTCCAGTGGATTAAGACAAACAGAGGTTAAGTCACTTACCCAAGGACACACAGCTAGTGTCTGAAGCCAGAGTTGAACTCAGGTCTTCCCAGTTCCAGCTCTCTATCCACTGAGCCATATTGCTGCCTTATCTGAGCCTAAAGGGCCCCAAATTTTGCTTCTGTTTACTTGGCTTCCTATGTGATCATTATAATTCATCATACAGTAGCTGCTGCTAATCCTCCTCTCTCATTTTTCCCCTTTGCCTAGAGGCAAAGTCCAAGACTGTATCACAACAAAGCAGTAGTTAATATGTTAGAACGTATGTACTGGCCAAGCTGAACACATTTAGGTTGTGTAGGAGGTCAGCCTTCAAGGGATCCTAGAGTTCTGGCAGGGATGAGGCCTGGCTTTTGTCCCAGACTGGGGCCTCAACACTGCAGCTGCTGGAGCTTCCTTGGTATCACAGGCAGAGCTAGAAAGACTTGTCAGATCCTCTTGATCTGAATGGGTCTGGCCCAGGAAGAATGCTTCAGTTCTACAGATAGAGCTTCTGTTCATACCCTGAGGTGCCCTCATTGCCACTGAGGTCTTTTTTTCTTCTGCTTTGCATCACATTCTTTCATATTTTAGAACTGAGAGCCTACTGTCTAGGGAGATATCCAGAGCCATCTGGACACTAGCAACAAGGTGAAACAAGATGGAAAAAGCCAAGTATAACTTCTGAGTCATCCTTGATTCTTTCTTCTGCAACCTCATATCCAATCAGTTCCCAGATAGTGTTGATTTTGCCTCTAAAATATCTCTCAAATTCGTCTCTCCAGTCCCACAGCCACCACGTTACTTAAGGCCCTCATCATCATAGGCAATGAACTGCACTTCTGATTCCAGTCTTTCTCTTCTCCAATCTGTCTTCCACACAGCTGCCAAAGTTGCCTTTTTAAGGCACAGATCCGACTTGCCTGCCTGTAAACTTCCACTGTATCCCCATGGCCTATAGGATAAAAGATAAAGCCCTTATCTGGGCATTTAAGAACTTCCATGTCCTGACTCTTTCCTTCATCAACCTTATTGCTGTATGCCTACACACACCACATTCTATCCAAACCGAACCACTAGGTACTTCTTGAATGTGGCATCTCTCCTGCTTCCGTGCATTTGACCGTGCTGTCACACTGCTCTTCCTCTTCACCTCTTTCAGAATCCTTGTCTCCTTTCAAGATTCAGCTCAGATGCTACCTCCTCCATGAAGACTTCCCTGATTCTCTCCATTTGTTGGTGCTATCTCCTGCCTTAATTTTCCTTGTGTTCTACAGTGTGAACATGTCCTATGCCTTTAGTAGAGTGAAGCTCCCTGTAGGAAGGGATTATTTCATTCTTGTCTTTGTATTCCAAGTAAGAAATGATGAAAGAGACAGTTTCAGAGAAACCTAGTAAGACATGAACTGATGCAGAGTGAAATGAGCAGAACCAAAACAACGTCAATAAAAACAACTTTGAAATACTTAGGAACTCTGATCAATGTATAACCAACCACGACTTCCGAGGACCAATGATGAAACACGCTACCCACCTCTGTACAGAGGTAGTACAGAATGAGATACATTTTTGGATGTGGTCAATATGGGGATTTGTTTTACTTTACTTTGTTTGACTATGCATGTAACAAGGGTTTTATTTTTTTCGTCCAAAAAAAGTTTTTGTGGGGTAGTGATAGCAATAGAGTTGCCCCCAAAAGAAGAGGAAATAACCTTTTATTTCCCAGTTCCACCTCTCTCTTGCTAAATAGGGATGTGGATTATTGTTGATTTCTTGAATCTGAACTAGTTCTTGAACCTTCACCACTGAAGACCCTTCTTCCCTTTTAACTTGATTTGCTGAACCCCAGTCATGTGACCTTGGCCTAATGGAGTTGTTCCTCACAGTCTTTGGCTGTACACAGTTGATTTACTCGATAAAAGCAATAAATAGAGGGAGGGGGAGAATTTAGAACAAAAAATTTTAGAAAATGAATGTTAAAAATTTCTTTAAATATAATTGAGAAATACTTAACAAAATGAAAATATGTTTAAACAATAAAAGCAATGAACAGTACATAATAAAATAACTACCATATTTTTCCTCCCAGAAGGGAAGCCAACTTGGGGTTTGTAAAGAGGCAGCCCCTGACATTACAGTAAGTTCTTTCATCACCCCCAAGGACCCATACATGACTCCAACCCTATGTTACCACTCACCCCTAGAGGGAAACAACTTTGAGGTCATTTAACAGGTAACCCATTTCCCATTGAGCCTTTGCTGTCCCAATAACTCCCCTTAGGAGCATGGGGCAGGGTCCAGGTGTTGGCTGCCCCTACATCCTGGCCACATGCCTTGCTGCTTCCCTGTCTTTGGAAGACCTGTGTGGTCTTCTCCCCAAGAGGCTATCATTGCCTGCAAGCCTCCTTTTCTATTTCTAGAACTGGAATCCGGGTTCCTGAAATCTCCAGGAACTTGACTTTGTAGAGGAATTCCTTGCCATCACTTTATGCAGGAGGCACAATACAGTTCCAGTAAATTTCAAAATATCTTCAGGGCCTCCAGAAGGAACCTCTTACTTGGTCATATCATAACAATAATAATAATAATGCCGTGTGCCAGTCACTATGCTAAGCACTTTAAAATTATTATCTCATGATCCTCAGAACCCTGGGACGTATATACTAGTATTATCACCCCCATTTTACAGTTGGGGAAATCAAGGCCAACAGAGGTCAGGTGATTTGCCCAGGATCACACATCTGTTAAGTGTCTGAGGCTGAATTTGGACTCAGGTCTTTTTCACTCCCATTCCAGCACTCTCATTGCACCATCTAGCTGCCTCTCTTTGCTCTTTGTTTAATACCTCATAACCTTGAGAAATATCTTCTAAGTGGTCAGAGTAGCAAATTACCCATTTCTCATTGTGTCCTTCCCTTTCCCAACTCTGAATTTGTGCTGGCTACCCCCCATAACTGGAATGCCCATCCCACCCCACCCCTACTCCTACATCTTGATTGTTGAAATCTCTTCAAGGACCAACATAAGTGCTACCTCCTTTAAAAAAAAAAAACAAAACTTGCCCTTCTTCCAGTCTTTGTAATGATTCTTGGATTCTTCATTTTGAATGCGACATATAATAAGGGGAGAGTCTGTTGCTGCTCGCACTCCTCAGGATTTATAATTGAGGTTTCACCTCACACTGTGAAATTGGCAAAGATGACAATGGGAAATCAACTTTGGAGGAACTGTAAGATGCTGGGCACCCTAATGCACCATTAGTGAATCTGGCAAGTTGTCTTCTGGATTTCAATATGGAATTATGCACACCACCCTGCCCCCCAAGAAGAAAAAAGCAGCTGATGTAATTGTTCATGCTCTATGACCCAGCAATACCACTCAGGGCCATTTACCCCAAGGAAGTAAGAGACACTGTGGGCAAGAATATTCAGCGCTGCACCCGTTGGGGTATACATACCTATTGATTGGAAAATGCCTCCCAAAACAATGGCACCTGAATTGATGAATCGAATGGCCTATTGTTATGCAGTACAATGAAAAATATGAGGAATTCCAAGAAACATGGGAAAGTTTCAATGAATTGATCCAGAGGGAAATAAGCAGAATGAAGAGAACCATATGCATGTTGACTATAAATGAGAAGATCATTACGGAAAGTTGGACTCTGAGTCATGGAAAATCCTATGAAGGTCTTGGTAAAAAAAAAAAAAAAAGTTGGAGAAGCTACAGGAAAGCAGGCGCACTGTGATACTGTGGAAGGAACTGTGATTTGGTCTCGCCATCCTGGCTAGAATATGAAACGGTGCCCCCCAAAGTTACTAAATTGCGCATATCCTTCTACCCAGACAGACTACTGCTAAGCCTTTATTTCAAAGTGATTAGAGGATGAAGGAAATGACCCATAGGTACAAAATAGAGCGCCCCTTCTCATAGTAGCCCCAAATTGGAAGTTATGGGAAAGTCCTTTGGGAGAATAGCTGAACAATTGCGGTATATGGATATAATGGGATACTATCGTGCCCTCAGCAATGCAACATGGACAGTTTCAGAGCAAACTGAAAGGACCTTTGCTTAGCAATGCCAAGTAATATGAGCAGAACTAGGGGCAGCTAGGTGGCGCAGTGAGTACGGCACGGGACCTGGAGTCAGGAGGACCAGAGTTCAAATCCGGCCTCAGACACTTGACACACTTACTAGCTGTGTGACCTTGGGCAAGTCACTCAACCCCAATTGCCTTGCCTTCCTGCCTCAAAAAAAAATATGAGCATAACTAAGATAATAACTTATACAATGACAACATCATTGTCAAGAAAACAAATTCAGAAAGACTTTGGAACTCTGACCTCTGCAGTAATTAACCATGAATTGAGAAGATAAAACATGCCATTTGCCTCCTGTGAGGAAGGTAGTAAACTCCACATTCAGGGACACACACGTTTTTAGGCATGGACAATGTGGAAACGTGCTCAGCTGGGTTATGTATATTTATGATGAGGGTTTTGCTTGGTTTTTGGTTCAGTGTGGTGAGGGCAGGAGGAGGGCCAGATTATAAATGCATGTAAAATAAATAAATAATTTTTTTAAAAGAAAGTCTTATTCAATAGATAATGAAATATCTTCTACCTCATTGTAGTATCAGGAACATACTCACATTGTCTAGGAATAAGCAAGACTCATTGGGAAGCCAGGAACATTTTAATTATAATTTACATTTATTCCCCCTGAATAAATGGGTACCTCGCCTGAACAGAGTACAGGAGAAAGTACAAAGGACTCAGATGGAAGCCAGTCCTTTAATAGACCTTCACCTCAAATCTCCCACCAGGCTGTCTCCCACCAGATACAAACCCGACTGCCTACATCATGCCCTCCTCAAGTGGCTCGTTTAAACATGCGTACAAACCTCTGACCTTTCACCCGACCGACCTGAGGTCTGGTTTCTGCTAAAGCTGGGGTGGGGGAGGGGGAAAGGTACACCTTCAATTCTGTGGAAACAAAACTCCTCCCATTTCTTATGGTAGCGAGAAGAGGGTCTGGGTTACTAGGACAGAATATTGTATACCTTGTCAGATAGAGTCTTAGTTTTAGATATTTTTGCTTAGTTTTGTTACTAGGCAGCTGGGTAGTGCAATGAATAAATTACTGGGCCTGTAGGCAGGAAGGCCCGAGTCCAAATGCAGTCTCTTGACATTTACTAGCTGGGTGACTCTGGGCATGTCATCTGCAGAATAGGGATAATAATAAGCCCCTCCCTCCTAGGGTTGTTGTGAGGATAAGATCTTACACCTCAAAGAGCTCTATCAATGCTACTGTTAGACTTGCCAAGTGTTTAGTGCAATGCCTGGTGCAAAACAGGTGCCAAGTAAATGTGTGTTCTATTCCCCTTAGGGGAGTTGGGGTAGGCAGTGAGGTAATAATAGTTCTTTCATTCATTCAATATTCAATAACTGACCAAGGCATCTATAAAGTTTTTTAAATTTGACCCTGAAATGAATGACAAAGCATTTGTTAAGCACTTATTTACTGTGTGCCCCAATGGAGCAAGGAGGTAGCATAGCAAATAGAGCCATGGGCTTGGAGTGGGGAAGACCCAAATTCAACAGCCTCAGACACATTAGTTGTGTGACCCTGGGAAAGTCACTTAAGCCCTATTTGCCTCAGTTCCTCATTGGTACAATGGGGACACACTGGAGAAGGAAATGGCAAAGTACTCCAGAATCTTGTCATGAAGAGTCAGACATGAATGAACAACATGTGTCAAGCATTGTACTAAGTGATGGGACAGAAGAAAAATGAAAACATCCTCTGCCCATAAATAGTGCACATGCTAATATGGGAGATGCAGACGGGAGTAGGGGCCAACAACAACCTATGTACCTATAGAATGATTTTTACAGAGGGTTCCTTCTAATTCTGAAATTCTGTGACCAAGTACTACTAAAAGGTAGTGGGGTTCAATGAGAAAGAGGCAGGATTTATAGTCTCATGACTTGGGCTCCATTCTGGCCCTTCCACTTTCTTCTTGAGTAAGCTTGGGGAAGACACTTAAATCATCTGCCTCAGTTTCTTCACCTGTCTTTATAGTGCTAGCACTCAGTACAATGTCTCAAACAGCAGTCAATAACCATTAAACTTCTATGTGCCAGGCACTGGTAATACAAAGAAAGGAAAAAAGGTTCCTGCCCTCAAGGAGCTTGTAATCTAAAGAGGGGAGACCATACATGAAAGGAGTAAAGGGAGGGCACCCTGATGCTGAAGTCCTGCAGCCAGCTGAGAAATGATGCCCCTGAGCCCCTCCTTAAGTAGAGACTAAGAGAAGAACTCTCTGATGGCCACCCTCCATCCAGTCCAATCAGAGGGAGAAGGGGCAGGCACTCTGGGGCAGGGGGTGCTGAGGGGCTCTGAGGTTCAGAGCTGGTTTCATCTTGCAGAAAGATAACACATCCAGGAGAGCAGCCAGGTGGGAAATGAAGTAATAATCATCTAATCACATTTGTTGACTGAATAGGCTAGCTTAGATGACCTCCATGGTCCCTCTGTCTTCATGCCTATGCCTTTTCCTTATGGTTTTTCCAATGGAATAAAAGCTCCTAGAGGGCAAAGACTGCTCTGCTTTGTCTCTGCCCAGCACCAAGCACAGTGCCTGGCACATAGCAGAGTTTAGATGATGCTTGTTTAGAGCCAGCTAACACAGCAGAGGAGCCAATAGTTTCTAAATGAATCTATAGATTTAATGCCCCATTGATCAAAATATCAACAAACAGCATACCTTGTAGAAGGGGACAAAATAATAGGAAAATTAATATGGATAACCAAAAGATCACAATTGTCCAGGGAAATCATGGAAAAAGAAAAAGCAGAGAGGGTACATCCTGCAGCACCATTTCAAACTACTATCAAATGGCAACTATAGGGATTATAGTATATGGGATATAAACCCTGTAAATGCAACAATGTGTGAAAGTCTTCAGCCAGATTGCATACCTTTTTTATCAGCAGAAAAGTCATACTACTGTTGTATCAGAAGCGAGCGAGACACACTACAGAGTATAAGTTTTAAGTGGAGAATTTATTAGCCGGCAGCCATTGGGGTACTGCAACCACAAATCAATGGCCCCGTGTTGGGGTGACAGCTTGGCTTATATAGGATATGTGGGGGTACAGGGCAGGGGAACAGGAACAAAGGTCCTGGCTGATCAAAAGATTCAGTCAGGTTATCGTACTAGTGGGATAATCTCATTTACATTCCTTGGTGGAGTCACGGAGCCCCAGGGATATCTGCTAGAAAGGGTCTGTCAGGTTATCCTTTAGTGGGATGGTCCTATCTATTGACATTCCTTGGTGGAGTCATGGTCCCAGGGGGTTTGCTAAATGCCAAAGATATCTGAGTCCATTCTTTCTGGGGGTGCTTGTCAGTAGCTAGGGGTTTCTCAGGGGTTCCTAATTTTCCTTGTATTACATTCCTCACTTTCTTTCATGGAGGGTTTCAAATCCTTGAAAAAGGAACGACCTGATGGGGCATAGCAATAAAATTAGGAGGCCAACCAAAACGCTAAGCGGGGTGAGCCTGGGGAAGGCATGCATTTTGATAGTAACAATAAAGGGCAAGGCACAGGCAGAGATTCTGGCCCAATGACAACGCTAGGTCGTTGGCCCCAGGGGAAGGCCAGACTTAGTTGGAAGACTCAAGGAGAGTCCAAGGAGCCTCCCCGGGTACTGCACCCCAGAAATTTTTAAAAAATGGTATAAAGCGTTCCACATTTCTCCCTTTTTGGTCAAAGGCTGAAAGTTTCGCCTAAAGTCCAATTAAAGGTATGGAAAAAACTCTATCATCCACAGGGGTGAAGTTCTGAAATCCCTATCTAGGCGGAGTCAGGTTTTCCCTTTTCTGTATTTGGATATCCCCAGGGATGGGCAGAAATTGTAAACTAATTATAAGTAAGCAGAGGGAACATAGTAAAAATTCAGGAAAACAGTCTTGGGAACACAAGGACTCAGAAGGGAAAAAAAGGCAGGTCTTTGCTCAGGTTCTGGTTCCGGATCCCGTGAGAAAGCCATCCGCATCCGGCGCTGTCCCTCTCAGGCTCTTGGAACCGCAGGGCAAGGTCTCCTATAGGCCCAGATGTCCACTCCTCACATGCAGGGTTCCCAGAACACATGTAATTTGATGATTAAGAAAAGAAACACAACATAGGTCCCAGCCACGGAGGGCTAAGTTCAAACAAATACAAGAAGTAGTTCAGTATCCCAGCCACACAGGGCTGTGTCCAAACAATTACAATAAAGTTTCTCCCATAATTCACAAACTGCACAATTACATTGGGTCAGGTACAGACCAATTACTTAGATGACTCACAACAGAGGGGGAGATTTGCATGTCACATGTTTTACATTCATAAATTGGATAACAAGAAAACTTAAACCTGAACCATACAAAGTAATGCAATCATTATTAACAATCATATATAACATCATAAACTTTTAGCCATGCTATGTCTGTTTGATGGCATTTACAAATAGCCCACAAACCGTTCTTAACAAAGCTAAAAATGTTTCTGATTCGATTTCAGCAATTAATTGCACATTTTATATACAGAGTAACTTTAAATTACAGTCACAATGTTCATTTTAAGCAGTATTTTTTAAATCCCAGATGCCTGATTGTAGTTATCTGGTCCCTTGATAGTAAAGGAGAGTTCTGCTTCTCTGGTTCAGATCTAGAAATTCTCAGACAATTTTAACTTACTATAACTTACAGATACTTTACAAAGGGGATATATTTTCACTTGTACCACTATCTTATACAGTTCTCTTGTGCTAGCATCCAAATTTAAGATCTTATTACCAAAACACACTTATCAGCTCGAATTTCCAGAATTGATAAATTTTTAGAGCCAATCATACACATCTGTACATAATTCTTAGGGGAATCAATCTGATCCTATTGTCTTTTTAAAATTCGCTATCCCTTCCTTTTATTAGACATTGATCACATTATATCTTTGCCTTATTTGCTTTGCCTAATCATTTCACCTTTTTTTGGAGGATGTTATCCCTATATTATTTCAATGTTTTATTTGGCCGTGAACATAGGTTAAAATTGTAAGCTATTCATACCTGTATCCTATTATAATAACTCAGAGATATTTCAATATTCATCTATTACCTAACAGATTTAGCATAGTGCTTAAAAAACTTCTTAATAATTTAAATTTGCTATGAAAGAAACGAGGGACTATGTCATATATCTTAACAGAAGGAAAGAACTTCCTTAGCTCTGTTTGATTCCAGGCATGAGTCATATCTGATAGCCAATCTTATAGTCACCAGGTGCTGAAAGCAGGGCTTAGGTGTCACCAGGTGGGGACTTTCCTTTTCAGAAAGGAAATAGCAGAATTGGGAAATAGAGTCAGGAAGATCCTACCTAGGCTGTGACCAAGGTTGTCTTCACAACTGTTCCCAGGCAGACCCACCTTAAAAATTCTCAGCTTGTAACGCCTGCCATGCCATTACTGGCTTCATGTGACCTAGTCCTGTAATCAGAGCTTAAGACAATATTAAATTGTAGTCCCATAAAATCTTAAATAGCAAATAAATATCCTTCAGATAAGACTGCCCAAATTTTATTGAGCTAACAATTATCAAATCAAGCTACATAACTTTTCCATCTTCTAAATACTTCCTCACACTCATCTCCAACTTACTTTGACCATCTGAAACTATCATTCTCGGGACAGGAGAGGCTTAGCTAACTCCCATTTGTCCCCGAACTTTCTTATCTGCCTTTCCTATTTCCCTCAACCTTAATTTACCTTTCCAAATCTTTCAAACCCATTAGTCAGTCTTCCTTTACATTTCAACCATAAGACAAAACAACTCATAAGTTAGTACCTTCAT
Source organism: Trichosurus vulpecula (assembly GCF_011100635.1). Taxonomy (NCBI): domain Eukaryota; kingdom Metazoa; phylum Chordata; class Mammalia; order Diprotodontia; family Phalangeridae; genus Trichosurus; species Trichosurus vulpecula. Next base: position 5,098,485 of record NC_050574.1, on the reverse strand, counting down.
TGTCATAACTGTGTATACTGGAATCCCATTTCAGCTTCTTAAACACACAAAGACACAAAAAGGGGATTTGTTTTTCGTGATAACTCATTCTAAAAGAAAGGAACACTTATTAAACAGATCTGCCACCTCATCTCCCCCTGAGGGTAGGTTCTTCTCCATCAGATGGCAGACTTCACTAATTAAACTACCAGGCCAAACCCATCTCAAGTCTTAGTCTAATCTTATCCGTTTTTTAAGAAGCCAGGTTGGAGGCTTCTTGACCCCTACCGTCCTCTTATTGCTGCCCCTCCCCTTTCCTTCCCTTCTGACAGGTGGGCTAAGGTGAAATTCTTTTCTTCTTATCTAAACTAAGGGCAGGGAGGAGTAAGGAATTCAGACTGTCCTTTGGAACCTCCTTACTCAAAAAAAAAACTTTGAATAAGACATTGAATGGGCCTTCAACCTCCCTCTCAAGGCTTCTATAGATAAGCATTAATTCTAATAATTCTAATAAGGTTCTCACCCAGAAACTCCGAAAACTCACAATAGGTTTGAACTGCAACCAATTAGCTTACAGGTGGAAATTCAGCAGGCCTTCTAAAATTATACAAAAAGATTTTACAGAACATTTTCAAAAGTATTTTCCCTTCTTAAAGCAAAATAACCTTTAAACATTTGGATTCATTCACAAATTAGTCCATAAACCTCCAGATTAACATACATAAATACATCTTTAGATGATACAGGCTTGAAAATCATACCCCTATATTTTTCAAGGTATTATAACAACTCGATTCTTTGTTATTACAGAATTTCTAGATATCACAAAATCCTTTAGTCAAAAAGATGTTGTAATGGACCCAATTAAATTAGCTTTTATTACAATAACAAAGTTTACCAGGACTTTTAAAAGCTTTGTCTATAGGAATCCCTCTACCCTGAAAACTTTCACAAGATTGAATATCTAAATGTCCTTGGTTCAGTTAATAACCTCAATTTCTTAATTAAGTACAATTCTTAATCTAACAACATCCAGATTATAAGAGAAATTATTCTCTAACAGCACAGGTAATGTGATGTTAACCAATTTGTATATAATAACAAACTTAGAAATAAGTACACCACAAGCAATTATCATGTATTTAAAACTTGAAACAGATTCCAATTAATTACCAATCTAGTGATCATAACTGAGTTGGATAAGCAAATCAAATCTGATTCATAACCACTAATGGTAACATTTTAATTTCTAAGGCCCAATACTCTCTGCATTGAAAAAGAAAAGGTTACTGTTTATAAAACCACATTTTAACAAAATAGTTGATTTATAACAAGAACAATTTCAACTGAACTTCCAGACAAAACTTGGAGGTAATAAATTCTTAGGTTACAGTAATTGTCCAACTTCTTAACCTAATGCAACTCTAACAAAATATTTTATATTATAGAAATGTAATGATGCCCTAAACATTATTATGTATGTAAAATCTGAACTACTCATTTCAGTCTAGGTAGATACATTTCTGAACCAAATATGATAGTTTAAAATTACCAACTTTTCATCACATCCTTTAATAGCATCCAATTCACATATATCAAACTCAAATTAAAATACAGAAACAATAAATTTCAGATGACAGCAATTGCATTTCCAGATACAATATAGGAATTGTTGGTCCTATTACTTCCAGTATTATATATTAATGCATTAATATATAAATACGTGTATCACATATATTAATACATTAACATCTTAAATACACTTTATTTAGCTGTATATTCTTCAGCATCACTACCTCATGGCCCCTGGCCATGAATGAACTTATGAAAGAAAGAGAAACTTAATTTTTGCACCCACTTTTTCCAAGTTTCATTTTATACAAAAATTCCTAAAAGGATTTTGTTTCAACAACCTGGCTAGCAGCTTCTGTGGGGGTATAAGATTCACCCACAGCCAGCACCCAGAAAGCTGCCAACAGCACAGGTTCTTTCGATCTGCTTAATTAAGGAAAGCAAGGTGAAGGGGTTGACAAGCTTACTTTTAATTCAAATATCATTCAGTTAGTTCAGGGGAAAAAAAATCAGCACCCTGAACTTCAAAACAAAATGCAAATTACAGACATCAATAGACTTTGTCTGATTCAAGTCCCAACAGATAGTAACCACAGTTCAACAAAGTTTCAACATCTGGGTTTACAAGCTGGAGGGCTCCTTAACTACAGCTGCCCGAAGTCTCCTCATCAACACCATCTCCAGAGCCCCACAGCAATGGCTCTGTCCTCCCTTCTTATAGGGCTTCAGACATCATCAGACATCATCTGAATCACCAGAGCTCAGGCTCTGGTGATTGGTTCTTGAGTTGGCCCCTCCCCTTAGGACCCTGGGAGGTTCACATCTACATGGATTACATTAACACCTAATGGGGTTTGGGTCTGGGGCTTAGCACCTAGTAAAGCTCACTGAGATAAATTGAGTCACTCAAAGAAAACAAAGGCCATTCTGGTTACAGATTTTTTTCGGACTCCCAAGGAAGATAAGGTCCTTAAGAGCAGGAAAAAAATCCCTTTTAGTTTTCTAAGGGCTCCTCCCTAGGTGGGGCCTGGCAGCCCCTTGAGGGCAAGGAGCCCACCCTTCCAAGCACTAACTAACCAGCTCTATTCCTTTACAAGTTTCCTTTAGCTTCAGCTCCGATAATCTTTCAATGTGGAGGGTGGGGGAAGGGTGAGGCCAGGAGCACATGGCAGCCAAGAGGACCACATGGACTCCTGACTAGCCAGGTAGTTTCAAACTGCTATTCTACAACCCCCCTAAATTCCTTATACAAGTTTTCTATCTCTCTCTTTCACAAATTTACCTTTTAAACTTTACCACAAGGACAGGCTACAAAGGTACTCAGGGGCACAGGACTGACTGTCAGTCTGTGAATTTCTGTCCCTCTCCTCCTTTTGCCCGGTGGGGAGGGTGATGTAAGTTTTTCCCTACAGTTCTCCTGCATTCTCTTCTAATCTGATCTGGGAGGAGAGGAGTTTGATTTAACTGCTCTAACCTTTACTGCAGCCCTAGTGAAAAGATCTCAATGATTATAATTCAAGTAAACTTCACCCCCTTGCTCACTCCCAAAAACCTCTTTTGTACTTGAATCTAAGGGAATCAGGGATTAAGACAAATGTGAGAGTCCCACTGAAGACTTTAGCAGAGGTTTTAGCCAGAAGGCATTCATTGCGAGGAGGTGTTTCAGCAAGAGTGAGCTCCTGGAATGACTTTACATTTTCAGGGGTTCTTTCTTCCCAAATTCAACTAACCAATTTCCAAACTTTTTAACAATTTAAAATCCAGAATCTGCCAAATTTTAACCCATTTCCACTGTGGTTCCATGTTGGCCAAACGGGAGCCACAAGGAAAGAAGTCTGTTTCCTAGTGGCAGCTGGATATCTCTGGCTGCCTATGTTTCAGATTTTTTTTAACAAAACATAGACATTTCACAATTTGACATAGACACACGGGCACAGACAAATTCAAAATGTACAGAACCTAAAACAGAGAAACATACAGTGTGGGTGAAATCGAAGGCTAAACAAGTCCTCTCAGAGGAAAGATTTCCTCCTCAAAGATATGACCCCAATCTCTCTCACACCTCAACACAAAACAGAAAAACCAAATGGCATGAGTTGATAGAAGGCTAAACAAATTCCCTCGGAGGAAGGATAACGACCTCCAATCTCCCCACACCCCAAAACACAAAACAGAAAACCAGATGGCATGAGCTGATTGAAGGCTAAACAAGTCCCCTCGGAGGAAAGAAAAGTCAACCAGATTTCCTCCTTAGGGATACGACCCCCAATCTTCCCACACCCCAATGGGGAGGGTAGCGTCCCAGCCCCCCCTAGCTCTGTACCACAGCCTTGTCAGGGTTTATCATGATAACAGAGACCCAATGGCTAGCCCCAAACCAGAAAAATCTTACCTCTAGAGGTCTGAAAACCAGAATTCTCTGTAGGCCGAAAAGGGACAGGTCAGCAAAGAGCCCATTCTCTGAGACCATCACCCCACATCAGAGTCCTAGGAAAAGAAATCCCCAGGAGCCGGCCCTCTGAAGTGAGAGAAGGTGGATCAGGGGCAGAGACTCCCTGTTGAGGTCCAGAATTCTGTGTGTGTCTCCAGGGCGGTAACACAAAATACCACTTCATCTCGCTGGGGCCTCCAAAATGTTGTACCAGAAGCGAGCGAGACACACTACAGAGTATAAGTTTTAAGTGGAGAATTTATTAGTCGGCGGCCATTGGGGTACTGCAACCACAAATCAATGTCCCCGTGTTAGGGTGACAGCTTGGCTTATATAGGATATGTGGGGGTACAGGGCAGGGGAACAGGAACAAAGGTCCTGGCTGATCAAAAGATTCAGTCAGGTTATCGTACTAGTGGGATAATCTCATTTACATTCCTTGGTGGAGTCACGGAGCCCCAGGGATATCTGCTAGAAAGGGTCTGTCAGGTTATCCTTTAGTGGGATGGTCCTATCTATTGACATTCCTTGGTGAAGTCATGGAATCCCAGGGGGTTAGCTAAATGCGAAAGATATCTGAGTCCATTCTTTCTGGGGGTGCTTGTCAGTAGCTAGGGGTTTCTCAGGGGTTCCTAATTTTCCTTGTATTACACTACCAAGAAATTAAGGAAGGTGGGAAAACATTTAGAAGCCCTAATGGATATCAGAGGATTCATATCAGAAAATTCATATTGACATGGACCTATTTGATTTTAATGAATTCAGGAAAGTATTCATAAGGAGGGAATACTTTAAGCATTAAAGAATTCACACTGGAGAGCAGCCCTTTGAATGTGGTAACTGGGATAACCAGTTGGAGAGCAAACCATCAGAAAATTCATTCCAGGGAGAAAATTCATACAACCCTCTGAATGTGACCACTGTGGGAAAGCTTTCAGCCAGGAAGAACATTATTGCATGTGAATGCAGTGAATGTGAGAAGGCCTGCCTAGGGAGGGTAAACTTTATTACTCATAAGGGAATTCATACTGGAGAGAAACTCTGAAAGTGCTGACAAGCCTTCGGTCAAAAAGAATACCTTACTACCAGAAAATTCATACTAGAATGAAACACTTTGACTTTAATGAATATGGGAAGGCCTTTCATGAGAAATGGAAACTTAGTATACATGAGCAATCTCATACTGGGGAGAAACCCTTCCAGTTTGTGGGAATGCAGAGAAAACTTCAGCCCGCAATCATCAGTGATTTCACATCAGAAGATTCACACTGGAGTGAACCCCTTCAAAGGCAGTGAATGTAGGAAGGCCTTCCATGACTCATCTTGCTTTACTGTATATCAGAGAGTTGGTACTGGAGAAAAACCTTTTGAATATAATGACTCTGGGAAGGACTTCAGCGACAGGTCCTCACTTATCAAACATGAAAGAATTGATAGAGGAGAGAAACCTGTACAATGAAAGCAGTGTTGGAAAGCTCTCTTGCTGTTGAGGTGTTTGATTCCAGGACCCCATTGGGGGTTTTCTTAGTAAAGGCACAGGAGCCCTTTGCCATTTCCTTCTCCAGCTCATTTTACAGATGGAGAAACTGAAGCAAACAGTTAAGTGACTTGTCCAGGGTCACACAGTAAGTGTCTGAGGCTGGATTTGAACTCAGGTCATCCAGAGTCCAGGCCCAGTACTCCATGCTTACAAATTTACATACTAAACACAAGATAATCCTCAGACTGTAATGAAAGCCTCCCGACATCAGGCACCTCCATGAACTTGCTTCAGTCAATCGGACAGCATGGGTCACAGCAGATACTGATGACAAAAACAGCACCTCCCTCCAAGGGCCAGGATCCAGTGAGATAACGCGATTCAAAGCGCTTAGCACACGGTGCCTGGCACACAGCAGGCGCTCCATAAATGCACATTCCCCTCCCCCAATACTAACAGCGTAACAGGAGGTTGAAGGTTTGCCAAGTGCTTTCGTGGGCATTTACCCGCACGACCACCCTGGGAAGTCGGGGTTAGCATTACTCTGGTTTAAAAACAAGAGACGTGACGCCCACGGAGCCTAAAAAAGCGAAGTGACAGAGGCTGAGACGAAGCCCGCAGGAGGGCCCAAACCCACGCAGCCGCAGCGCCTATGCCGCCCTGATGACCGTGGGCCGAGGGGCGCACGCGCAGGTGGCTCGGTGCGCAGCTTCATGTCCCAGAAGCCCTCAGGGCGCAGCCCGGAAGTTGATGCTCCCGATGCATTGTGGGCATAGTAGTTCTGTGATTCCCAGGGCCTGAGCACGCTTCCTGGAGCGAGTTGTCTGAATCTTTATTGGTCAAACTGAACCTGGAGGAAGGGCGGGGCCGGTGGAGAGGAGGCCCCAGGTCCAACCGCCCCTCCCAGGCCTCAGTTTACCCCCGAGAGGAGGAAGGACCAAAACCCGGATCCTACAATCTTGTGGATTAGGGGTGGTTTTGAAAGCAGCCCCTTCTGCTGGAAACCTTTCTGGGGTACACAGAGGCCACAGAATGGTGGGGGGATTGCCCCAAGTGGTGCTGCTCCTGCCTGGCTTGTGCCGAAACGTTCTCGCTGCTTTCGCCCCCATTGGAACGGCAGCTCCATGAGGGCAATACTGGTTGACTCGAGTCACCAGCCCATTCGTGGACTTCATGTCGGGTACCGCCCCGCGGGCTCCTCCCCACCCCCCACCCCCCATTAACCTTCTTCAGATAAAGAAAATGTTTTGAGAAACTTGTTACTATCCACCAAAAATATCTACCTACATGTTAGGAAATTTCTTAGTTAATTGCAAAAACTAAAAAAGCCCTACTCAATAGAAGATCTCAGGTTACCCACCACTATTAAAATGTCAGAATTAGTTCAGGGGAAAAAGTATGGGGAGAAAATTCATAAAATTCTTTTACCGAATGATACTGTTTCCAAAACAGTTTCTAAAATTAGTAAAGACCAATTCCAGCTGCTTATTACCAGGCTTTAGGGCAGCCCAAAGTTTGCACTTCAGTTAGATGAAACAACTGATATTTCTAACATGGCACAGTTGTTCCTTTATGTAAGATGTGTTTATGAAGAAAGCATACATGAGGAATTGTTTTGTTGCCCTTTGGAAGGGCATACAAGAGGGTTACAGTGGAAAAATTGCATGGGAGTCTGTACAGAGGTGCTGGAGCATGATGGGTGAGAATGTTGAATTTGCAGCAAAAGGTAAAACTGATAGCAATGAACATAGCACTTTTACTCATGGCAAGATCCATTGGGAGACACTTATAGTCCGAAAAATATCATCAGAGTTAGATGTGCTTCCATACTATTAAAATCATTAACTTCATTAAAAGCCGTGACCTTAACAGTCATTTGCTTTCAAACCTTTGGAAAGACATGGCCTACTATTACAAAAGCTTATACTACATGCAGAGGTAAGGGGGCTCACAAGAGGGTGAAGTTTAAACAGATTAAGAAAGAAGAAGTTGTTATATTTTGACTGAGCAGAAACTCGATTTTGCTAATTTTTTTCATACTGACTTATGGCTTTCAAAACTGTTATTTGTTGGATATTTTTGAAAAACAATGATCTAAACATGTCGCTTCAAGAAAAAATTGTAACATATTTATGTTAAAGAGTTATAATGGCTCATCTAAAGTGCATGTAGATACAGGTTCAGAAATTCTCCCCTTCAAATTTTGATTCTAAAAAACTAAGTTGGCTGCATAAACCATATTCAATTGAAGTCAAAAATACCTGTCATCTGCCATTAAAAGTTCAGGAAGAATTTGCTGAGTTATCAAGTGAAACAGATTTAAAACTTGAGTTTCCTAAAAAATCAGTAAATGAGTTTTGGCTTGGGATTAGGACAGAATTTCGACCAATTTCTGAAATGGCCCTAAACATACTTCTGCCATTTTGTACTATGTATTTATGTGAAGTGGCATTTTTAGAACTGATGATTATAAAATCAAAATATTGATCAACTCTGAAAAATGTTGAAGATCCTGTAAACCTGCAGTATCAACTATTTTTTCAAGATTTAATTCTTTATGTAATAATAAACAAGCACATTCATCTCATTAGTATGCAAATTTGCTTTTGTCTTTAAAAAATTGTAAAATTATATGTATACCAAAGAATTCTTTTAAAATAAATTTCTTTCTGATTTATAATCAGTAAATGTTTGATTGGCATACCTATTTTACATAACTATATACTCAGGGTCAAGTAAGAATTTCTCAAGTGAAAAGGAGTGGAAATTTAAGAAGCGTTGGCCTAAACTACGTCAATTAGGTTAGGATTAGCTGTTAACCTAAAAGAGCTCCAGATGCAGTGAACAGAAAGCTAGAATCTGTCACCTAGCAACAAAAATAAAACCAAGAACTTAAATGAAATTGTGAATGTTCACAAAAAATATAAAATGCCCAAATGAACAGAACAAGAAATAGAGAATTTTAAAAAGTCAACCTCATTAAAAGAAATCAAATAAGACTCAAATGAATCCCCCAAAGGGGGAAATAACCCAAGATCAGAGGGATTTACAAGCATTTTCTATAGATATTCAAAGAACAATTCCAATGTTACATGAATAGTTTGCAAAAATAGGAACAGAAGAGATCCTACCAAATTCCTTCTATGAAACAAATATTGTCCAAATCCCTAAACCAGGGAGTTTCAAAAGGGAGAAAAACTCTAGATCAATATCCCTCATAAATACTGACAACAAAATAAATATTAGCAAATAAAATATTAGCAAAGAGATTACAGCAACATAGCAAAGAGAGTATACCTTATGATCAGGTTTAGATTTATACTAGGAATGCAGATTTAGTTCAATATTAGGAAAGTCATAAATATAACAGATGATATTAATAACAAGAACAACAAAAATCATATGATTATATGAACGAATGCAGCAAAAAAACTTTTGACAAAATAAAATATTCATTTTTGTTAAAAAAGAAATTAGAAAGCATAGGAATAAATGGACCTTTTCTTAACATGGCAAGTTGTATGTATCTAAAACCAAGAGCTAGAAATAACTACAATAGGGATAAAGAGGAAGCTGTTCTGTTAAAATCAAGGTGAAGCAGTACTGTCCATTACCTCCACTATTACTTATTCTAGTGCTAGAAATGCCAGCTACTACAATAAGATAAGAAAGAGAAATTGAGGGGAGAAGCCTAGACACAAAGAAACAATGATTGCTTTTTGAAGACGATATGATGGTTTACTTAGAAAAACCTAGAAAATCAAGTGGGGAAGAATTCTTAACTAAAGGGGACAGAGAAGATCAGAAAAGAGGAAAAGGGCAATTTTGATTACATTTTTAAAAATTTTGTGGGAAAAAAGTAGTGTAGTTAGGATAAAAATTCCAACTGCAGTTGTGATGCAAACAAAAATTAAATAAAATATCCTTGAAAAACTCTCATACTTCAGACATCTTTTGTTGTTCAGTTGTTCAGTCGTGTCCCCATGGAACATAGCATGCAAGGCGCTTCTATCTTGACTATTTCTCAAAGTCTGTCCAAGTTCATGCTCATTGCTTTTATGACACTATCCATCCGTCTTTTTTTTCTAATTAAGATTTTTATTTTTAGTTTACAACACTGAGTTCCGCATGATTTTGAGTTCCAGATTTTCTTCCCCCCCCTTCCCCTCCCTCCCCAAGATGGCATGGAATCCGATATATCTTCTACATATAACTTTGCATTAAAATTATTTACACAATAGTCAAGTTGTAAAGATTAATTGTGACCAATGGAACGAATCATGAGAAAGAAGAAACAAAAACAAAAACAAAAGAAAAAAAAAGGAGAGCAAATAGTTTGCCTCAATCTGCATTCAGACTCCATAGTTCTTTCTCTGGATGTAGCCAGCTTTCTCCATCATGAGTCCTTTGGAATTGTCTGTGAACCTGGTATTGCTGAAAAGAGCCAAGTCTATCAAGGTTAGTCATCACAGAATCCATATATCTGTGGTTGTGTATAATGTTCTCCTAGTTCTGCTCCGTTCACTCAGCATTATATCGTGTAGGTTTTTCCAGGTTATTATGAAGTCCATATCTTCTCCATTTCTTATAATACAATAGTATTCCATTACATTCATATACCACAACTTGTTCAGCCATTCCCCAATTGATGGGCATCCCCTTGATTTCCAATTCTTTGCTACTACAAAAAGAGCTGCTATAAATATTTTTGTACATATGGGTCTTTTTCCCATTTGTGTGATCTCTTTGGGATACAGCCCTAGAGATGGTATTGCTGGGTAAAAGGGTATGTACATTTTTATAACCCTTTGGGAATAGTTCCAAATTGCTCTCCAGAATGGCTGGATCTGTTAACAACTCTACCAGCAATGTAACAATGTTCCAATTTTCCCACATCCTCTCCAGCATTTATCATTTTCCTGTTTTGTCATGTTAGCCAATCTGACAGGAGAGATGTGGTACCTAAGAGTTGTTTTGATATGCATTTCTCTAATCAGTAGTGATTTAGAACATTTTTTCATATGACTATAGATATCTTTAATTTCTTCCTCTGAAAACTGCTTGTTCATATCCTTTGGCCATTTCTCAATTGGGGAATGACTTGTATTCCTATAAATTTGGCTTAATTCCCTGTATATTTTAGAGATGAGGCCTTTATCAGAGACACTACTTGTAAAGATTTTCTCCCAATTTTCTGCTTCCCTCCTAATTTTTGTTGCATTGGCTTTTTTTTGTACAAAAACATTTCAATTTAACATAATCAAAATTATCCATTTTGCATTTTGTAATGCTATCTCTTGTTGTGTCATGAATTCTCCCCTTTCCCATAAATCTGATAGGTAAACTATTCCTTGCTCCCCCAGATTGCTTATAGTATCAGCCTTTATTCCTAAGTCATGAACCCAATTTGATTTTATTTTGGTATGTGGTGTAAGATATTGGTCTATGCCCAGTTTCTGCCCTACCATTTTCCAATTTTCCCAGCAATTTTTGTGAAATAGTGAATTCTTAGCCCAGAAGCTGGATTCTTTGGGTTTATCAAAGAATATATTGCCATAGTCATTGACTACTGCATCTTGTGTACCTAGCTTATTCCACTGATCCACCACTCTTTCTTAGCCAGTACTAAGCAGTTTTGATGACTGCTGCTTTATAGTACAGTTTAATATCTGGTATGGCTAGGCCACCTTCCCTAGCATTTCTTTTCATTAATTCCCTAGATATTCTAGACCTCTTGTTCTTCCAGATGAGTTTTGTTATTATTTTATCCAGCTCTGTAAAATAATTTTTTGGTAGTTTGATTGATATGGCGCTGATTAAATAATTTAGATAAAATTGTCATTTTTATTACATTAGCTCAGCCTAACCATGAGCAACTGATATTTTTCCATTTATTTAGATCTGACTTTGTGTGAAAAGTGTTTCATAATTATGTTCATATAGGCCCTGGGTTTGTCTTGGCAGGTAGATTCTCAAATATTTTATAGTGTCTACAGTAACTTTAAATGGAATTTCTCTTCCTATCTCTTGCTGTTGGGGTTTGTTAGTAATGTATAGGAATGCCAAGGATTTATGTGGGTTAATTTACCCTTTTCTACTACCTCCTTACCTCTCCTCCCAGAACCATCTCTTTATATCTTTGAAGTATTTTTTTTATTATTATATCAGTTATTTTATACTGATACCCACAGAATATCCCTTTCAATTGTCATAATAACTATACTATTCTCAAGATTGACATATATAGATACATATATATATAACATGTATACAACAAAATAATCCTATATAAGGATGTAACTAATTAGTCTTATTGATAACTAGGGTTTTTTCCCCGTTTACCTTTTTATGTCTCTCTTGAGTTCTGTACTTGGAGATCAAATTTTCCATTGAGTTCTGGCCTTTTCATTAGGAAGGTCTGGAATTCTCTTATTTCTCTGAATGTACATCCCCTTGCCTGGAAAGTTATGCTCAATTTTGCTGGGTAGTTGATCCTTGGTTGCAGTCCAAGCTCCTTTTCCTTTCAGAATATCACATTCCAATTTCTGCTGTCATTTAATGTAGAAGCTGAAAGATCCTGCATGATCCTGACTGTAGTTCCATGATATTTGAATTGTTTCTTTCTGGCAGCTTGCAGTATTTTCTCCTTGACCTGGTAGTTCTAGAATTTGGCTATAATATATCTTGGAGTTTTCAACTTGGGATCTTTTTCAGGGGGTGATCAGTGGATTCTTTCGATGATGATTTTACCCTCTGATTCTACTACCTCTGGGCAATTTTCCTTAAGGATTTCATGGAAGATACTGTACAGGGTCTTTTTTTCATCATGGCTTTCAGACAGACCAATAATTCTTAGATTGTCTCTCCTGGATCTATTTTCCAGGTCAGTTGTTTTTCCAATCAGATATTTCACATTTTCTTCTATTTTTTCATGCTTTAGATTTTGTTTGACTGATTCTTGATGTCTCATAGAGTCATTAGCTTCTACTTGCCCAATTCTAATTTTTAATGTATTGTTTTCTTCCTTTGGCTTCTCTATCTCCTTTTCCATTTGGTTGATTTTACTTTTCAATGACACATTTTCTCCATTTATATTCTGATTCTCCTTAACCATTTCACCGATTTTACTTTTTAAAGATTTGTTTTCATCAGTGAATTTTTTTTCCATTTCTTCCATTTTTTGTTTACCTCTCTGATTTGGTTTTTAAAGTTCTCCTTAAGTTCTTCCAGGAATGCTTTTTGTTCTGGAGACCAGTTGATTTTCCCTTTTGAGGTTTCAGATGTGGGTATAGTGTCCATCCTGTCCTCTTCTGAATTGGTATTTTGATTTTCCCTGTCTCCATAATATGAATCAATGGTCTTTGGTTTTTAGCATGTTTTTTCATGGTGTTTTTTCTTTCCTCCTGGCTCCTAAAGTGGATCTCTGTTTCTGACGCTCAGAGGGCTCTGTCCCAAGTTTCTTACGTTGGGATCTGTGGGCCTGCTCACTGGCTTTATGTTCTATGGCCTCTGGTTTCAAGAGGGCTGGTCTGGCTGCTGGGAATCTCTTCTTCCCCAAGACTGCCCTACAGCAAGGTTGGTCTTAGCTGTCATCTGTGCTGGTGTCTGCCACTTCTCCTGGCTGTGCCAAGCCAAGTCTGGGGTCCTGGCATTGACATTTGTTAGATCCACCCCCTGGGGCTCAGTTACTCTTGTTGTTCTGCTAAGGTGAGGGCTGCTGGGACACCTCTCTTTCTGCAATAGTCTCCTTCTGCCACCACAAGAAGGGCCTTCTCCCCACCTTCTCTCACTACTGAAGCCCCACTTCTGGTTCCTCTGTTTCTCCTGAGGTAGTATCCTCTTTGTTTATTCAAGGGAGGGTTGAGAGTCATTTTGACATGGACATCATGGCTCCCAGAAGTTCAAGGAGGTGAGTTTCAAACCTTTAGACTGTGGGCTGGAGGCCTCCGGGCTAGCTGCTCCTGCAGCCACAGGTTCCGCACTGGTGTCTCCCATAGCTCTGACAGGCTCCCATCCTGGGCTGAGAAGCCTGGGGCTCGATTGTGGCCTTAGCTGGTACTTCTGCCCTGTGCCTGTTCCTGCTCCAGCATTTCGCTCACTCAACGACCTCCCAGACTGGAGCACTGGCTGGATTCCTCTGCTCTTCCCAGTTGGTTTGGTCTGGTACCCTTCTGTGTACTCCTGGCACTCCTACCCCTCTCAGTCTACAAGTGGCTTCTAACTCTCTCAAATCTGCTCAGATTTACTTTTTTAGACATATCTGACAGAATTTGTGAGACAGTTCCAGTAATTTCTTCCTTTCACAGCACCATCTTGGCTCCACCTCCTATCCATCCATCTTGTTCTCTGTCATCCGTTTTGCCTTCAATCTTTCCCAATATCAAGGTCTCTTCCAAGGAGTCCCATTTCTCATTATGTGTATTTAAGTTTCAGTTCAAGTGTTTGACCTTCCAGTGAATAGTCTGAATTAATTTCTTCTATTGACTGATTTGATCTCCTTGCTGCCCAAGGGACTCCCCAAAGTCTTCTCCAGCATCACAATTTGAAAGCCTCGATTCTACGGCACTTAGCTTTCCTCATAGTCCAACTCTCACTGCCATTGTTGTTTGTTCATCGTTCATCCTTTATTCTCAAAGAGGACCAAAGACATCATGAAGTCTTGACTTATGAGTGGATTGGATTTAGGTGAGGCAGAGTTGTACAAAGTCATCAGCCTCACTTTCTCCTCCAGAGTCACTGGAGTTCAGTAATAGATCAAAAGCCAAGATGACTGGCGATGGCCTGGGAAGCAAGCGGAAGGGCAGAAGGCAGCTAGATGAGGTGGGAAATATGACAGGATCTGTAGTCTTCAAGGATAAGCTGGACAACCACCTGTTGGAGTTGTCCTAGAGAGGATGCCTTCCAACTCTGAACATCCTGTGTCAGTCCTAAGAAACCTTCTTTGGCAAAATGGATGTGTTTTTATTTGCTAATGTCATTTTATATTGAACCTAATATTCCACATGTGGTCTGATCAACTCAAAAGGACAAAGCACCTATTACCTGCCCTAAGCTAGTTGTAGTCCAATCTGGTGGAGGCCGCTAGGTGGCGCTGGAGTCAGGAAATTGTTGTTCTATCTGACTTCTGGACATGAAGATTAGTCTTCCTGATTCCATGCTCCTTGTTCTATCCACTCTACCACTTAGCTGCCCACGGAGTCAAGACCTGAGTTCAAATCTGGCTTCAGACACTCACTAGCTATGTGGCCCTAGACAAGTCACTTAATCTCTGTTTGCTTTGATCCACTGGAGAAGGTAATAGCAAACCACTCTAGTAATCTTTGCTAAGAAAACCCCAGGGACAGTACTGGTATGCTATGGCCCCCCAGACCATGGAGTCAGACATGACTGAGCTATTGAACAACAACAAATCTGGTGAAAAGAGGAGGAATCACACTAAGACTCTTCAAAGGGGGAGACCAGACACCAAAGACCCCTACAGCCCAGCTGCCTTTGGTCTTGTCTCTAACAGGATATCCCGACTTGGAATACCCTGTGTTCTTGCTCCAACTTGCCCAGAAAGCACCTTAATCAACCTCACTCTCCCTCCCTCCCCAGAAAAACACAGCTTTGAGTTTAATTCCTCACCCACAGATATCCCTTTGAATCCTGGACCATGATAGCTCCTACAGCCTCTTAGCCTATATTATTCTAGTGAGGATAGAGCTGAGGTTCCTCAAAATCCATCACAATCAAGGGACAAGAAAAGGCTGAGAGGGCACTGGACCAGGTAGAGTCCATAGACCTGGGTTCTGATCCCAGCTCTACCTGGGATGTCACTCACTGGGTTATTTGGCTGAGATTTTGTTCCTGTTTAAAAGGGTGGATTTGAACTTGATCTCTTACTAAGATTCTTTAAAGTCTCAACATTAACTGCTGTTGGGACAGAGAGTGTACAGGATTAAGGTGGAGACTGTCCAGAAAAGATCCTGCTCTTGCCTGCACTGTCTGTCTTATCACAACTACAATTAAAAGCCTGGCACATAGCAGAGGGTTATCATGAATGGATGTAAAGGAGTAGGGGCAGAGATCAGGGACTCTCCAGATCAATGCTCCCATCCACCCAAAGTTAGCTCCACAGGGGGAATTTGGACCCAAGGCAGGCGGGTTTTTGGTCTTCCAGTCCTCTTCCCTCAGGGCAATATTAGAAGGAGTTTACAGAGTTAACCTAGGGGAGCTCCTTAAAGGGCAGGGAGGACTCTCCAGGCCACACTAGATCTGCCATGCTCAGCTGTCCTCCTAGACGTAAGTTCTGGGGATAGAACAGTCCCCGCTCTCAAGGAACTCCAGGTTGTCTAGGAGAGACAACCTGCCAAGAGCCACAAGACAAGCTATAAACGGGGTGGATTGGAGACAATCAACAGACGGAAGGTGCTAGAATTAGCGGGAGCTGGGGAAGGCTTCCTGCAGAAGGAAGCCGGGAAGGCAGTGGTTGGAGCTGAGGAGGGAGACAGCTTCTGGCACGGGGCACAGCCGGTGAAAGTGCACGGAGCTGCGAGTTGGAGTTATGTTCCAAGAGCAGCCAAGAAAGTAGTAGCGCTGGGCTGAAGAGTGTGTGTGGGGGAGTGAGGGTTAGAGCCGGGAAAGGTGGTGGTGGTGGTGGTGGTGGCGGCGGTGGTGGTGGTGGTGGTGGTGGTGGTGGTGGTGGTGGCGGCGGCGGCGGTGGCGGTGCTGGTGCTGGTGGTGTGCTAGGCGGTGAAGGGTTTGGAAAGCCAACGGAGCAGTCTGCATTAGATCCTGCGGGAGCTGGAGGGCCACGAAGGTGGTGGAGTAGGGGGCTGGGGGAATGACATGATCTCACCTGGCTTTAGGGAAGTCACTTGGTGGCTCTTCCACTTCTTTGCCACTACAAAAAGCACTGCTTTGATTAACTTTCAAATATGGGGCTTTTTTTTTTAATTTCGTGAGCTCTAAGCACAGCAATGGGGTCTCAGAGTCAAAGGATGTGGGGTACAGCTGGGACGACTTTCCAACTCACATCTGGATCCTCGGGTTCAAAGTCTTCTAGGGGTCCGTATCCCCCGAACGACCACAGCTTGGAGCCCCCACAGGTGTGTTATTCGACAGCCAGATCACACAACACGTTCAAAGCAAAGGCA
The DNA here is from genome assembly GCF_011100635.1 of Trichosurus vulpecula. Lineage (NCBI taxonomy): Eukaryota > Metazoa > Chordata > Mammalia > Diprotodontia > Phalangeridae > Trichosurus > Trichosurus vulpecula. The sequence continues at coordinate 5,081,885 of NC_050574.1, read as the reverse complement.
CGTAAGGAAACCAAATAGGGAAAAAGAACAGCCACAGCACCCCTTCCCAGGGAAGGCCCACGGCTGACTACATTTCCCAGAATCCTTGCGCTCGGACTCGTGGCTTGTCGGGCCGATCCCTGCAGAACACGTTCAATTCTGGGAATTGTAGTTTTGTCGGTCTCTGTACCCAAGCGCAGTTCCGCCGGCGAGTGGGCTCTGCACCAGCCGGGGACAGAGGGAGTGCGCACGCGCGGCTCAGGGCGGCTGTGTGGGTCAGCGGCAGAAGCCTCTGAAGACAACTGGCTCCTGTCCCGAGAGTCTCACGCAGCGCCTAGGGGGCGCGCGGCCCAACGGCCCCTCAAGCTCAAGGTCCCGAGGCCTCCTGGGAAAGGTAGTTCACGGTCTCCAGGTGCGCAGGCTCAGTTCTCTCAGTTTCGGGTTGGGCGGGAGGGGGGTGGGGGTGGGGTGGGAAAGGGGCTGCGCGAGTGCGCATGCGCCATGCGGCCATGAGTGGCGTGGCCGGTGAGTGGACGCAAGTGGAGCCCAGGATCCGCCCTGCTCCCTCTGACCCCTCCCGTCCCATGCTCCCCACCCCATCCCTAGGGCACTTGGGGAGTTGGGCTCCCAGCCCCACTCTTTTCTCCCTCAGGCACCCTCTGTGGCTCCCCATTGCCTCTAGAGTCGCCCAGGCCTTCTAGGCGGGAAACTGAGGCCTAAGCTTGCCCCCTTGTCCACTCCCCTTCCCATAGCAAGGAGGGGATGGCGTGTGCAGAGCCCTTTCTGCTTTCCTGTGGGTGCTGTAAAGATACCTTGACCCTTTTATTTTTGTGGTCGTTTTGGTGGCATTAAGCTCTACCCCCTTTGTCGGTCCTTGTACAGCACAAGCAGAGTCCAGGCAGACAGTTTGGAATTGTCTGTTTCCTTCTGTGTCCACAGCCCCGCCCCGGCCTAGAGGGGAGCTGCTCTGTCCTGTCCAGTCCAACAGAGGCTCAGGCCTTAGAATGGTGCAGGCTGGCTGGTCCCATCAGAAAAGCCTTCCTCTACTTCTTCCAGCCCACCCCCTGGTCATTTCTGGTGACTCGCTAATATTCCACATTCAGGTACCTGCCTTGCCTAGCCCTTCTTCACTTGGTGGCCACCTCATTTGTCTTCACTTCTTTACTGCAACAAAAAGTGCTGCTGTCAATATTTTTGTAAAATGTGGGTCCTTTCACATCTTTGGTCTCGGTGGGGTGCGCCCCTCAGCAGTACTCCTAAAACCTCTCCCACAATTGTCATTTTCCCTCTTTTGGTCATCTTTGTCCATCTGATGGTGATGAAATAAATCCCAGAACTTTTTAAATTTGCATTTCTCTAATTGATTGGGAACTTTTTTATAAGGTAGTTAATAACTTGTCTTTCTTCTTTAACAAATTGCTTGTTTGTGTACTTAGACTGTTTATGTATTGGAGAATAGCTCTTATTCTTATATAGTTGAATCAATTCCCTGTATATTTAGGATACCAGATCATTTTCAGAGAAACTTAAGATGAGATTTTTTTGTTAACTCTTCTAATTTCTGATTTTGATTTCACTGCTCCCATTTCTACAAAAATATTTCAATTTTATGTAATCACAGTTGTTCCTTGTATCTCCTTTAAATCTTCTCTATTCTTTGTCTGGCTGAGAATTTTTCCTTTTCCATAATCCATTGTTACCAGGAGTTCCCCAACCCGCTCTTTTTGGTAGTTCTTTTACAGCTAGTATTTTCAAACTTCTAGAGCAAGAGTCAACAAACTGTGGCCTGAGGGCTCACAGCCAGTTTTTGTACTGCCCCAACTATTTAAAATTACTGAAACAATTTTTACGTTGAAGGCAGTTCAAAAACTGTCTGTATCACTGTAGTTTGCTAACCGCTCTTTTAGGGAAAAATTCATACCTATCACTACACAAATTATTCTCAAAAATTGAGAAAAAGCAATCTACCAAGCTTTCACAAGACAAAAATAGTCCTAATACCTAAGCCGGGGAAGGATAAAGCAAATAAAGAGAATTATAGGCCAATATCATTATTGAACATTGATTAAAATAGTTAAAACAATATCCTGGTAGAAAGACTATTTATATAAAAATTCATTATGACCTAAGTTGGATTTATATCAGGGTTGCAAAGTTGGTTCAATATTAGGAAAACAATAAAATCATATTAAAACTGAAAGATTATTTCAATAAATGAAGAAAAAGCCTTTAATAAAGCACAATGTTCATTTATGCCAAAGAAAAAAACTATAAAATGTATAGGTATAAGGCATTTATAGGCATATAGGTAACTAATCTGATAAAAGATCTCCTACAACAAAAGCAATGGAGAATATTCTAGAAGCTTTCCTAGTAAATAAGGAGTAAAGCAAGGGTGCCCCTTTTCATGTTATTTAATATACTATTAGAAATCTTAGCAGTAGCAATAGAATAAAAGAAATTAAAGTCATAAAGATAGACAAAGAGGAGAAAAAACTATCCCTGTCAGCTGATGACATTGTGGTTTACCTTGAAAAAGTGAGACCAACAAAAAACCTGATTAAGGCAATAGCTGTAGCAAATTTCATGCTACAGAATAAACCCACAGAAAATCAACAGCTTTTCTTTGTAATAATAAAGTTCAGGAGGCAGAATATTGCTCAATACTTGTGTAGACAGAACTACCAAGTGCTCCTTAGAGAAATAAAGAACAATTTAAATAGCTAGAGGCCACACCAATATAAAAAAATTTTTTTTAAACCACAAGATTTAATGTATGATTTTAGTGCTATACCAATCAAATTACCAAAAAACTATTTTACAGTGATAGATAAAAGAATAACACAATTCATTTGGAAGAGCAAAAGATCTAGACTATGAAGGGAAGTAATGAAAGAAGTATGAATGAAGGAGACCTTGTCATCAGATCGCAAACCATAAAGCAACAATAATCAAAATCACTTGGTATTGCTTAAAAATAGAAGAGTATCTCAGTGGAACAGACTAGATAAGGGTGAATCAGAAATAATTTAACTTACCCCAGTGTTCAATAAACTCCAAAATATGTTACGTAGGACAGAACTCCCTAAGCATTAAGCAATTAGAAGAAAAAGGAGATCATTTATTGTTTACAGATGGTTGTCAAGAATGAATTCTTAACCAAATGAAGGACAGAATTAATTTAAACAGATAAAATAGATAATTTAGATTATATGAAATTGAAAAGCCTTTGCACAAACAAAACATTCACAAGCAGGAAAATGGAAGAAGTTGCCTAGGAGGGAAAAAAAAAACTTTTAATAAAATCAAATATCCCTAATGACGATCTGATATCAAAGATAGAACAGAAAAGAATATAACCAAACAATTCTTAAAAGAATTGCTAACTATTAACAACCTTATGAAAGAATCCACCTATTCAGTAGCAAATAAGAGAGGTGCAAATCGAAACCTCTTATATCCTACAAATTGGCAAAGGCGACAAAAGAGGTGAGTAGTTAATGCTGAAGGAATTGTGGTAAGACAGACACTCTAATACATTGTTGGTGGAGCTGTGAGTTGGTATGACCATTCTGGAAAGCAGTTTGGAACAAAAACAAGTGGCTAAAATACCCATATTCTTTGACCTATTTATCACCGCACTTTTTGTGGTGACAAAGAACTGGAGACAGAAATGCTCAAAAATTGTGGTACATGAGTGTAATGGAATATTATTGTGCTATAAGAAACAATGCAAAAGAAACATGGAGATACCACAGAGGGCCGTCAGCAGAGCCAGGAAGACAATCTGCAGGCACACACAACCCAAAGACAGCACAGGAAATGATGCCTCTCCTCACTTACCCTGCTCCTTCGCAAGAGTCAGGGCTCATAGGTGCAGGGCACTGCCTGTAATAACAGATTCTTAAAAATGCATTTATTGGTTTTGCTAAAAACAATTTTCTTCTTTTAATCCTTTAAAACATTTTTTGTTATAAGTGATAGTTCGCTGGGAAGGAAGAGGAATACCAAGGAAAATCTAGTGGATATAAAGCAAAAGATATCAATAAGAATCTATTTTAAAAGCATCCTTCTGTGCATGCTTGTAAAAGGAATTTTCCTTTCCACTCCTCAATCATGTTTATGACATCTGTCCTATATCTAGATTGTGTACCCCTTGGGAGCTCCTTGGGGTATGTGATGTAAGAGGCCAGTCCCCAGCTGTCCTTTGTTCCCCTTGCAGGTGGGATCCTGGACTTGATCCAACACTGTGCTCTTAGGTTCAATGGCTTCTGGATGCTGTGTACCAAATTTGTTCCATGCATCAGTTTTTTCCATTTTAGTCAATGCCAAGGCATTTTGATGACTACTGTTTTATTGTGTATTTTGAGATTTCACCATTTTTTTTTTGTTATTTCTCTTGAGATTCTCCAGATGAATTCTATTTTATTTTTTTTTCTAGTTCTGTAAGGTAATCCTTTGGTTGTTTGAGTGGCAGGGCACAAAATCCTTAAGTTAATTTTGGTAGTATTGCCATTATAATTGTGTTGGCATAGCTGTTTCAACAATCCAGCTAGCAGCTTCTGTGGGGGTGTAAGATCCACCCACAGCCAGCACCCAGAAAGCTTCCAACAGCACAGGTTCTTTTGATCTGCTTAACTAAGGAAAGCAAGGTGAAGGGGTTGACAAGCTTACTTTAATCCAGCGTACAGACAGCATTCACTTAGTTCAGGGGAAAAAGCCAGCACCCTGAACTTCAGAGCAAATTACAAACAAAGTACAAACATCAACAGACAGACCTTGTCTGATTCAAATCCCAATACATAGTTACCAGAGTTCAACAAAGTCTCAGCATCCGGGTTTACAAGCTGGAGGGCTTCTTAGCTACAGCTGCCCGGGAGTCTCTGCATCAGCACTATCACCAGTGAGAGCCCCCCCACAAATGGCCCTGTCCTCTCTTCTTATAGGGCTTCAGACGTCATCAAACGTCATCTGAATGACCAGAACTTAGGCTGCTATGATTGGCTCTTGAGTTAGCCCCTCCCCTTAGGACCCTGGGAGGTTCACATCCACATAGGTTAGGTTAACACCTAATAGGGGTTTGGGCCTGGGGCTTAGCACCTAGTAAGACTCAATGAAATATACTGAATTACTCAAAGGAGACAGGCCAACTATTCAAGGGCACTTGGTTGAACTAAGTGCTAAAGAGCCCATTTTCCTTACCAACACAATAGCCCATCCATTAGCGGTTAATATCTCTCAAATTATTTGTCTTCCTTTATTTCTGTGAAGAGTAGGTTGTATTTCTGTAATTTCCATGTGTATCTTGGTGGGTAAACTACAAGGCATCGTGTATTCTGTTGCTATTGTGAATGAAATTTCATTTTCTATGTTTTTCTGCTGGGTTTTATTGGCAATAGGGGCAGTTTTGCTATAAAGGGACACAGGCATACCCCTAGGACATCTTGCTTTTCAGAATCTCACAGTAAAAACCACAGGGCTGATGGGAAAACTGGGATTAGAGGCACAGGGCTCAAAAGCATTGTCAGTGGCACGTAGAAAAATATAGGAATGTAATCAAAATGGTAGCATTGTTTTTTGTGCATGTTGAAATACATAAATATTGTAATAAATGGTGAGTTCGTTCAAGGCTTTGGGCAGCTTCTTGGCCTGTACGTGGGGTTGCATGAGCCTGTTGGGCAGGCGAGAACTCCAGGCCTTGGGACCATAGTGAGGCTTGTGGAAGGGAGGAGGGGAGCAAGCATTTGGACCTCTCACTTTTGTGTGGACGTTGATGTTTTCTCAAACACCCTCTTAAAGGAAATCAGCTTTAACCCCTATAACCGCTATCCTATAGAGACCCAGGTGGCTGCACCTAAATGCTGTGAGGGGAGTTTCCCCCTGTAAGGTTAGGAGCTGTGCCTCCCCTTGATCTCTGGGATGCTTATCTTTTCCCTGCAGCTCTGCCTTCTGAAGACTCTGCCCTTCCCCAGGATAAGCACGTGGAGGAGGAGGAAGAGAAGGAGGAGGAAGAGATGTCTCCTGAGCTCTTGATATCTGGTTACCAGGTAAGTTCAAGTTTCTTCTGTCTCTTGAAATACCATCTAATGCCTCCAAGCATGTAAACATTTCCTTTCAACCTCAATTGTGTCTGCTCCTGCAGGTTCCATTTAGGCATCAGAGCCTCACCTGTTCTCCCCCACAGGATTGGCTCAACATCATAGGCTGTCAGCACCTGACCAGGTTCAGAGCTGAACTCTGTGGCTGGTTCCGGAGGTTTCATAGATGGTCACACCAGTGGGCCGGGGGAATTTGGACACCCAGATGTTTAGCCAGAAATACTGAGCCTCCAGGAGCTCCCCTGGTGGTACTAGAGAGCACAGATATAAGGGAGCTCCCAACCACCAGAGATCCTGAGCTTCAGGGGTCAAAGGTATTGTGTATATTCAGTTGTTTTTACTCATGTCTGACTCTCCATGACCCCATTTGGGGTTTTCTTCGCAGAGATACTGGAGTAGCTTGCCATTTCCGTCTCCAGCTCATTTGACAGATGAGGCAACTGAGGCAAGCAGGGTCAAGGGACTTGCCCAGGGTCACATAACTCTCTGTGCACTATGGCACCACCTAGCAGCCAAGGATGTTACCAGATTCAATTTATTTGAGAGCAATCAGGATTGGAGAACTTTTCCCCATATTCCTCCTGTCATTTCTGTGTTTGTCTTTGAACCCTGGGTAAAAAGCGGTGTGTTTGATATTTCAGGAATCAGTGACATTCAAGGATGTGTCTGTGGACTTCACCCAGGGGGAGTGGAGCCACCTGGATGCTGCTCAGAGGGCCCTGTACAGGGAAGTGATGCTGGAGACCTTTGAGAACTTTGTCTCCCTGGGTAAGGACACCCTTCTCTCCCTTGATCTGGGCTCTGACCACTGGGGTGTTTTTCCTTGTCACTTGGCAAACACCAGCTGTTGATATATGAGCTCTCCTGAGCTGGGGATTTCTCTGTAGCAATGAGATCCAGCACATTTACTGGGGCAAGCTCCTGGAAGCCATGTTTCTGCTCTCTGTTCCCCAGGGAAAAGACTTGGCCTTCTGTAGGTAGGCATGCTGCCCCTTTGTTATAATGGCCTTGAAGCTCCAGTTTCCCAACTCTGTCTCCCCAGGTCAAAAGTTCTTGCTCAGTCCCAGGTCCCATATGACCTGAAGACATGAAAGGATCCTCTACTCTTGGCAGGGAGGGGCCCAGTAAATCAGTGGTCTCTCTGAGTCCTTATCAAGTCTGGGTTTCATCCTCAAATAGGGGTTGAGTTCTGTCCTCTGGGTCTTCTCAGCATGGTTTCCTTTCCCTGGAGAGAAAGGGACCAAGATAGGATTCTGAGATGGTTTTCTGTCCCCAAAACTTCATTTCTCTCTCCATGATTAGGGCTTCCAGTTTTGAAACCAGATGTGATCTCCCGATTGGAGAGAGGAGAAGCTCCATGGATGCTCGAGGGAGAGATCCCAAGAGACCCTAACCCAGGTGAGTGAGTGAAAAGTAGATGGGTGGATGGACCATCTCAGCTGGTCTCTTAGGCAGCTTTGTATTTTTGGTTGTCATCTATATAGTGCCTTAATGGTTGTAAAATGATTTACATTTAATCATTTGAGCAGGTAGGCATTACAGGTCTTTTTTCCTTTGGAAAATATATTTATATATTTTATATGTGTGTGTGCGTGTGTGTGTGTATGTGTAAAATGTTTCTCTATAAATATCTTTAAGTAACTACAAATGCAATGTATTTTATAAAATTTATGATCACGGTCTCAGAAAAGCAGCGTCCCTTGTATAAGAAGAATGAAAATAAATGGACTCTGTATCTTCAGCAGTTAAGAATAGAGGTGAATGTGCTCTTAATTTTTAATGACATGTGACATGCAAAAAAAAATGTGAACATTAATTTTTAAAATTGTGAGTTCCAAATTCTCCTCTTCCCTCCTTCCCCTCCCTGCTCCCTGAGATGGCAAGCAGCTTGATAGAGGTCATCCATGTACAGTCCTACAAAGCATTGTGTTCTTGATTGTTGAGGGCCAATCCTTGCAGGGCTGGCCAACTTATGGAGCAGTGGCAGCAGTGGTGATTGGGGTGGTGATGGATAGACAAGTGCCATTAGAGACTGCACAAGTGAAGAAGGAGGAAGCAGGAGTGAGGGTGAGCATCGAGGACTCTCCCTTATGATCAGTCAGCCTTAGGCTTGGCCTGTTTCCTCTCCCCACATCATGATGTCCTGCCTAGAAGGGCTGTGGCTGAGGGGACTTTTACCACCCAGGACTTGGGAGGCTGCAGGCCATGAATAAACAACAACCCACCAAGTGGTTCGAACAATGGCTAGTGAGTCTGTAGTCTAGGGGAGGCAACCCTGTCCTGTTCCCCATAGCTCCCTCCTGCTGCTGCTGGTTTGGAGTGAGAGCTGGCCTTTCTTTGTAAAACCTGTGGCTTTTATCAGCCTCAAAACTTCGCCAGGCCGCAGGCTGTCCTGATGTAGACCTCTGTGTGTGTGTGCTCTGTTTGTCCCAGTTCACGCCCTGTTTGTGTGGCTTCTCTTTGCTGCTTGTTCACTGTTGCTTTGCTTATTTCCTGGACTTGGTTTTGGGGTGTTAGATGCTACCTTCATTTTGGGGGGGCTAGTGACTATCCCTGTGCTCCCTCCTCTGCACATCTTCTTAATCATTGAGCTTTCTCTTGAGAAACTTAAGTCACCCACAAAAAGGCTTACTGCTCTCAGCATTCACTGACTCATCTTACTTGTGGTACCTCCTCAATGGGCCAGCCAGCCTGGGATGATCACAGACTCACGACCCACCAAAATGTCACGAAGACACATACGAGAGGCAGAAGCAAGGATGAATGACAAGAAGCATACAATGAGAAGTGTCCTGGGTGTGAGAGTGAAGGAGGACCTAAAGTTCGTGAGGAAAGCTTGAGATCCCAAAAACATGGCCTTTGTTTTCGTTTTAAGCTATCTTGGGGTGAACAGGACAATCCCAGAAGAATCTTCTGCTTAGGGTGGGTGGGACAATGATAACAGTATTGGAGAGAAGGAAAAGCTTTTCTCCTCTTCTTTCCACTATTTTTTCTTTGCCAGGAAGAATGTTGGTTATGCTGGAAAGGAGAGAATAAATGTGGCTAATAGGGAGCTGAAGCCCCAAGCAAGTTAGGGCAGAGAGAGCACCTGGATTGCCTTGAGGACATCAAGTCACCTGGACATCCCAGATCAGTGAAAGCAGGGGCAGATGGATGTGAGGTACCCCAGAACTGCAGAAGGATGTCCCAGTTGCTAAAAATGAAAGAAAATAGAGCACGCAGACTCTGTGTCTGAGAGTTCCTCTTTCATTGCTGGCAAAATTCTTGGACATATCATTAAAAAGTTGGTAAGGAGGGCAGAGCCAAAATGGTGGCATGAAAACAGGGACTTGCTGGAGCTCTCCCCCAAATCCCTCCAAACACCTGTAAAAATGACTCTAAACAGATTCTACAAATGACAGAGTGAAACAAGTCTCCAGCTCAAGATGGCCTAGATGGTTGCTGGGAAGGGTGTATCGCACTGTTCTGGGAGCAGAGCACAGCCTGCTGTGGACTGTGCCAGGACAGACCAGGCAGGAGAAGACTGGGCAGAGCAGGCTTCAGGGCCCTGAATCACTGAGCTGTGATGGTTACCAGACTTCTCAATCCATAAAGGCCAAAGACAGTGTAGCAGGTCAGTGGGAAAACTCTGTTGGACCTGGGTGAGAGAAGTGCACAGTCCAGCCTCAGCCCTGGGGCAGAAGAGGTAGCTGCTACAGTGGTGGTGGTGGCAGCAGCAGCAGCATCAGTTGCTTTCGGAGCTCCACTTCCACAGACGGTGGGAAGAATCAAGCAGCTGAACAGAGCAGGAGTGCAGGGATCTCTTTGCTGGAACTGAGGCAGGATTCTCTTACTTTGCCATGCTTGGATCTGGGTTGCAGTCTTGGCTGGCGGTGCTTGGGAGAGGAGGAGCGCTGGTGTGGGAGAGCTTGTGGTGGCTGTGAAGAGGGAGTCCTCCTGGTGGTTACATGGCAGAAGGGAGTGCCTGCACTCACAGACCAGAGCACAGGTCAGTTGAGGAGCATCCTACCACCTCAGAGTAGAAGTAGTTCTGAAAACAGCAGCGCAGAACCTCTGAAGCTCGGGACAGAGCGCTCTCCCCTCTGGGACAAAGAGCTCAAAAGTCAAGTAACTGGCTGGGAAAATGAACAGACAGTGTAAAAGGACTCAGATTACACAATCTTATTTTGGTGACAAAGAAGACCAAAACATACAGCCAGAAAAAGTCAACAAAGTCAAAGAGCCTACAACAAAAGCCTCCAAGAAAAACATGAACTGGTCTCAGGCCATGGAAGAGTTGGAAAAGCAAGTTAGAGAAGTAGAGGAAAAAAAAGGAGTTGGAAAAGCAAGTTAGAGAAGTAGAGGAAAAATTGGGAAGAGAAATGAGAAGGATGTGAGAAAACCATGAAAAACAAGTCAATGACTTGCTAAAGGAGACCCAAAAAAATACTGAAGAAAATAACACCTTAAAAAATAGACTAACCCAAATGGCAAAAGAGCTCCAAAAAGCCAATGAGGAGAAGAATTCCTTAAAAGGCAGAATTAGCCAAATGGAAAAGGAGGTACAAAAGACCACTGAAGAAAATACTACCTTAAAAATTAGATTGGAGCAAGTGGAAGCTAGTGACTTTATGAGAAATCAAGGAATTATAAAACAGAACCAAAAGAATGAATGAATGGAAGACAATGTGAAATATCTCATTGGAAAAACCACTGACCTGGAAAATAGATCCAGGAGAGATAATTTAAAAATTATTGGTCTACCTGAAAGCCATGATCAAAAAAGGAGTCTAGACATCATCATTCAAGAAATTATCAAGGAAAACTGCCCTGATATTCTAGAACCAGAGGGAAAATAGAAATTGAAAGAATCTACCCATTGCCTCTTGAAAAATATCCCAGGGGCAGCTAGGTGGCGCAGTGAGTAGAGCACTGGCCTTGGAGTCAGGAAGACCTGAGTTCAAATCTGGCCTCAGACACTTGACACACTAGCTGTGTGACCTTGTGCAAGTCACTTAACCCCAATTGCCTTCCTTTCCTCCCTCAAAAAAAAAAAAAAAGAAAAAGATCCCAAAAAGAAAACTCCTAGGAATATTGTAGCCAAACCCCAGAGTTCCCAGGACAAGGAGAAAATATTGCAAGCAACCAGAAAGAAACAATTCAAGTACTGTTGAAATACAATCAGGATAACACAAGATTTATCAGCTTCTGCATTAAGGGATCAAAGGGCTTGGAATAAGATATTCTGGAGGTTAAAGGAGCTAGGATTAAAACCAAGAATCATCTACCCAGCAAAACTGAGTATAATACTTCGGGGCAAAATATAGACTTTCAGTAAAATAGAAGACTTTCAAGCATTCTCAATGAAAAGGCCAGAGCTGAATAGAAAATTTGACTTTCAAATACAAGAATCAAGAGAAGCATGAAAAGGTGAACAGGAAAGAGAAATCATAAGGGACTTACTAAAGTCAAACTGTTTACATTCCTGCGTGGAAAGATTATATTTGTAACTCATGAGACCTTTCTCAGTATTAGGGTAGTTGAAGGGAATATAAAGGGATGATATCTAAAAAAATAAAATTAAGGGGTGAGAAGGGAATATATTGAGCGAAGGAGAAAGGGAGAGATAGAATGGGATAAATTATCTCACATGAAAGTGGCAAGAAAAAGCTGTTATAATGGAAGAGAAGGGGGGACAGGTAAAAGAGAATGAATGAACCTTGCTTGCATTGGATTTGGCTTAAGGAGGGAATAAAATATGCGCTCAATTGGGTATCTTACCCTACAGGAAAGTAGGGGGTAAGGGGGGATGATAGAAGGGAGGGCAGATTGGGGAAAGAGGTAGTCAAAAGCAAACACTTTTGAAAAGGGACAGCGTCAAAGGAGGAAATTGAATAAAGGGAGATTAGGATGGAGGGAAATATAGTTAGTCTTTCACAACATGACTATTACGGAAGTGTTTTTCATAACGATACATGTATAACCTGTATTGAGTTGCTCGCCTCCTCAGGGAGGGTGGGTGGAGAGAGAAGAAGGGAGAGCATTTGGAACTTAAAGTTCTAAAAACAAATATCAAAAAAAAAAACTGTTTTTACATGCAACTGGGAAATGAGATATACAGGCAATGGGGTATAGAAATCTATCTTGCCCTACAGGAAAGTAAGGGGAAAGAGGACAAGGTGGGGGAGTAGGGTGATAGAAGGGAGGGCAGACTGGGGAAAGGGGTAATCAGAATACATGACATCTTAGGATGTGAGGAGGGTAGAGATGGGGAGAAAATTTGTAACTCAAAATCTTGTGGAAATGAATGTTGAAAACTAAAAATAATTTTTTAAAAAAGAGTTGGTGAATGAATATCCAGAAAAGAAAGGGCTGATCCCCAAGAGCCAGTGTTCTTTCATCAAGAACAGCCCGCACAATACACTGGTAGACTTGTTGACTGGTTGCTTGGTTTTGCTGACCTACTTTCTTTCCTCTTTTTTTCCTTGCAGTTGTTTTTGCAAGAGATGGTTCCCTGGGTATGACAGGTGGAAAGAAAGAAATGAGGTGATTTTAGGAAAAGATCAATAGAAATTTTACATAAAAGGTCATGTTGGTCTGACCTTATTTCTGGTTTTTTTTTTTTGGCAGGTTTGCTCTCCTTATAGAGCAGGGAAATGCTGTAGATACAATTCACCTTTGCATTTTAGCAAAGTGTTTGATAAATGTCTCCCCTGTTATTCTTGTGGGAAAAAAATTGAGATATGTGGTCTAAAAATAATATTCTTAGAGGGACATGAAAGAGGTTGAATTGCCAGAGCCAGGAAGTGGTCATTGACTTGGAATTCCTCAGGTTGGAATGGCCAGCTCCCAGGGAAAGGAGGTCGCTCTCCAGTGGAATGGTCCCAGGGGTCTGTACTTGGCCCCAACAGTTGCTCATGGTGTCAGAGATCTGGGGGGCCCTTAGAGGTCATCCAGTCCAACCTCCTCATTTTATAGATGAGAAAGTGAGGCAGAGGGGTGAAATGAAGTGCTCGGTCGTGTAGCTACTTAATGTCTAGGGTCAGATTTGAGTTCAGGTCTTTTTGACTCAGACATCTAATGAATTATGTTCTATGCCAACATGCTGTTCCCTTCTGATGGCTATAAGAGCTTTACAAATTTTTGTATTGATAGCTTTTATTTTTATATCACCTTCATTTCCCAATATATCCCTCCTCCACCCCCTACCCAGAGTTCCATCCTTTATGACAAAAAATAAAAGAAATGAAGGGGAAAAAGCAATTCTTAAAATTTAACCAATGCATCTTATATGTGCTTTCAGTGTTGTCAAATGTCATTCACTTAGGCCTGGGTGTTAGTACTGTGACAGCCTTCTCAGCTGTCTTTAGCAGTGTTCTTTCTTCAGTATATTAGTCTTCATTCTTGATAGAAAAAAACAGAATCTCAAACCTAGTGTAAAGTCATTTTCTTTTTCCTAACACAGACAACAGTGACTATTGACTTTGTTTTTCCAGGTTCTTCTCATGAGGAAAGATGTGAAACCAAGACCATCCTCATGAGAACATCAGCCAAGGAAAGACTGCAGAAGGTTGGTGTCTGGGATGCCAATGTAGGGGAAACTGGACAATGTGCTGTTAGTATAGAGAAGAAAAATGGAAACTGGGAAGGGTGGGCTATAAAATAATATTCCTTCACAGTAGCAAGACCCATAAGGTACATGCCTATGATTATAGTTCATTTGGAAGAAGTTTCACAAGACAGAGTCCCCACAAGAGTACCTCTCCATAAATATGTGTATTTGAGGAGAACATCACACAGTGATATGACCTGGTTAGAGGTAATAGAATGCCATGTGCTGGGGCAGTAATGTAGTAATCCCTTCAGACCTACTCAGAATTCACTTTCATACTTATATACTAGAGAATAGGTTTATGACCATAATGAATGTGAGAAAGTCTTTAGTAAAAGAGCATCCATTCCTTCCGTACTAGCAGTATGGTGGTGTAGTAGATGGAGTTCTGGACCCTTGAGTTAGGAAGACTTTAGTTCAAATCCAGCCTCATACACTTCTTAGCCGTATGACGTTGGGCCAGTCATTTAACATCTGTCTGAGTTTCTTATCTGTAAAATGGAGGTAATAATAGTGCTTACCTCTCGAGGTTGTTGTGAGGATAAAATGAAATAATGTTTGTAAAGAGCTTTGCAGACATTTAATTGCTATATAGATGCCATTATTATTAGTGAATATATATTGGTGGTGCCCATCAAGGAGCTCACATTGGAGAGAAACCCTCTTAATGAATTTTGGGGGACTTTCAGCCAAAGCTTTTCATTTCTGCCCACCAGAAAATTCATGCCAAAGAGACACCCTTTGAATATGATAAATGTGACAAAGCCTTTAATAATAATTCTTGGCTTCTTTTACAGCAAGGAACTCATACTAGAGAGAAATCCATTAGATGTGACAAAGCCTTCATCCAGAATGTCCTTGTTAGGTATGATGAGAAAATTCTTGCAGGTGAGAAACACTATAAGATTAAAGAATGTGGGAAAGCTTTTTGTCAGTTGAGAAGCCCTAATGATTGTAAGAGAGTTTATGCTCAAAAGAAATGCCATCTTTCTAATGAATGTGGGAAAATTTTTACTCTGCATCATAGAGTTCATTTTGCTAAGGAACCCTTTTACTGTAATGAATGTGGCAAAACCTTTAAGTGGAGGTGTAAACTCAATGCACATCAGAGAATTCATACTGGAGAGAAACCCTTTGAATGTAATCAGTGTGGGAAAGCCTTCAGCCAGAAGGTTTGTCTTAAAAGGCATCAAAGAATTCATATTGAAGAGAAACCCTTTGAATGTAATGAGTGTGGAAGAGCTTTCCGTGACAAATCTTACCTTATGCTACATCAAAGAATTCATACTGGAGAGAAACCCTTTGGATGTAGTGAATGTGGGAAAAATTTCAGCCTGAAGTCATCACTTATTTTACATCAGAAAATTCACACTGGGAAGAAGCTCTTTGAATGCAATGAATGCAGGAAAACCTTCCATTACAAGTCTTGCCTTACTCTCCATCAGAGAATTCATACCAGAGAGAAACCCTTTGAGTGTAATGAATGTGGGAAAGCCTTCATGTGGAAGAGCCAACTTAATAAACACAAGAGAATTCACAGTGGAGAGAAACCCTTTGAATCTGATAACTGTATAAAAACTTTTAGCCTGGGAGTAATCCTTGCTGAACAAGAGAGGATTCATGTGGAAGAAAAACGATTTGAATGTAATGAATGTGAGAAAGCCTTTAAATGGAGGTATAAACTTACTGCACATCAGAGAATTCATACTGGAGAGCATCCCTTTGAATGTAACAAATGCAGGAAAGCCTTCCGTGAGAAATCTTGCCTTACTCTACATCAGAGAATTCATACTGGAGAGCAACATTTTGAATGTGATGAATGTGGAAAAAACTTCAGACAGAGGTCATCACTTATTTCACATCAGAGAATTCACACTGGAGAAAATCCCTTTGAGTGTAATGAATGTGGGAAAACCTTTATGTGGAAGGGTCAATTTAACAAACACAAGAAGATTCCAAATGGAAAGAAATCCTTTGAATGTAATGTGTGCAGGAAAGTCTTCCATGACAAATCTCACTTTACAGCACATCAGAGAAATCATACTGGAGAAAAGCCCTTTGAGTGTAGTGAATGTGAGAAAAACTTTAGCCAGAGGTCATCACTCATTTCACATCAGAGAAATCATATTACAAAGAAACCCTTTGAATGTAATGAATGTAGAAAAGCCTTCCGTGACAAGTCCCACCTTACTATACATCAGAGAGTTCATACAGGAGAGAAACCCTTTGAGTGTAATGAATGTGGGAAAACGTTTAGCCAAAGGTCATCACTTAGTTCACATCAGAGAATTCACACTGGAGAGAAGCCCTTTGAGTGTAATGAATGTGGGAAAGCCTTTAGGGACAAATCTCATCTTACTGTACATCAGAGAATTCATACTGGAGAGAAACCCTTTGAATGTAAAGAATGTGGCAAAAACTTCAGCTTGAGATCATCACTTAGTTCACACCAGAGAATTCACGCTGGAAAGAAACCTTTTGAATGTAATGAATGCACAAAAGCCTTCAGAGACAAATTTCACCTTGTTGAACATCAGAGAATTCATACAGGAGAGAAACCTTTTGAGTGTATTGAATGTGGCAAAACCTTTCACAACAAGTATCAGCTTTCTGTACATCTGAGCACTCATACTGGACAGAAACCTTTTGTGTGTCTTGAATGTAGGAAAACTTTTATGTCAAAAAGTCAACTGAATAAACACGAGAGAATTCACACTGGTGAGAAACCCTTTGAATGTAATAACTGTGGGAAAGCCTTTACCCGAAAGGACCACCTTACTGAACATCAGAGGATTCATACGGGAGAGAAACCCTTTGAGTGTACTGAATGTGGGAAAAACTTTGGCCAAAGGAAATCACTTACTTTCCATCAGAGAATCCATTCTGGAAAAAAACCCTTTGGGTGTACTGAATGTGGGAAAAATTTCAATTATAAGAAGTCCTTTCTTTTCCACCAGAGAACTCATACTGGAGAAAAACCCTTCAGATGTAATGAATGTGAGAAAGCCTTCCACAACAAAGCTCAACTTACTGTACATAAGAGAATTCATACTGGGGACAAATCCTTAGAATGTAATGAATGTGGAAAATCCTTCCATAACAAATCTCAGCTTGTTGTTCATCAAAGAATTCATACTGGAGAGAAACCCTTTGAGTGCCATGAATGTGGGAAAGCATTCTACAACAAATCTCAGCTTACTGTACATCAGAGAATTCACAATGGAGAGAAACCCTTTAAGTGTAATGAATGTGAAAAAGCCTTTTACCACAAATCTCAGCTTGTTGTACATCAAAGAACTCATACTGGAGAGAAACCCTTTGAGTGTAATCAATGTGGAAAAGCTTTCTACAACAGATCTCAGCTTACTGTACACCAGAGAATTCACACTGGGGAGAAACCCTATGCATGTAGTGAATGTGGGAAAAGCTTTAGCCATAGAAAATCATTTGTTTTCCATTTGAGAATTCATACTGGAGAGAAACCCTATAAATGTAATGAATGTGGGAAAGCTTTCCACAACAAATCTCACCTTACTGTACATCAGAGAATTCATACTGGAGAGAAACCCTATGAGTGTAATGAATGTGGGAAAAAATTTAGTCTGAGGTCATCACTTATTAAGCACCTGAGAATTCACACTGGAGAAAAACCCTTTCATTGTAATGAATGTGGGAAAAACTTCAGCCGGAGGTCATCACTTACTTCACATCAAAAGATTCATACTGGAGAAAAACCCTTTGAGTGTAATGAATGTGGAAAAAACTTCAACCAGAGGTCATCACTGGTTTCACATCAGAGAACTCACACTGGAGAGAAACCCTTTGAGTGCAATGAATGTGGGAAAAACTTCACCCGGAGGTCATTACTTGGCAAACACAAAATCATTCATACAGGAGTGAAATCTAGTTAAAATAATAAATATAGGAAAGCTTTGCCATGCAGAATTAATAAATGAGAATTCGTGCTGGAGGGTAAGCTAGAAACCCTTGAAATAGAGCTCATACTTGACTTGTTATCAGAGAACTCATGTTTGAGAGAAATTACATAGAAGCAATTAATGCAGAAATACATTCAGCCACAAAGGACACCTTACTGAACAGTAGAGAGTGTGCAGTGAGAAACTCTCTAAGTGTAATAAAATGCAGAAAAGTCTTTGGCATTAATGGAACACTTAGGAAGAATCAGAGAATTCATGCAGAAGAAAAAGTTGTGAATACTATAACCATGGGAAGATCTTCATCATGTGTCATTCATCCCTTATTTAATATCATAGACCTTATGCTGGAGATGAATTGCAGCAATGTAATAATGCTGGGAGCATCCCAACAGCTTGCCATATGTTTAGTGCTAGAGAGTCAAGATGCTGACTTGATTACCAGCGACACTATTTTATGCTGTTTTGAGAGGGACAAATACCAACTTCCTTTGCTTCTCTTGAGCTTTATGCAGTTCACATTGGTTGCCACCAGGTGGCACAAGAGTTATACTAGTCAGTGCATCAGATATGTTAGTTTCTCAGATCACAATCGGACTATCATCTAAAATATCCCTTTTATTTTTAATTCCCACTGACATGTTACAGGCAGTCAGATGCATAAGAAACTTCAGCCCAAAATGTGTGTATATTGTCAACACAGTTACAAGAAACATCAAAGGGGGCAGCTAGGTGGTGCAGTGAATAGAGCACCTGGAGTCAAGAGGGCCTGAGTTCAAATGCGGCCTCAGACACTTGACACACTTTCTAGCTATGTGACCTTGGGCAAGTCACTTAACCCCAATTGCCCGGCCTTCCCTCCTCCAAAAAGAAAAAAAAAAGAAACATCAAAGGAAACTGGGAAATATATTTGTGCATTAAACACTTTCTTCCTCCATTAATTTATGTTTTATAATACTTTTTATTGAAGCCTTTTGTTTTGACATCATGGGTCATTTCTCCATAGAGCTTTACCCCACTCCATAGACTTCTCATAACAGTCTGATATCCAACATTGATAGGGACCTGACAAAAATTTTTAACAACAGGAATCATTCTTCAATAACGCAAGTTGTCAGAATATGTGAATAGGCAGATTTAAGAAAGGGAAACACAAGTTATCCACAATCATATAACATTCAGAATCTAAAAAGTCTGAGATTCTCTTCAATGCCATGGATTTAGCAAAGATTGTTAAAAGTGACAGAATTTGCTGGCATGGCTATGATAAAAAGAGGCATGCTTTTATACTGCTCATAGAGTCATGAATTATTTAATTAAGATTACCAAAACTTATTTGTAGTAAAACCTGATTTTCCCTTTCCTTTCAAAAAGTATTATTAGCTTTTGTTCCTTCATTTCCCAACCTCTTTCCACCCCTCTCTCAGATAGCTATTGTCTAAGGGATTTTCCATTTGTAAATGGAAAATTGTTCATGGTTGGGCTGTACCACTATAATAAGAATAATATTACTTTAATTTATGCAGTTCTTGACTTACCAAAGAACACAGCAAAGAATTACTTTCTAGCCCTAGAAAAAAGAGTAACTGTAATTTAGAGGGACAAAACATCTAGAATCATAGACAAAATAACGAGGGATAAAATGTAGGCATGAAGGATACATAGCCCTTCAGACCTCAAACTATATGCCAAAGTAGTAGTCATTAAAGCTATTGGTACTGATTAAAAATTTTCAAAGTCTGTCAGTGGAACAGACCAGGAATCAGAAACAGTTCAAATGAGAAGCTATTAGTGGGACCAGTTGAGGTATGGCTGCCAAGTCCATAACATGGGTAATATGGATACTATGACTATTTTCTCAATGTGCAGAAAGATATGGTTGTTATTTAGGGTTTTTATAATTGCAGATACCTTCCTTTGGTTTTTCTGTTTGCTTAATTCATTTGTTCATTATGCATGGTTTTATAATCTGTTCCTCTTACTACCCCTCCATAAAACAAAAAGAAAAATACCTTAATTGTAAGCATGCATAGTCCAGCAAAACCAGTTCCCAGATTAACCATGCCACCAACTGTATGTCTCTTTGCTTTCTAAATTCATCTCCTTTCCCAGCAGGAGATGAGTGGTTTGTTACCTCTTCAGTCTTCTGACATCACATTGATCTTTCCTTTATTAATGTAAGTGCATTGATTTTGCTTGTTAGTTATACATGAGCATCCACATTTATACATATCTGCAGTAATAATTAAAACCCCTCTCTCTAATATCAGGTCCCTGTGCAGATTTTTTTCTGCTATGTAAATCTCTGTTTTAACAATCCGGCTAGTAGCTTCTGTGGGGGCGTAAGATCCACCCACAGCCAGCACCCAGGAGGCTGCCGGCATGCCGGGAAAGCACAGGTTCTTTTTATCTGCTTAACCAAGGAAAGCATGGTGAAGGGGTTGACAAGCTTGCTTTAGTCCAACATTCAGTTAATTCAGGGGAAAAAACAGCTAGCACCATGAACTTTAGAACATTCATTTAGTTCAGGGGAAAAAAAACTAGCACCCCGAACTTCAGAACAAAATACAAACAAATTACAAATATCAACAGACAGACCCAATACAATTCATAATTACCAACATCTAGGTTTAGCCCAAGGGCTGGCCCAGAGTCACGCTCGCCACCGCTGCCGCTCCAACAGAAAAAAGGGATCTTCAAGCTGTCTTCTTCCCTCTTATAGAGTTTTTGACATCATCAAGCACCGCCTGAATGACCAGGGCCGATTGGTTCTTGAGTTGGCCCCTCCCCCTAGGACCCTGGGAGGTTCACGTCCACGTAGACTAGGTTAACACCTCCCCTCAGCCAGCCCCATGAATCGTCACACAGGAAGTTCTCTGCTCCCAGGCATGGATCTCTGGGCTTCCTGCCCCGGAAGAGAAGCAGCAGGCCCAGCACCCAGCAAGGCTCAATGAGGTAAACTGAGTCACTCAAAGAAAACAAAGGCCATTTTGCCTACCGACACAATCTCCCCTATCCCATCGTCTAACAAGCATTCATATAGAGAATCCCAAGGTAAACCTCTCAGGACAGTCTTTTAGCAAAGGGCCCTTGTTCTTTCATTTGATATCCTGATATCCTAATGATAATCTGTTGGCAGTGGCCAAGCCATTCTGAGATTGCAAGAATTCCCTTGGACACTTGTGCCCAAACCAGGGACTTATTCACATGCCTGGATAGCTTTCCTTCTTGGTTTATTCCTAATGCCTGTAAGGCAGCTGAGGTCTCCTGCTGTCTCTGGAATTATGATTTGATAGATGTGTCTACCTGGGTCCAAAACACCCCCCTCCCAAGATTATAAATGAGATATTATCATCCTTTGTTAACAGACCTTGAGTAGGGATGGGGAAATAAACACTTTAACCCTATGCCCCTTATCTCTTGTAGCCAACTGTATACTCTCAAGAATGTTAAACTATGGTTTGGGGAGTGGAGGAAATGGATACTTTGCTTCTCAAATAATCATTGCCATAGAACTCCTAAGGAATCAAGGGAAACCAATTTACATGAATTTCAGAGGGACCTTTTCCTATTAAAAAAAAAAAGATGAAAGCTGAGAAGCCATCTTTGGAGCTCTAGGAACCTGACCCCAACCCCCATGAATTAATTTGTTGTAGTTTTGGAGCTTTGCAGCCTCCCAGTCTACTGGACTCCTCTTCTTGAGGCTTCAGCTGGCTGGATCTGTTTCAGATATGTATATTTTGTTCATGAGTTCTTTCTTTTCTCCTCCCTGGCATGAGCACTGAATGATTAAAAACTGTCACTCAGAGACCCATTTGCTGCCAAATATAGAAATTAAAATGGTCAAGAAAAACTGGATCTCTTCTCTTCATTATAATGAAGGAATCCTAGAGACCTAGAAAAATAGCACTGATTCAATAGACAAGTGTGCAAAAACCCCAGGAACATAAACTACTAATGGAAGGACTTCCTCTTTGATAAGAACTTTTGGGAAAACTGGAAATTACTTTAGCAAAAGGTAGATTTGGAGTAGCATTTAGGCCATGTACCACAATACATTCTAAAAATGGATACATTACCTATAAAAGTTCATATCATAAAGAAAATTGAGGAGAATGGACCTTTCACAGTTGATGGAGCATAATTCTTAATCAAAGATGGGGTAGAAGAGGTCATAAAAGAAGAAAGGGACAATTTCAACTACACAAAATTTAAAAAGCTTACAGAGGTGAAGAAACAATAAGCTATGCCATTTGGGGCTACCAAAGACAGACAGGTCATAGTGGAGAGCTCTGACAAAAAGTGATCCACTGGAGAAGGAAATGGCAAACCATTCCAGTATCTTTGCCAAGAAAACCTCATGGCCAGATGGCTCATGAAGAGTTGGGTACCATTGAATAACGATAAGCACAAACAAAATCAGTGCAACCAGGATAAAGGGAGATATTGATTAGGGGAAAATCTTTGCATGAAGGGACAGATTTCCTGGTAGGGTCAGCTGCAAGTGAAATTTGCTGCTTCTAGATATCACAAACTACGCCCCTCCACTACCACACCCCCAACTGTTGGTCTTCACTCACAACTTGAAGGATCATTTGTCAGGTCTGTTGTAAAGAGTTTCTGGTTGGGGCTAGGGAGCATTTTGGATTGGATTGGATGGCCTCTGGTGTCCTTCCAACTCTGGGTTGTGAACAGACTGTTACTGAGCAAGCACACAAATTAATACTGAGGTTAGCTGACACACAGTTCAATCCATAGAGCATTTATTAAGCCCTTAAAGTGTGCCGGCTCTGAGCACGTCAAGACAGAGATGAAATAGTGTGTGCCCCACAGTGCTTACATTTGGGAGGAAACAAGTCAATACCGGATATTCAGAATACAAAGTAATGGTGGGGCATTAGTAGCTGGAGAGGCAGGACAGGCCTCTTGGAGGAGATGGAGCTTGGGCTGAGCCTTTTGGGGAAGTAGGGGTTCTAAGAGGGTAAGGTGAAAAAGAATGCTGTCATCTGGAGTGGGAGGTAGGCACAGAAAAAGGAGACACAACACTGTAGAAGGGAAAGAGCAAGGAGGACAAGGTGGTTGGAGGAATTGAGTGCATGATAGGGAGAAATGTGTATTCAGCCTAAGATAGAAAGGAATCAGATGCCCCATGGGACCTGGGCAGTAGGGAGCTTCTGAAGCTTCTTGAGAAGGGCAGTGACATGGCTAGACCCTGGCTTTAGGCCTAACTATTTCTTGGTCCAGCCTGGTATAGTCTTGCACTCAATGCTTCACCTCTTTTCCTGTCTCCACATGCAACTTTATGGAGCCTTGAAACCTGCAGAAACCATGGGTCCCCTGCCCTTGGGAACCTGGAGTGGGTGCAGGAGCCTCATCATGCTCTCTCTGCCAGGGAGCAGTGAGAAATGAGGTGGTACTGGGAGTGCTCTGTTATCAAAGGATTGAGAGCTTAGAGGGTCTCAGAAATCATTCTAGGTTCTTTCATTTTACAGATGAGGACAGTGCAGTGCAGAAAATGGGTGTCCTGCTCATGGTCATAGCGCTAGCTCAGAGTGTGGTGGAGCTAGGCTTGAACCCAGGCCTTTTGACTGCCTTTGGAAACTCACTAGTCTCATGAAAGGAGGGAGAGAATAGAACAAATTGGGGAGTGTCGGGAGGGAGGGTGGATGATGGAGAGAAATACATTTAACAATCATAACTGTGAAAAATTTTTTGAAGCAAGTTTCTCTGATATAGGTGTCATCTTTCAAATATATAGAAAAATGAGCCAAATTTGTAAAAATAAGATCCATTCCCCAAATGACAAATGATCAAAAAATATGAACAGTTTTCAGATGAAGTAATCAAGGCTATCTATGGCCATATAAAAAAAATGCTCTAAATCACTATTGAAATGCAAATTAAAACAATTCTGAAGTGCTACCTCACACCTATTAGATTGGCTAGTAGGACAGAAAAGGAGAAGTGTTGGATAGGATGTGGGAAAATTGGGTCACTAATATACTGTTGGTGGAGTTGTGAACTCATTCAACCATTATGTAGAGCAATTTGGAACTAATCCCAAATATAGCAGCTCTTTTCTGGGGGCAGAGAATTGGAAATTGAGGTGATGTCCATCAATTGGGGAATGGCTGAACAATTTGTGGCATATGATTGTGATGGAATACCATTGTGATATAAGAAAGAATGAGCTAAATGTTCTCAGAAAAACCTGTAGAGGCTCACATGAACTGATGCAAAGTGAAGTGAGGAGAACCAGGAGAACATTCTATACTGTAACAGCAATAGTGTATGATGACGAACTGTGAATGACTTAGCTCTTCTCAGCAATACAATGATCCAAGACAACTCTGAAGGACTTATCATGAAAATACTATTCATCCCCAGAAAAAGAACTGATGGAGACTGAATACATCTTTCAAAAAAAATTTACTTTCTTTTTCTTGGGCTTTATTTTGATCCATGTTTACCTTTACAACATGGCTAATATGGAAATGTGTTTTGCATGATTACACATGTATATGTTATATCTAATTGCTTGCCTTCTCAGCGAGAGGGATGGGGAGGCAGGGAAAGAATTTGGAACTCAATTTTTCAAATAAATGTTGAAAATCATTTTTACATGTAATTGGGAAAAATTAAAATATAAAATTTAAAAGAAAATTCCCTAGGCCCATCATATCACATACAAGCCCCCTCCCCCACCAGTCCTTTCACGGGGCTGTCCCACGCATGCTAGCATGAACGTGCGCGCGCACACACACACACACATATACATACACAACCACACTAACACACATGCACCCCTCCCCCCCACGCCCTGAGCGGTCATCACTGCCCCAAAGGTGACCCTGGGCCTGCAGGTCCCATGGGGGTGTCTAGAGGGAATTAGGAAGAAGTAGCTCTTGGTCAGGTCCTTTGACATAATCCTAAAGTCCCATGGGGCTGGAGCCTCCAGGAAACCCTTTGAGTCTGCTCAGTAGTTGCCCACCTTTGGCAGGCTCCTTGTCTTTCCTTGAGGGGGAAGGGCAGAAAGCAATGATGTCCACACAGTGATCCCTGAAGGGCCCTGTAGATGGGTCATACCATAGATGGTGGCAATGGTGGTCGAGTTCAGGCAGTTGAGAGCAGCGATTAGGGTTTGTGACACTGATGAAGTGATGGCCCCCCTCTGACTGTCACCTCCAGTGATGCTGGCTACAAGGCCTGGGTTCTGGCTGGCTCTGCATCTTGGGAAGCCTTGATAGAGCCTGAGGGCTTCACAGTCCTTGAGGAAGAAGCAGTGGGTCAAAGTGCTGGTCACTGAGGGTGGGCCATGATCAAGGAATCAGGACCAGGTTCCCAGACTCCGCATTTTCTCAGAGTGCCCTGTCTCTGGCTACATTCTTGGTCCAGATCCCACTTTGTACCTTGGTGGTGTTTCCTCAGGGTACTCTCTGAACTTGGCACCAGGCATGTACTCTTGTTTTTCTTTTTCTTCTACCAGTTTCTTCATTGGTTCTAGCTCAGCCCCAACTCTGTATTATCCCCATCCCTAAGGGAGTGTCTTGAGGCACAGGTCAGAATAGGGACGCCCAGGAGCCAAGTCACTTCTAGACTCTGGGAGTCTCATTGCTTGATTTTTTCTTCCTGGGAATGAGAACTTTTCTCTGTGGGCAGATCCCATTTTGAAGACTTCCATCTCTAATTCCAAGCCAAAGTCAACTTGGGAACCATAGCCTTCAGGATTAGAGTAGCCACCGGGGCATGTCCCAGCTTGTAGTGTCTTTACAGTGGCTCAAAGATGCCAGAAGGTCAGGCCCTTTGTATTAGGATCTCAGGCTTCATGGGTGAATCTGTTGAATTAGCAGCCTTGATGTGTCAGTGACCAAGCTTAGGGGCCGAGTGGGGAAGGAACTGAAGGTATGAAATCATCCCACCACATAACCTCAACCCTTTAGGTCCACCCTTGGTGTAGCCTCTCCTGATTATGATAACCTCCCCAACTATAGGCCCATACCTGTGGCCTGAAGGTCATGCAGGTGGAAAGAACTAAAGGGTCCTAGATGAAGGCTAAAAACTTTCACTCAAAAGGAGCTGCAGAAAACCATTTGAAGAACACTGCTTGTGACTTGATGTCTACTTGGCTCCTTCAGCTTGCATTCAGGATTATGCTTACCTTTTCTGGGTATGATATTTTCACCTAGAACCCCACTTCTTTTGCTCTTCAGTATATAGTGTTTCAAGACCTGCAGTCTTTTAGTGTTGCTGCTGCTACGTCTTGTGTGATTCTGATTGTGGAACTGCCATATTTAGGTTGTTTTTTTCTTGCTGCTTGCAATATTTTATCCTTGAGCTAGGGGTTTTGGAATGTAACTATGATATTCCTGTGCTTTCAGTGAGGATGAACATGGCCTCAAGGTCAGCTACCACACTGATGGTAAATTCTTTAACTTGAAAAGGCATATTACCCTTTTTTTTGTTTTTTTAAATCATTTAATTTTTCTTTCAATATAAACATTGTTTTAAGACATAGAGAGACTCTATTAAGGTGAAAAGTTGATGTTATGAAGAAATGCAGACCTAAGAAGAGAAGCATACAGTTTATGCAATGCACCTTCAAATCCATTTCCAGCAACTGTAACAATCAAATGAAAAATCAGTAGAAAACTAAAACTTGAGTAAAGTCCTATCTGTTATGAAATTGTTAAATGTTTTCCCACCAATTTAGTTTTGAACACTTCTGCCATATAATCACAAAAGCTTTGGTGGAAAGAAATCTCAGTTTTTCTCCTGGTCCACAGAAACTGATGAACCCTTTAAAGCTTGGCATAATCTTTAAGAATCAGCTCTAGCTTCTGGCTCAGCATGATGTTGCCTTTGACCTGAAGTTTGCCACTAAAGAAGGCCTTTTGGGGGTTAAGCTTGCCCAGAACAGCCTCCATGAAGTCTTTATCTGAAAGAGTGAAGACTGTGTCAGCAGAACCTCTTTCAGGGCCTTGGTATAATTCTCCAGAGCCATTTTTAGGTCAATAGTCCATTGTGCTGCAGGTTTTCCATGTTTAATGATGTTCCATTCAAATACACCTTCTACAATACACATTCACCTTCTTTACCAGTTCCTTTCCAACATCTTTGATGTGACAACCTATTTCCTCAAAAACAAGAGTGCTCCAAAGTGCTCCATCCTTAGAAGATCATCAGATGTTGGTACAAGATCCACATATGCATTTGAAAGTCAAGTTTCTTGATCTGAAAGTGAATTCTATTTCCTTCCTTCCACATTTCTGTTAGTAGAGTTTGCCCTGGATATACTGGTTTTGCAAAATGGGCCTTAATTGCTTTGAATCTAGACACATCGTTGTTTCCAAACTGCTGTAAAACATGCCTAGCTGAAAAACCAAATGAACACAGGCCATGTAATATGAGTTTTCAGACAAGAACAAGGTGGAACGAGTGTTGGTGCATCATTTTCTGTTTGCAGATAATTGTGCGCTCAACACAGTATCTGAAGCTGAGATGCACAAAAGTATGGATCAGTTCTCTACTGCTTATGCTAATTTTGGCCTAACAGTTAACACCAAGAAAACACAGTTGTCCCATCAGCCACCACCACACCATCCATATGTGGAACCATCAGTTACAGTAAGTGGAGGAGTTTTGAATGCTGGATAAGTTCATTTACCTTGGTAGTGTACTCTCCAGGGATGTACACATGGATAATGAGGTTGATGCACACATTGCCAGAGCTAGCTCAGTGTTTGGGAGGCTCTGAAGGAAGGTATGGGAGAGAAGAGGTATTAGACTGGCTACCAAACTGAAGGTCTACAGAGCCATGGTGCTGGCTTCATCATGGTATGCCTGTGAAACCTGGATAGTATACCAGCACCTTGCCAGGAGACTGAATCACTTCCTTCTGAATTGTCTTAGGAAGACTCTGGCAGGATGAGGTACCAGACACTGAGGTCTTTACTCAAACTAAACTGCCAAGCATTCCAACTCTACTTCAGAGAGCACAGCTCTGATGGGCTAGCCATGTTCGAATGCAAAATGTAGACTTGCCAAAAAGATTGTTTTATGAGAACTCATACACATGGCCATCAGAGGAAGTCTTACAAGGACACTCTCAAGGTCTCTCTTAAGAACTTTGGGATTGATTGTACGACATGGGAGACACTGACACAGGACCACTCAGCATGTCATTCCCAAATCAGAGAAGGTGCTGTGCTCTGTGAGCAAAGCAGTGTTAAAGTAGCTCAAAAGAAATGTGAGATGCACAAATTTAGAGAATCCACACCAATGTTCGCATGGACTATTTGTGCCCAACCTGTGGTAGAACATTCTGAGCTCATATTGGTCTAATCAGCCATAGTCAGACATATTGAAACTTGACAAGCATGGTGATGTCATGTTGGTCCTCTTTGAGAATGAACGACAACAACCAATGATATTCCTGTGGGTTTTCCGTGTAGGATCTCTTTCAGGTGGTGATTGGTGGATTTTTTTTTCTATTTCTACTTTTCCCTCTTGTTCTAATGCTTCAGGACAATTTCATTCAATTATTTCTTGTATTATTGTGTGAAGATTCTTTTTTTATCTTAGCTTTCAGATAGTCTGATTATTCTTATTTTCTCCTCTTGAATTGTTCTCCAGAACAGTTGTTTCTCTTATGCGATGTTTCAAATTTTCTTCTATTTTTTCATTCTTTCTATTTCATTTTACTATTTCTTGGTCTCTTATGACTTTGCTTGTTTTCCCTTGTCCAATTCTGATTTTTAAGGAGTTGTTTTCTTCCTTAAGATTCTGGATTTCCTTATCTAATTGGTTGACTTTCTTTTCACAATTTTCTTGTTTTTCTTGGATTGTTCTTTTTTTTTTTAGTTATTCCTCTATCTCTCTCATTTGATTTTTAAAATCTTTTAAAAATTCTTCTATGAATTCTTTTTGGGCAGGTGACCATTTGATATTACTCTTGGGGATAGAAGAGGGTTTCTTTGCCTCAGTATACTCCTATGAAGATGAAGCCCAGTCTCTCTATTCCCATAGTAACTTTCTATGGTTGGATTGTTTCTCCTTTGCCTGCAAATTTTTTTCCTTTCTAGCAGTTTATTTTTTTTTGTAATCATCTCTGGACCTGGGGTATGAGACATTGCTCCTCTGGCCTCAGATCTTCCTTCAGTTATCTCCTTTGACCTGGAACTGAAATCAAGACCACCAGCCTCCTGTAAGTGCCCATAGCCAGTGGTTTCCTGACCCACTGCTTCTGCACTCATTGGGAATGTGCTGGTTCCTTTTTGCACAGGGTTGCATCTCTTCAGCACAGCTGGGCTTGTTGTTCCTTGTGTATTAATAACATTGCTTGCAGCTGCTGTAGGGTTTTAAGAATAATAACACCAGCACACAGGAGGGCTGCTAGCACAGGTTCTTTGATCTACTCTTCTAAAGGAAAGCAACTTAAAAGAGGTCAACAATCTTACTTTAATCAAACTTATATAACATTCACTTAGTTCAGGGGAAAAGTCAACACCCGAACTTCAGAGCAAATACATAGAAATTACAAGCAGGAGCTATATAAACAGAGTAAATAACACAAATCAGCAGACAGAGCTTCTAACTCTCTGTCCATAGCAATACATATATAGTTACCAGAGAGAAAAGCACTAACATCTGGGTTTTCAAAGCCAAGGGAGTGGGGTTCCTTAATGGCTACCTGGAATCTCATCTGACTACATCACACAAACTCTCTTCCCATGAGTGATATCCAAAGCAAAATGTTAACCTTGGAGTATATATACACTTCTTTGGGGTCAGAAGGCATCATGACCCTCGTGACTCAGGCTCATGTGACTTAGGCTTCCATGTGACTTAAGCAGGTCACATGGGCCTATTAATGGATGGGAAAGATCTTCCCATCAAGCAAAAAAATACATTAACAATAAACCTTATCAGCAGAGGTTCCCTTAATCTTCCCCAGCTCAGATGCTAAACTCTCCTCACGTCCCAGGGGTAAAAGCTTCTCTGGCTGGGGCCTACGCTGCATCCCAACCCAGCTAACACTGTTTAAGTGGAATTAGCATGTAGGTATTTACTCTTCACAGGAACAAAACCTCATCCTGGGATTTTTCTTCAGATCTTCCCTGATTGTCCCAGGAGGACCATTGTTCTGCCCCTACTCTTATTAATTTTACCACTCTATGTTCCCCCCAAAGTACTATTTAATCTTGTTTGTGGGGAAAATCTTGTGAGCTTGGAATTTTCTCCCCTCCTCCACCATTTTCCCAGAATCTTTTCAGGGCCAAACTTTAAAAAAATTTTTCGAAGTGAAAAAATAGGCTGGGAAAATGAGTAGATAACAAAAAAAAATGAACTTGACTATGAAAAAGCTACTACAGTGGCAGGGAAGACCAAGGCTTGAACTTAGAAGGTACAAAAATTCCCTGAAGAAAAGAACATCTTAAAAAGCCAAATTGACCAAATGGAAAAAGATACAAAATCTCACTGAAGAAAATAATTCCTTAAAAATCAGAATTGGGCAAGTAGAAGCTAATGACTTCATGAGGCTTCAAGAAACAATCAACCAAAAAATAAAAAGAATGAGAAAATAGAAGACAGTGTGAAATATCTTATTGGAAAAGCAGCTGACCTGGAAAATAGATCAAGGAGGGATAATTTTAAGAATTATTGGACTACCTGAAAACTGTGATCAAAAAAAAAGAGCCAGCCATCATCTATCAAGAAATTATTGAGGAAAACTGCTCTGATGTTCTAGAACCAGAGGGTAAAATAGAAACTGAAAGAACCCACTGATCACTTCCTAAAAGAGATCCTGAAATGAAAATTTGTAGGAATAATATTCCAAACCTCCCAGGTCAAGAAGAAAATATTGTAAGTAGCCAGAAAGAAACAATTCAAATGTGGAACCACAGTCTGGATTCCGCAAAATTTAGCAGCTTCCACATTAAAGGAACAGAGGGCTGGAAATATAATATTCCAGAGGGCAAAGAAACTAGCATTACAACCAAGAATAAACTTTCCAACAGAACTCAATTTAATCCTTCGAGGGTGGGAGGGAATGGATAGTTTAAAAAATAGAGGACTTTAAAGCATTCCAGATGAAAAGATTAGAGCTGAATAGAAAATTTGACATTCAAACAGAAGATTCAAGAGAAGCATAAAAAGGTAAAACAGGAAAGAGAATCATAATGGACTTCATAAAGTTAAACTGTTTACATTCTGTTAATCCTGAAAGTTGGTTAAAGGAGGCAAACAAACTAGGTGAGAGAAAAATCCATATTGTTTATTATTTTCCCTTAAAGCATAGTGGAGCTAGCTTACTTGTATGTACAAGGAGTCACAGCATAAATTCTGACTGTCTGAACAAAGGAATGAGAAAACTTATGTACATTAATTTTAGCAAACTCAGCATGTCTGTATTACCTCACTTTTATGATCCCCATGTATGTTTAACCATGATACAAGAAGAGGATTTTCCTTAATGGAATGGACAATAGGATAGTTGACAAAGTGTCAATTGGAATTACAATCCAGGATCTCTGTGTTTAATTTGCCATTACCATTCCATAACACAGTATGTGCCCATAAAATATTAAGCGAGGTAGTCTCTCGAGATTAGGGTCTCATCCTTTAATGGCTAACAGGGGAAGGAATGTTCTTAGGTCAGCCCGATCTGGCCTTGGTGACAGAGAAAAGGTATTCTCTGAGCAAACTTCAGAGAACAAAGAAGCCCAGGTTCAGGCTCTTCTTCCAGTTGATCATTAATTCAGGATCTGGGTCTTATTGAAATTACAAAAATGATATAAAATGGTATAAAACGTTCCACAATTCCTATATAGGAAAATGACACATGTAACTCCTAAGAACTTTATCATTATTAGGGCAGCTAGAAGGAGTTTGCATAGACAGAAGGCATAGGTGTGAGCTGATTATGTTGGGATCTTCAAAAAAGAATGTAGGGGTGTGAAAGAGGGATGCACTGGGAGAAAGGGGAAGGGAGAGGTAGAATGGAGCAAATTTTCTCATGTAAGTGATATGCAAAGAATAGCTTTTATAGTGGAGGGAAAAGTGGGCAGAGGTGGCAGGCAATGCTTGGCTCTCTCATCAAAATTAGTTCAAAGAGGGAAGGATATGTCTACACACTCAGTTGGATAGAGAAATCTCTCTTGCCCAATAGGGAGATAGAAGGAGAAGTCGATAGGAGATATGGGCAAGGGCGGGGGTGATAAGGGGGAGGGTGGATTGGGAGAGACAATGGTTGGAAGCAAGACAGACCTTTGAGGAGGGACAGGATAAAAAGAGAGAGGGGCGGGCGTAAACAGAAAAAAATGGGATGGAGGGAAATGCCCATTTAGTCATCGTAACTGTGAATGTGAATGGGATGAGCTAATCTGTAGAACAGAAGCAGATAGCAGAATGGTTTGGAAACCAGAATCCAACAGATGTCCTGTACAAGAGACACACTTGAGACAGAGAGACACACACAGAGTTGAAGTGAAGTGCTGGAGCAGAGTCCATTATGCTTAAGCTGAAGTGAAGAGAGCAGGAGTGGCAATTGTGATCTCAGATAAAGCAAAAGCAAAGTTAGATCTAATCAAAAGAGATAATCAGGGAATCTGCATTTTGCTAAAAGGTGAATGAAGTGATATTTTAAAAAATTACAGCAAGTGTCTCTAATAAAAGCCTCGTTTCTCAAATATATTGGGAACTGAGTCAAATGTATAGAAATGAACCATTCCCCAACTGATGAATGGTCAAAGGATTTGAAGAGACAGCTTTCAGAAAAAGAAACCAGGCTATCTATACTTACATGAAAAAATGCTCTAAATCACTGTTGCTGTCCTTCAAAGAGGAACAATAGCATGAGGAGGGCAATGTCTTGACTTCAGAGGGAATTGGATTTAAGTGAGACAAAGTTGTCAGCCTCACTATCTGTTCCATGGTCATTGAAATCTAGTGGCAGGACAAAAAGGCAAGGCAGCTGGAGATTGTCTGAGATACCATGGAGGATCTTGGCATTTCTGCTATGTGACCAAGCTCTAAGCGTCCCACAACACCTGCTTCATCCGCCTGCATGGCCATTGGAACAACTTGTTCTCATGCACCCATTCCACCAGGGGAAGTCTTTACATGCTTGGGTTAGACATCCCCCCAGCTCACTGAAAGGTTTGAGGCCTGTTGGTTACTTTCAATGTGGCCTATGTGCCAAGACAGTTTTTCCAGGATGCGGCTGCTATGCATGCTACAGCTTCTTGGAGCCGGGTGAAAGCTGGGTGAAAGGTGGGACACGGAAGGTGGATGAGCAGCCCTGAAAAGGGCTCAGCAGCCCTCATCCCAGAGGTTCAAGTCCTCCATGAACACCTTATACTCCAACTCACTGATGATTAGAAAAAAACAACTTAAAATAACAGGTACCTACCACCTCACACCTATCAGAAATGGTAAATGCTGGAGGGGATGAGGGAGAATAGGTACACTAATAAATTGTTGGACTAGTGCGCTGGTCCAGCCTTTGACCCAGCAACACCACTGCTAGGTCTGTATCCCAAAGAGATTAAAGGAAAAGGAAAAGGACTTACATGTACAAAAATATTTAGAGCAGCACTTTTTGTGATGGCAAAGAATCAGAATCTGAGGGGATACCCATCCATTGGGGAATGGCTGAACAAGCTGTGGCCTAGGAATGTGATGGAGTACAATTGGGATTTAAAATATGACAGGGTGGTGGGTTCAGAAATAACAAGGCAAGGCCTATGTGAACTGATGCAAAACAAAGGGAGAAGAACCAGGGGGCCTTTGTACCCAGTAACAGCAGCATTGTAAAGATGATCGACTTTGTGAAAGACTGGGCTTCTCTGTTCGATATGGTGATCCGAGACAATTCCAGAGGACTCACGATGAAAAAATGCCATCCAGCTCCCGAGAGGGCACCGATGCACTCTGGGTGCAAACTGAAGTATGATTTTCTTACTTTCTTTAATTTTTTTGTGTGCTACAGCTAGCGTGGCAATGTTTTGCACGGCTTTACAGGTGCATCTGGTACACCGTTTGCCTTCTCAGTGGGTGGGCGAAGGGGGAGGGAGGGAGAGAAGCCCGAGTTCAATTTAAAAAGAAAACAATGTCAAATATATATAATGTATACACTTATACAAGTATATATATGTGTGCGCGCACGTGTATGTGTGCATGGGAAAAAGAAAGAAGCTATGCTGGCCGGCTGGTGCTGAAATGAGAAGAAGGATCCCAGGAGCGCAGCACAGACTCGGGCTCTGGCTCAGCGTCTCGCCTTATCCCGGGGAAAGAACCAGAGAAGACTTCGTTTCCCAGGATTCCTTTTGCGGGCCTCAGCCTCACGCCCTAGCCTCTTATGTCCCGGTGCTTTCTGGGAGTGGTAGTACAGCAGTTGCTTAGCGGGAAGGCAGTTGCCAGCCCCACATTTTCCCTTTACG
The DNA here is from genome assembly GCF_011100635.1 of Trichosurus vulpecula. Lineage (NCBI taxonomy): Eukaryota > Metazoa > Chordata > Mammalia > Diprotodontia > Phalangeridae > Trichosurus > Trichosurus vulpecula. Next base: position 5,047,840 of record NC_050574.1, on the reverse strand, counting down.
GAGAGAGGGAGAGAGTGCGCAAGTGCGAAGCCCGGCCAGGAGGGGATAGCTTGTGTATCCAGGTGCTGGAGCCTGCTGGAGTGCACAGGCTCGCTGTGCGCAGGCGCACTCTCCACGGGCCGGGGCTTGGACACTTTGCTGCAGGCTCCCGCCGAGGGCGTGAGTACGAGCTATGGTCACCCTTCGGGAGTGCAGCTGAGCCTCCGGCGTCCCGCGGGATAGGTGAGTGTCAGGGGGTGTGAGAGCGGACGGGACGGGGTGGAGGTGTCCCGGGGCGGGGAACACAGGACCCCGCCAGGATGTCGCTGCTCAAGAACCATCAGCGGCTCCCTGATACCCCACCCCCCACCCCCGAGAGCCTGGGCCCAGGTCCAGAACTGGAGGCGATCCCAGCCCAGCAGCCCTTACAGATGAGGAAACTGAGGCCCGGGGGGAATGACCTGCCTGAGGACATGCCAGAAGGGGGTCCCCAGCCCCGAGGATTGTGCCAGCGTGATCCAGCCCCCGTGATCGGGCTGGAGCCTCCTGTCCCCTCTGTTCGGGGGCAGTCTCTGGAGTGGTCTCCAGCCTCAGACCTTTGCACAGGCTGTTCCTTCCCCCCTTCCCTGCCATCCCTCCTCACTGCTGAACCTTAGCTCTTCCAAGGCTTCCCTAGGATACCCTGCCCTTGGGCCAAACCTTCTCTTCCACACTAGCCTCCCCCTACCCAGACCCTTCTTTAGCTTGGGGTCTGGCCTGTGATTTTATTGACTGCCAGTGTGGCCTGGCACCCCTCCTTGGTTTACAGGCTTGCAGATTAACCTGTGGGGAAGGCTTGGGCTGGGTTGTAAATGGATTGCTGGGAGCCTCCACATGTAAGGGGCACAGCTTGAACCCAGGTAATCCAGACTCCTGAGGCCAGGCCTCTTGTACAACAATAACCCCTCCTCCTTATCCCCAGCCAGAAGGGGTGAGGTTGGGGCCAGGGCCTTCACAGTCACTTACCTGTGCTCCTCTTTTGGCCTCACCCAGCCTGGGCTGATTCATTGTTTTCTCTGCATCCCTCTTGCCCAGTCCAGTTCCTTGCACGTAGTAGGCACTTAATGCAGGTATTTTGAACTGAATGGACACCAAGATCTGGACTCCAGAGATGGAAGCTGCAGGAGCTCAGCTCAATATTAGTTCCAGTTCAGACCTGAGACTTGTGTCATAGAATCTCACCTGAGCCATGCCCACCTCTTGCCCAATGGAGTTTGAAGCTAGCCCTACTGTGGGTCCCTGAATAGAAATAAGTGATGTTGTTTTATGTCATTTGTCCAGTGTCCTTGGTTAGATATCATCTTATAGCCGGCAAAGAACTTTGTCTAGGGAATTCGGAAAGCCAGTGTATTAGTAAGCATTTATTAAGTGCTTGCTTGGTATTGATATCTCTGGCAAGTGCTGGAGATACAAAGAGAGATGAAAGTCCCTGCCCTGGAGGAGCTCACAGCCTAGTAGTGGAGCTGTCAAGCAAACTGGCTGAAAAAAGCTGGAGACAGATAAATTGGAGGGAACAGAGGGAAAGCACAGCCTGATGAAGAAGAAAGGAAAGCCAGTGAGCTCAGGAGTCAGAGCAGAGGAGAGGGAGAATGTTCCAGGCCTGAGGGATGGCTGAGAAAATTCCTAGAGAGGAGAGATGGAAGGTCTTGTTCATGGAACAGCCAGGAGGCCAAAGAGTGCTGGAAAGGTGGGAGGGGGCCAGGTTATGCAGGGCTTTGAAAGGCAAGCAGAGGACTTTATATTGGATCCTGGAGTTTACTGAGTAGGGAATGACATGGTCAGACCTGCACTTTAGTTAAATCCATGTGGTCACTGGAGTATGGACTGGAGAGGGGAGAGACTTGAGGCAGGCAAAGGCAGCCATTGCCATGGTCCAGATGTGAAGTGGTGATGCCCTTTATCAGTGTCTGGGTTGTGTCAGAGGAGAGAAGGAAGGCTATTAGAGAGATGCTGCAGAGGTGAAATGGACAAAAGATGATGTGGGCGGGAGGGGGGGGGTGGTGGTGAAATGGACAAAAGATGATGTGGTGGGGGGGGGGGGGGGGGAGGGAAGGGGGGGTGGTGGTGAAATGGACAAAAGATGTTGCCAGGGAGTGAAATGGACTGTTTCAGAAAGGAAATGAATAAAAGATGCGTCTGGTGGGGTGGGGTGGGGGGGCAGTGTGTGTGTGAAATGGACACCTGGATGTTTCTGAGGTGAAATGGACAAGAGATGTTGCTGAGATTGTATATCAAGGTCTACTAACATGTGCCTTTGACTGGGAGGTAGGGCTCAGGAAGGGGAGTAATAAGAAATATCAATAAAAATAGTTGGTAGCCTCATTCAGAGGTCTTTATTTCTCCTTTTCGAATACAGTTTTATTGATTTTTTTTAAAATTTATTTATTTATTTTTAGTTTACCACACATGGTTCTACATAGTTTTGAGTTCCAGATTTTCTCCCCTCCCTCCCCAAGACAGCATGGAAGCTCATATAACTGTCCTGTATAACTTCGCATTGAATTAATTTATGCACTAGTCAAGTTGTGGAGAAGAATTTTGACCAGTGGAATGAATCATGAGAAAGAAGAATCAAAACCAAAAAAAAAAAACAAAAAACCCAAAAACAAAAACAAAAGAGAAGCAAAAAAGGCGAGCATGTAGTGCGCCTCGATCTGTATTCAAACTTCACAGTTCTTTCTCTGGATGAAGATAGCATTCTCCATCGTGAGTCCCCTGGAGTTGTCCTTGCCCCTTAGGTTGCTGAGAAGAGCGCAGTATGTCAGGGTTGGTCCTCATGGAATCCATATGTCTGTGGCTGTGCACAACGTTCTCCTGGCTCTGCTCCGCTCACTCAGCATTATGTCGTGTAGGTTTTTCCAGGTTGTTGCGAAGTCTGCATCATCCCCATTTCTTATGGCACAGTAGTATTCCATCACCTTCATATACCACAGCTTGTTCAGCCATTCCCCAATTGATGGGCATCCCTTTGGTTTCCAATTCTTGGCTACCACAAAAAGAGCTGCTATAAATATCCTTGTACATATGGGTCCTTTTTCCGCTTGTGTGATTTCTTTGGGATACAACCCTAGAAGTGTTATTGCTGGGTCAAAGGGTATGAACATTTTTATAGCCCTTTGGGCATAGTTCCAAACTGCTCTCCAAAATGGCTGGATCAGCTCACAACTCCACCAGCAATGTAACAATGTTCCAATTTCCCCACATCCTTTCCAGCATTTATCATCCTCCTGCTTTGTTATTTTAGCCAATCTTACAGGAGAGATGTGGTATCTAAGAGTTGTTTTGATTTGCATTTCTCTAATCAGTAGTGATCCAGAGCATTTTTTCATATGCCTATAGATAGCTTTAATTTCTTCCTCTGAAAACTGCCTGTTCATATCCTTTGACCATTTCTCAATTGGGGAATGGCTTGTGTTCCTATATATTTGGCTCAGCTCCCTGTATATTTTAGAGATGAGGCCTTTATCAGAGATACTATTTGCAAAGATTTTCTCCCAATTTTCTGCTTCCCTCCTAATTCTTGTTGCATTGGCTTTTTTTGTACAAAAACGTTTCAATTTGACATAATCAAAATTATCCATTTTGCATTTTGTAATGCTCTCTATCTCTTGTTGGGTCATGAATTCTTTACTTTTCCACAAATCTGATAAGTAAACTATTCCTTGCTTTCCCAAATTACTTAGAGTATCAGCTTTTACTCCTAAATCATGAACCCATTTTGACTTTATTTTGGTATATGGTGTAAGATATTGGTCTATGCCCAGTTTCTGCCCTACCATTTTCCAATTTTCCCAGCAGTTTTTGTGAAATAGTGAATTATTAGCCCAGAAGCTGGCCTCTTTGGGTTTATCAAAGAGTAGACTGCTAAACTCGTTGATTTCTCCTTCTTGTGTACCTGTCCTATTCCACTGATCCCCACCCCTGTTTCTTAACCAATACCAGGCAGTTTTGATGAGTGCTGCTCTGTAGTACAGTTTAATATCTGGTGTGGCTAGGCCACCTTCTCTAGCATGTCTTTTCATTAATACCCTAGATACTCTAGACCTCTTGTTTTTCCAAATGAATTTTGTTATTATTTTGTCCAGCTCAGTAAAATAATTTTTTGGTAGTTCGATTGGTATGGCACTGAATAGATAGATTAATTTAGGTAAAATTGTCATTTTTATTGTATTAGCTCGGCCTAACCATGAGCAACTGATATTTTTCCATTTATTTAGATCTGATTTTATTCGCGTGAAAAGTGTTTCATAGTTATGTTCATATAGGCCCTGGGTTTGTCTTGGCAAATAGACTCCCAAATATTTTATAGTGCCTTCAGTAACTTCGAATGGAATTTCTCTTTCTATCTCTTGCTGTTGGGCTTTGTCAGTAATGTATAGGAATGCTGAGGATATATGTGGGTTTATTTTATATCCTGCAAGTTTGCTAAAGTTGTTTATTATTTCAAGTAGTTTTTTACTTGATTCTCCAGGATTCTCTAGATAAATCATCATATCATCTGCAAAAAGTGATAATTTAGTTTCTTCTTTTCCTATTCTAATTCCTTCAATTTCCTTTTCTTCTCTTATTGCAACAGCTAATGTTTCCAGTACCAAATTAAATAGTAGGGGTGATAATGGACATCCTTGTTTCACCCCTGATCTTATTGGGAATGCATCTAGTTTATCCCCATTACAAATAATGCTTGTCGATGGTTTTAGGTAGATGCTATTTATAATTTTGAGGAAGGTTCCACTTATTCCTATGCTTTCTAGTGTTTTTAATAGGAATGGGTGTTGTACTTTGTCAAAGGCTTTTTCTTCGTCTATTGAGATGATCATATGGTTTCTGCTAGTTTTGTTGTTGATATGGTCAATTATGCTAATAGTTTTCCTAATATTGAACCAGCCTTGCATTCCTGGAATAAATCCTACCTGGTCATAGTGTATTATTCTCGTAATGAGTTGCTGCAATCTTTTTGCTAATATTTTATTTAAAATTTTTGCATCAATATTCATTAGAGAAATTGGTCTATAATTTTCTTTCTCTGTTTTGACTCTACCTGGTTTGGGTATTAGTACCATATTTGTGTCATAAAAAGAATTTGGTAGGACTCCTTCTTCACCTATTTTCCCAAATAGTCTACAAAGTATTGGAATTAGTTGTTCTTTAAATGTTTGATAGAATTCACATGTAAAACCATCTGGCCCTGGAGATTTTTTCCTAGGGAGTTCATTGATGGCATGCTCAATTTCTTTTTCTGATATGGGGCTTTATTGATTTTTTTTACATCATTGTATCAGTAAAGCAAAGTTCATGACCTTGAAGACAACCATGAACATACCTGTATAGTTCAGAATCGTGAAGTGTAAGAGATTCTCTAGGTAGAAGGCAGGGGAAGTATATCATTTATTTAGACACCAGAGGATCAAATCCCAGAACCAATAACCCATTTCGGCATAGCAGTAATTGTATTCCAAAGACAGTAAATCCACCTCAATGTAACAACAAGGAAATTATAACACAGTATTACAGCAAAGAACCAAGTCATCCTGTCACCTTTCCCCCTGCTGGGGCCTTCCTGTAAAGACTCAGAATCCCAACTGTCTGCTTTCCTGTGTTCTCTCCCCGCTCAGTTCTCTGGTCTCTACAGCTCCCTGTTTCCAGTCTGCTCTCCACACTCTCTCTGCAGCTCTCTTGTCTTGGAGTTCTTATTTCTCCTCCTTGGGCTAAATTCTGAAGTCTAATTCTACAGTGGCTGCCTTCTGGGTATATATACTCTTTTTAGGGCTTCAAGCCCAATCAGTGAAAGGGTGTAGGCCTGGGGCTTAGTGCCTACTAAGTAAAGGGTGTAGGCCTGCCTACAAATAAATCTCTGATCAAGCTTCCCTTAACTGGCCCCCCCCCCCCAGGCATATTGAATGGGTGGGGAGAAGTTTTTAATCACTGATTGGCATTACAAGGGTGTTGGCCTGCCTCTAATCAAGCCTCCCTTAACTATCCTCACCTGAAGCCTATTTAATGGGCTGAGAAGGATCTTTAATCATTGATTGGCATCACAATCACCTACAATTCCCAGGGTATGTATGCTCCCGCTCCCTTTGAGCCATCTCTCATATTCATGACCTTTTAAAAAGAGGAAGAAAACAAATGTCCACAAAACCAAGTGACATCCAGAAAGTCTGTGTTATCTGTAGTATTCTGTACCCCTGGTCTCCAGTTTCTCAGAGCTACTCTTTGGGGCCAAGCTTGGCGTTGGTAATTTTGAGTGAGCTTTCCATTTGAATTGTTCCGTGGCTGCCCTTCTCTCCACTGATGTCATAGTGTGTCTTGCTTTCCTGGCTCTCCTGACTTCCTGCTACAGCAGTTCACATAAGTCTTCCAGTGCTTCTTTGCATTCCTCATGGTCATTGTTTCTTGAAGCACAGTAATATTCCTTTTCGTAGGTATACCATAAGTTGTTGAGCCTTTTTCTGATCGATGGCCTCAGTGCCGTTTCCTGTTCTTTACTACCACACGTGCAAAAGAAAGCATAAGTATTTGGGTGCACAGGGACCTTTCTTTTTGTCAGTGACCTCATAGGGCTATACTCCTAGTCATTTATCTCGGGATTAAAGTATAGGAACGTTTTAGTCACTTCTTTTGCATAATTCTACGTTTAATTTTTTTAACTTTAATCTTTTTCGTAAATCAAAATTTTTAACTTTTTTTTTTTAATTCGAGTCCCAGATTCTCTTCTTGAGAAGGCAAGCCGTTGGCGATGGATTAGACATGTACAGTAGTACAAAACATATTTCCATATTAACCATGTTATTTGTGTAATTATAAATTGTCTTTTTGGAGGTCTTAAGGATTTTATGTTTTTGAATAGAGGCAATAGGAAGCCAGTGAAGATGTCTGAGTAGTGTTGTGGTCAGACCTGTGTTTTAGGACTATCGAGAGGGTGATTGTGTGGAGTATGGGATGAGAGAAGAGAGGCTGGACCAAGGGAGAACCAGAGAGGAGTCAGCTGCAGCCCCAGGCATGGACTTGGCCTCTCAGCAGTTCATAACTCTGCATCCTTGGCTTTTTCCTCTAAGTCTCGACAAGCTCCTTGGGACCTCTTGGTCTTGGGGTTACACTGCAGTGTTGGGCAGGGCCTTCCACCCTGGGACCTGGGGAGCTCCAAGCCATCCTTGGTTTCCCTCATGACTCTCCTTTGTCTCCCTGCAGCCCTGCCATATTCTCTAGACGTTGACTTTCTTCCAGACTGGAGCATGCAGGAGGAAGAGGATGAGGAAATAACTTCTGAGCTGCTGACAGTCAGGCCCCAGGTGAGTTCTAGCTTCCTCTCTCTTTCTCTGGTTGATCTTCTCAGAGCATGGATACATTTCCTTGGATCTTGGTCTTGTCTGCTCACCCAGGCCCCCAGCCAGCACTCCAAGGCTCTGTTACTCTACCTCAGAAGGATCTGGCCATTCTGAAGGATAATATTGACTTCATGGATCATTTTGGCCAGAATTTTTCCCTACTATAAACCATTAGATCCAAAGCTAAGCTATAAACTCAGTTACTGAGATTTTAAAGGTGGTAGCACCAGGTGTCTAGTGGAAAGCACACTCTTTAATGTTCAAGGAGAATCACTGAGGCTCCAAGAGCAGGGCCCCATGGAGACTCCCATCCAGTAGAGTTACTGAGCCTCTTCAGGCAGCCAACAACATTTATGGCCTTTACTTGAGGGAATGAAGTGTTTGCCCTTCAAGTGGGGCATCTTTCAAGTGCACCATCTTGACGTAAGGCCCCAGAACTTCTGGAACCCAGAGCAGAGGTCACCAGGGAGTGACAGAAACTGCCATGCAACCAGTGTCCATGCTGCCTTCTAGCTGCGGTCACAGACACTCACATCCCAGGATCAGAATCCCACTTAGTCATGCCAGGATCCTGGAGGGTGGGCACCTAGATCAGCAGGGCTGTCCATGATCTGGGACTGTTAAGAGTCTTGTTCTCCACATTTCTGTCTCCCTTTTCTGAGATGAAGAACAAGGTTTGCCTCTCTTCATCATGATCGTCCCTCATATCCTTGAGGACACCTGTCACTTACCCCCACCCCCTTGTCTTCTCTTCCCAATTCTCCACATCCTCATTTCTTTAATTTGTTCTCCTGTGGAATGGACCCAAGGCCTTTCTTCATCCTCCTTACCCATCTGAGGGAGCTGTCCAGCAATACTTCCAAATTTATGATGCTCAGAACCAAACCCAGGCCTTTAGATAGGACATAACTAGGGCAGAGGACTAAGCATCTATGCCTTCCCTGGGTTGGTAGTTCCACCTTTCTCCATTTTATGCGTGTCTTTTTTTTTAAATTGCTTTCATTTCCCTCCTTTTCTCATGCAAATTGCCATCTCTTATAATAAAGAATGAGATAGAAGAAAAACCAGTCCATTAGAACTGACCAATGCTCTATGAAATTTCTCCTACCTATCACCCCCAGCCTCTGGCAAAAAGGGAGAGAAGCACATTCTTATGTCTCTTCCCTGGGGCGATCCTTGGTCCCATTTCGCAGCATTCCCATTTGGCTTTGTGGTCATTCTTAACATTTTCATTGTCATTTAAACAAAATTAATTGTAAGGACAAAGTGTTGACCTAAAAGAAGGGAACTTAAAAAAATCAATACTAAAGAAAGAAATAGAGGAAAATAAAATTGTGACAATTATTTTATGTGCAAATTTATGTGCAAAAGGTGTGGCATTTAAAAAATTTGAGAGAGATAATTTCTGAATAATTTAATTATTTTATTAATGATGGCAGCATTAATAATAAAAGGTCAGTGGCCCTCTCAGATGCCAAAGACAATAATGGTGGTGGGATCATGGTTGATATGCCCTTTGGAAGAGGAGTGTGATGTATTATTCATGCACTTGCTTTAAAATATAAGTACCTTTGATATATTATGAATTCTGTTTTATTAAGTTTAATTTCTAAAAGTGTCTTAATTATGAGTAGATGGCTTGTGTAAATAGAAATGCATTGGTGGGGACTGAAGAGCTGAAGTGGTGAGTGGGGGCAGTGTATTTCCCCGTGACATCATTACTCTTAGGATCTTGAGAGTATTTGAGTGTGACTACATGGTGGTAGTTCTCTGAAAATCTAGACCTGCTAGGGTGAGAGCAGATTACAATGAATGAACTAGTCCAGAGAATGAGCAAGGTGTTTATATTCCTATCTGAGAAGCATGAGGTCCTACACTATGGGTGGGACACCCTATGCATCCATTATACTGATAAACATAATACTGAAGTCTGTTGTCTTTCCGTGACTGTATCCTGTACATAACAGATAATGTTTCAAGACTTAAAAACATGGATGACAGCCACTCAAATATGCATAAATGACATTTCCAGAAGGATGCTAACAAGTATTGCCCATGATTATGGCAATCTTGTTCAAGAAATAAGACCGTAGGAACACAGGTTGTATTTTCGTTACTGTCAACCACTGAAGGCAATGAATGCAGAAGAGAAAAATTAATTTGGGAAGTCAACATTTGGCTAAGAAAATGGTGCCTGGAAAGTTGGATTTGGATTCCTGGACCATGCCTTAAAATATAGAGATAACAGATTATTTTCTAGGGAAAAAATATTGTTTAGAGATGGGGTTTGCTTAAAAAGATTAGCAAGAATGCATATGCAAATCTAATCAAAATAACTTAAAAAAGGATAAGAGAGACAGATGATTGTGTATTTCCTCCAATTTAGGTAACCTAGGGAGTGGTGACAAAGAAGGAAAGATAGTTGAGACATCCATTAATTTGCAGGAGAAAATTCCAAGAAAGGAGCTGTTTCAACAATCCGGCTAGCAGCTGTTGTGGGGGTGAAAGACCAACACAAGCCCAACAACAAGCACGCTACCAGCATGCTGCAAAAGCACAGGTTCTTTTGGTCTGCTTTAGTAAGGAAAGCAACGTTAAGGGGTTGACACGCTTACTTTAATTCAGCATACAAATATCATTCACTGAGTTCAGGGGAAAAAACCAGCACCCTGAACTTCAGAGCAAAATACAAACAAAGTACAAACATTGACAGACAGACCTTGTCTGATTCAAATCCCAATACATAGTTGCCAGAGTTTAACAAAGTCTCAGCATCTGGGTTTATGAGCTGGAGGGCTTCTTAGCTACAGCTGCCCAGGAGTCTCCAAATGCCACCAAGAGTGAGAGCCTTGTGCAAATGTCTCTGTCTTCTCTTCTTAAAGCATTTCAGATGTCATCAAACAGTCTCATCTGAATGACCAGAACTTAGGCTCCTATGATTGGCTCTGGAGTTTGCACCTCCCCTTAGTTAGCCCCACCTTGGGCCCCACCCCAGTTACCAATCCACACCCACATAGGTTTTACACCTAATAGGGGTTTGGGCCTGGAGCTTAGCACCTAGCAAGACTCAATGAAATACTCCGAATTACTCAAAGGAAACAAAAGCCAAACTCTTCAAGGGCACTTGGTTGAACTGAGTGCTAAGAGCCCATTTTGCTTACCAACACAGGAGCCAGCAATAAAATCCATGGCCTCAAATGTCTCTACCCAAAAGCTCGAAGTTTAGGCAATAAGTGAGAAGAATTGGAGGACCTAACCCATGGTGACCTGTTTGACCTCATAGGGATCATGGAGAATTGGTGAAATGAAACCCATGACTGCTCCATTGCTCCGGTTGGGTACGTTTTATTGAAAGTAAACAAGATCGGTAAAAGGAGTTAGGAGTGGAGTAGCATTGTATGTTCATGTTATATAATATATATTGTACACCAGTGCACAGTGTATAAGAATATGCAGTAAAAAAGCATGCTCATGAGGAAATTCAAGAAAAAGAAGGAAAGAAACATGGAGATTACTTGGGTGAAAGTCAAAGGAGGGAGAAATAGCAGGTATTCACTACAGATCACTTGGACAGAAAGGAAATAGATGAGTGTGGGAAATGGATACAAGTTTGGCATATAAACATGATGCGGTGGTAATGTATGAATGGATGAAGTATTTAGTAAATGCTTACTATATGCCAAGCACTGTGCTGGGGATGCCAATGGAAAAGTAAGACAGCCATCAAAGGGCTCCCTTTGTAATGGGGGACACAGCTCAGAAAAGGTTTCAGCTGCAAGTTAGAGGGAAAAGTCTGGGGGGTAGCAGCAAAATGAGTGGTCAGGTCTCTCCTTTCATGACATCTCCACTAATAAAATCACACCACTTTCTGATGTTGAGCCATTGGACAGGACCAGAGACTTTGGCGGCAGAACTTTCCTGGGTCTTCAGTAGCTGTGTCTGTAGCACCTTCAGTCTGTGTCTTCATAGGGGCTGCTTCCCAGAATGATGGCTAAGAACGCTGGGCTGGAAGCTTTGCCATTCCCAGGGCTCTTGGGCTCAGGGTCCTAGGATGTCTCCCTCGGTGTCTGAGTGGAGATGGTGGTCAAGGTGTTAGGGGTCATCTGACTTAGCCTGGCACAAATGATGAGAATGTCAGTTTTTCTTCTAGAAGCAGAATAGCTAGTTACTCCTTGACTTGCCTTACTGATGATTTCATCCCCCAAAGGTCTAGGAGCCAACAAAGGAAATTCTGCTCCAGATCTGATTCTCACTATGGGAAGGAGCTCGTTGCCTGTGTTGAATTGCAGTCACCTGCCCAAGATGAATCACATCCTTGGGTACTGAAAAGATTGGCAGATTTCATTACTGGGTCACTGCCAGTGATGTTCAAAAGGTCCTCGAAAATGGGAGTACTAACTAACACATGGAGAAGGATAAATATCCTGATAAAGAAAAATAAAAAGAGGAAACTGTAGGACCATCAACTTGACTTTGAATTCTCGACAGATTCTAAGAGAATCAACAGAGAGGCACTCACAAAAGTGGAGATTACAAAGAGGCAGCATAGCTTCATCAAGACCAGTTTGTGCCTGACCAGCCTCATTCCCGTTTGGACAATGCAACTAAATTAGAAGGTGAGAGGAATGCTGGCATTGAGTTTGCCTAAATTTTAGCTAAACATTTTGTAAAAATGTCTCATACTTTCTTGTGGAGAAGATGGAGAGTACATAGTTATACCAGTTAGATGTCTGGACGCAAAGCGTAGCTGTTAATGGTTCAGTACCATTGTGGCAGGAGGTCTCCAGTAGAGCGTTACGGGGATCTGTGCTTGACTCTGTGTTGCTTAATATTGTTATCAATGACTTGGAAAAAGACATAGTTGGCCTGCCCATTTCATTTCCAGATGATGCTAAGATGGGAGGGATGACAGGGTCAGAATACAAAAGTATCTTGGTGGGCTAAAGCATTGGGCTGACTCCAGTAATATGGATTTGATTAGGGTTAAATGTAACATCTTTTACTTAGGCATAAAAAATGTCGCTTACTATGTGCAAAGGAAGAATGATTATGCAGCATTTCTGGAAGAGATCTGGAGCTTTTAGTAGACCTCAAGCTCAATAGGAGTCAGCCATGTGATGCAGAAACCCAAAAAGCTAATCGGATCTCAAGTTGCATGAAGAGAGGAGAGGAGGAGTTTGCAAGAATAGGGAGGTGTTAGTCCTGCTGCAGGTCTTCTGTCCTCATCAGACCCCAGCTGAGTATTGTGTTCTATTCTGGGGATCAGGATTTAAGAAGGACATGGATAAGTTGTTGTTTTATCCTTTGTTTTCAAAGAGAATGGACTACAGGTTATGTCTTGATTTGCATACGAATTGGATTTAAGTGAGGCACAGTTGTACAAAGTCGTCAGCCTCACTCTCTCTGAGTTGTCAAAGTCCAGCGGTAAGACAGAAGTCAAGGTGACTGGTGATGGCTCAGGATGCAGTAGATGACCTTGGTATCTTTGATACCTGACCAAGCTCTAAGCACTACACAGCTTCAGCTACCTTCCTGGCCATTGGAACAAATTGTTCTCATCCACCCATTCCACTGAGGGAAGTCTTCACATGCTTGGGATAGACATTCCCCTAAGTCACCAATGAGTTTAAGGCTCATTGGTTACCCTCAAACTGGTTTATCCCATCTACTGAGATGGTTTTAACAGGGTGTGGCTGCTGCACATGCTTCAGCTTCTTGGAGCCACAGGTGAGAGTTGGGTGAATCAGGTGGACACCAAAGGTGGATTAGCAGCCCTGAAAGGGATCAGCAGGCCCTCAAACCAGAAGTGATACTCCTCCTAAACACCCCATGTATCCCATGGATAAGCCAGATAGTATTCAGAGGGGACAGTCAGGATAGTCAAGGGCGTTGGGACTAAGTCATAGGAGAATGAGTTGAAAAAACTGGGGCTGTTTAGGCTGGAGAAGCAAAGTCTCAGATCCCCGTCACTGCAGGTCTTTGAGCAAAAGAGCAGATGAAGGGACTTTAAATAGGATTCCTGTTTTGGTGCCAGTTGGAATGGAAGACCACTGAGGTTCCTTCAAATCATGAGAGTCTGTATGAAGGTCTCAATGAGGAAAGTGAGGACATTGTAGTCAGTTGGGTCATCAACACTGATGTTGAAGTCCATAAGGGTAACAGCAGGAGCAGGGTGGGGAAATAGAATGTCCACTTCTAAAATTGTCATCAAAAACCCTGGGAAAGATAAAAAGGATTCCTTGTAGGGAGAGCTTGATGGGAACATTTGGAGAGGCCAGTATTTCAGGTGGTGATTTCCTGCTCCTGGAGATTGGCTTGGTTGTAGAGTGAAGCAGATCCTTCCAGGACAAGCTCATCACTTTGAATCTCCTCACCATAATGCTAACTCAAACCTTGACTGACTCCACCACCCTTTGACTGCTCTCCCCTCCAACTGGAGTCTGGAGCCCCAAACTCCTCCCAGTGCCTTCCTTAATAGAAGGCAGAAACTTGACTCAGCTCGCTCCACCGTGCATCTACTGCTCCATCTGGTTTCAACTGCACGGAATGAAATGCTTCTGTGACAGGTATCCCCTGGTGTCCCCTTTCCCCCCTCACTCACCCTATCTTCCCCCGCCAACTTTCCTACCTCCCTTTGTGTGTTGTCTCCCCCTTTAGATTGTAAGCTTGAGGGCAGGCATTGTCCTTCTTATTAATTGTATCCCTAGCCCATAGCACAGTGTTCGGCACATAGTAGGTGTTTAATAAATGTGAATTGTATTGGATCAAAGGAGAGTTCAGAGAGGCTGGAGGATCAGTGGCTTGACAGTTGTACAGAGATGCAGAGAGAAGACTGACCTCTCATGCTCTCTGAGGGGGTGGTATTGATAAGGTGAATCTTTCCTACACTGGGGTAGCCAAGTTAGGGTCCATTGGTAGAGTGAGAGATGAGGCAAATGTTCAGGACAAATCAGTCATCCTCACCACCCCCACCATGCCCCAGGCCTAGGCCACACAGATTGTAAGTTTGACCAGAGTGTCAGAGTAGCAGAAAGGAAGGTGGGAGAAGCAGGTGTGTATTACTGTGTATTAGGACTTTACCCACTGTCCTCTGTCCCCCACCCAAGACATGCTCTCATCACTGCCCCACCTGCAGTGCACTCACTTTGTGTCCCTGGGCCTGAGGGGCAGCCAGCCTTTTGAGGACTGCACTGCTTACCTCCTGGTGTGAAGAAGGGGGTAAAAAAGGTTCCCTAATAATTGTCTCCTTCATCCAACCCTGGCCTTCTTGCTGAGAGAGGAGGGGATCCCATCGTATAGTCAAAATATACAAAAAAATGTACAAAGATTTCTGCAAAGATATTCCACTCACCATCTGTACATGGAATGTGTGCATGCTTATGCACGACTTGAACTCCAATAGACCTGAAAGACAAGCAGCTCTCATTGTGAGAGAATTCATCAGGTATCCCATCCAAATATCAGCCCTGAGTGAAACAAGTGAAGGACAGCTTACTGAAGTTGGAACTGAATACACTTTTTTTTTTTATCCTGGAGCAGCTGCAGTGAAGGGAAGTGCCATGAAACTGGTGTACTTTCTGCAATCAAAACTAATCTAGTCAACAAGCTTGTATGGCTAACGAAAGGTGTGTCACTGGCTCGTGACAATGCTACTGCCACTTGTAGGAAAATGCCATGCCACCAGCATCAGTCCCTATGCTCCCACCATGACAAACCCTGAGGAGGTCAAAGAAAAGTTTTATGAAGATCTAGAGACCCTCATCAACGTGCCAAGAAAGGAGAAGCTCATAATTCTGGGTGACTTTAATGCCAGAGTAGGCTCAGACATGGCAGGGAGTCCTTAGAAGGAATGGAGTTGGAAACAGTAACAGCAGTGGTGACTTACTACTGAAGACTTGTGCATCTCATGACATTCTCATGAAGGTCTCTTCCATTAACCTAAATGCAGTAAAACATAGATACACCCTCACAGCAAACATTGGCATTTAATAGACTATGTCATTGTAAGGAGAAGAGACAGGATGTGAGAGTGATGAAGGCAATGTGTGGTGCAGAGTGCTGGACTGATCATAGGTTAATCTTCTCCAAGCTAAATATTCACATTCAACAAAAGTGGCAGCCGAAAGGCAAGATGACTACCAGATGACTTAATGTCACCAAATTAGAGTGCTTTTCCAAGCATGAACAGTTTGTTGCTAACTTGGAGGGAAAGCTGAGCCAACACACAGTTGGCAACAGTGGAGCAGAAAAGGAGTGGGCAGCTTTCAGAGATTTAGTGTACAGCACTGCATTTGCTCATCTGGATGAGAATACTTGCAAACATCAAGACTGGTTTGAAAAAAATGATGGGGAAATTCAGAAGCTGCTAAATGAAAAACAAGAACTCCACATGGTTTACCAGGAGGATAATTCATCTAGCTCTAAGAAGGAAGCACTTAATTCTATCAAAAGTAAAGTACAAGGAAAGCTTAAAGAGATGCAGGATTCTTGGCTCAGTAAGAAGGCAGATGAAATTCAGTTTTATGCTAATAGTAATAATTCAAAGTGCTTTTATGATGCCCTGAATGCTATTTATGAGCCAAAGCCCTATGGTGCTGCTCAACCACTCGGTGCTGATGGAACCACATGGATTAGTGATAAGGATATGCTCCTGGAGAGATGGACTGAACACTTCCATAGTGTTCTCAACAGCCCATCATCAATCAGTGCTGTATACCTCAGGTTGAAGCCCATCCCTCTCTAGCCAAGGTTCCAGCTAAGGAAGAGGTTTTGAATGCCATTAGGCTGCTTTCTTGTGACAAACCATCCAGTGCTGATTCTATTCCCGCTGAGATTTACACGGTGGGGGAGTCCATTGCTCATACAAAAGCTGACTGAAATTTTCCAAGTTATATGACAAGAAGAGCTCATTCCCTGGGAAGTCAGGGACACCTCCACTGTCTAAATCTATAAAGGTAAAGGAAGTAGATTGTCCTATGACAATTATGGGGGTGCAGTTGGGGGAAATTTCGGTCATTGCTAGCAAGATTCTTGCCATAGTCCTCGTTAATAGGCTGATCTTTCACCTGGAAGATGGTCATCTACCTGAGAGCCAGTGTGGCTTCAGAAAGGGCCGAGGAACAGTCGATATGATGTTTATTATAATATGCAGCAGTCAGGTTTGTTTTTTGCTCTTTCCAGTTACATTGTTGTAGTCATTGTGTGGGGCAGGTAGGTGGTGCAGTAGATAGAGCACTGGTCCTGGAGTCAGGAAGACCTGAATTCAAATCTGACTTTAGACACTTAATAGTTATGTGACCCTGGTCAAGTCACATAACCCTGTTTGCCTTAGTTTCTTCATCTATAAAATGAGCTGGGATGGGAAATGGCAAACTACTCCAATATGTTTGCCAAGAAAACCCCAAATGGAGTTATGAAGATTCAGATGTGACTGAAGTGACTGAACAACAACAACAAAGTCACTGTGTGCATTATTTTCCTGGCTCTGCCATATGCACCACTTTAAGCACAAACTTTATGCTTTTATTAGACCACTAATTGTGTATTACAGTTGTTTCTGTGTTTGGCATGCCCCTATACCCGCAAGTATATGCTACTTGACAGCAAGGGCCATGTTTTCTTTAATGTTGCATTTCATTCAGCAACTAAAGCAGTGTATGAACACAGTAGGTTTTTAGCAAATATTTGTTACAAATAAATAGGGGAGAATTTTATTCTAGTTCCAAACAGTGCAAAGGGAACAGTGTTCCATGAGTCAGAGCAGGGTCATCTTATGGAATGGAGAAGAGGAAGCATATCATAGCATACCCCTTGGGTTATACTGGTTTTTAAAAACAAATTTTCTCAGAACCGAGTGATTAGTAAGGAAGAATGATTACTTCAGTGCAGCTAATAAGGAATTACTACATTTAGCATGATTGCTGATGTTAGCATTGTATACCTAACTAGAAGATAGAAGCCATTGGTTTTGATTGATTGATTTGGTTCTTTGAGAATAAAGGGCATGATTTGCTAGGACACCACTTTGGGAGATGATTTTGCCAGATATAACTGAACAATAAAGAACTTTCCATTCCTTTGAGTCTAGTACAAAATGAGACATGTGGTATTTGTAGGGACCCAATAAACACCTGCCTAGAAATGTTTAAAACTTGCTTCTATAAGATGCTCGCTCCAAATTTTGTCCTGTCAACTCCATATCTCCCCCTAAGGTCTTTGGGTAAGAAAAGATGTGCTTGATATTTCAGGAATTGGTGACATTCAAGGATGTGTCTGTGGACTTCACCCAGGGGGAGTGGAGCCACCTGGATGCTGCTCAGAGGGCCCTATACAGGGAAGTGATGCTGGAGACCTTTGAGAACTTCGTCTCCCTGGGTAAGGACACCCTTCCCTCCCTTGAGCTGGGCTCTGACCACTGGGGTGTTTCTCCTTGTCACTTGGCAAACACCAGCAGTTGATACATGAGCTCTCCTGAGCTGGGGATTTCTCTGTAGCAATGAGATCCAGCACATTTACTGGGGCAAGATCCTGGAAGCCATGTTTCTGCTCTCTGTTCCCCAGGGAAAACACTTGGCCTTCTGTAGGTAGGCATGCTGCCCCTTTGTTATAATGGCCTTGAAGCTCCAGCTTCCCAACTCTGTCTCCCCAGGTCAAAAGTACTTTCTCAGTCCCAGGTCCCATATGACCTGAAGACATGAGAAGATCCTCTCCTCTTGGCAGGGAGGGGCCCAGTAAATCAGTGGTCTTTCTGAGTCCTTATCAAGTCTGGGTTTCATCCCCAAAGAGGGTTGAGTCCTGTCCTCTGGGCCTTCTCAGCATGGTTTCCTTTTCCTGGAGAGAAAGGGACCAAGATAGGATTCTGAGATGGTTTTCTGTCCCCAAAACCTCATTTCTCTCTCTGTGATCAGGGCTTCCAGTTTTGAAACCAGATGTGATCTCTCGATTGGAGAGAGGAGAAGCTCCATGGATGCTTGAGGGAGAGATCCCAAGAGACCCTAACCCAAGTAAGTGAGTGAAAAGTGGATGGGTAGACGGAGTCATGGACCATTTCAGCTGGTCTCTTAGGCAGCTTTGTACTTTGGTTGTCATCCATATAGTGCTTTAATGGTTACTAAATGATTTACATTAATCATTTGAGCAGGTAGGCATTACAGGTGCTTTTTCCTTTGAAAAAATATATTTATATATTTTGGGTGTATGTGTGTGTGTGTATACACACATATATAAATAAATGTCCCTCTCTAAATAACTACAAATGCACTATATTTTAATAAAAGATATGATCTCTTATTTGTTTGTGTGTATAGGTATGTTTTATTTTTTGTTGTTGTTTGGAGAGGCTGTGTGGTGGCTAGAGAGCTAGTCTTGAAACCAAGAAGATGTGGCTTCCTGTCTTGCCTTTCATGCCTCCTCTTGAGTGTGTGATCCTGGGTAGGGTCCATCACCTCTCAGTGCTTCTCTGCCATATGCCAAAGAAGAAGGACTTCCTTCCTCAGAAGCCTCCTGGACTGATGAAATCCCAGGTCCAGTTCTCTCGCCATAAATGTTCCTCATTAGGAACTTGACCGTCATCAACAAACAGGAGGAAGAGATGTGTGTGGGAAGCTGGGCGCAGCTTGCGTTTCAGATTGACACCGGTTTTCCCATGGCCGCACCACCATCGCCACTCTTGCCTGGGCCCTTTCCCCTGTTTTACTGAGGCTCCTTCTTTTCCTTTTTCCTTCTCATTATTGGCGTTGCCCCATCTCTCCGTCTCCTACCCCAGTAAAAGCACCCAGAGTCAGTGCCCCTCGGAAATCTGACCCAGGCACTTTTACTGTTGGGTGTTAGCTGAGAGGTTTGGACTACAATGACTTTGTGGTGAATTGCGCAATAATTATAGATAATTCACATTTATGGAGTGCTTGCCATATCCCGGATCCTGTGCTGAGAGTTTTATAAATGTCATCTCATGAGATCTTCACCACAACCCTGTGATGTGGGTGCTTCTATTATCTCTATTTTACTGATGAGGAAACTGAGGCACATGGATTGACTTGCTCAGGGTTGCACAGCTAGGAAGCGTATGAGGCCAGATTTGAACTCAGGGTCTCATGCTGTGTGCCCTGTGGCATCTGCAGCTGCCACCCTTTGATGTTTGAAGTGTGGAAGGCCTTGGGAGCCTTGAGGGACTGCATGGGCAGATCCAGTTTTCTGTGGGGCTGGGGCCCTCTAGTCAGATTGGGGAGCCCTCTCAGTGGGATAAGGAGAAGGGAGGGCCACTGACCCTGCAGGATTGGCCTGCAAGGAGGATACAGATGTAGCCAGATGGCGTATCCATCCCCTGTCTCTTACAGTCTCAGAAAAGTGGAGTCCCTTGTGTAAGGAGAATGAAAATAAATGGACTCTGAGGTGAATGCACTCTTGATTTTTAAAAAGTATTTTATTTTTTCCCAGTGACATACAAAAACCAAATTTGAACATTAATTTTTAAAATTGTGAGTTCCAAATTCTCCTCTTCCCTCCTTCCCTTCCCTGCTCCCTGAGATGGCAAGCAGCTTGATAGAGGTCATCCATGTACAGTCCTACAAAGCATTGTGTTCTTGATTGTTGAGGGCCAATCCTTGCAGGGGGGGCCAGCTTATGGAGCAGTGGCAGCAGTGGTGATTGGGGTGGTGATGGATAGACAAGTGCCATTAGAGACTGCACAAGTGAAGAAGAAGGAAGCAGGAGTGAGGGTGAGCATCGAGGACTCTCCCTTATGATCAGTCAGCCTTAGGCTTGGCCTGTTTCCTGTCCCCACATCGTGATGTCCTTCCTAGAAGGGCTGTGGCTGAGGGGACTTTTACCACCCAGGACTTGGGAGGCTGCAGGCCATGAATAAACAACAACCTACCAAGTGGTTCGAACAATGGCTAGTGAGTCTGTAGTCTAGGGGAGGCAACCCTGTCCTGTTCCCCATAGCTCCCTCCTGCTGCTGCTGGTTTGGAGTGAGAGCTGGCCTTTCTTTGTAAAACCTGTGGCTTTTATCAGCCTCAAAACTTCACCAGGCCGCAGGCTGTCCTCGATGTAGACCTCTGTGTGTGTGCTCTGTTTGTCCCAGTTCACGCCCTGTTCGTGTGGCTTCTCTTTGCTGCTTGTTCACTGTTGCTTTGCTTATTTCCTGGACTTGGTTTTGGGGTGTTAGATGCTACCTTCATTTTGGGGGGGCTAGTGACTATCCCTGTGCTCCCTCCTCTGCACATCTTCTTAATCATTGAGCTTTCTCTTGAGAAACTTAAGTCACCCACAAAAAGGCTTACTGCTCTCAGCATTCACTGACTTATCTTACTTGTGGTACCTCCTCAATGGGCCAGCCAGCCTGGGATGATCACAGACTCACGACCCACCAAAATGTCACGAAGACACGTATGAGAGTCAGAAGCAAAGATGAATGACAAGGGTACAGTCATGTGAGAAGTGTCCTGGGTGTGAGAGTGAAGGAGGACCTAAAGTTTGTGAGGAAAGCTTGAGATCCCAAAAACATGGCCTTTGTTTTCGTTTTAAGCTATCTTGGGGTGAACAGGACAATCCCAGAAGAATCTTCTGCTTAGGGTGGATGGGACAATGATAACAGTGTTGGAGAGAAGGAAAAGCTTTTCTCCTCTTCTTTCCACTATTTTTTCTTTGCCAGGAAGAATGTTGGTTATGCTGGAAAGGAGAGAATAAATGTGGCTAATAGGGAGCTGAAGCCCCAAGCAAGTTAGGGCAGAGAGAGCACCTGGATTGCCTCGAGGACATCAAGTCACCTGGACATCCCAGATCAGTGAAAGCAGGGGCAGATGGATGTGAGGTACCCCAGAACTGCAGAAGGATGTCCCAGTTGCTAAAAGATGAAAGAAAATAGAGCACACAGACTCTGTGTCTGAGAGTTCCTCTTTCATTGCTGGCAAGATCCTTGGACACATCATTAAAGAGCTGGTGACTGAATCTCCAGAAAAGGAAGGGGTGATCCCCAAGAGCCAGCGTTCTCTCATCCAGAACAGGCCCCACAATACGCTGGTGGGCTTGGTGACTGGCTGCTTGGCTTTGCTCATCTGCTTTCTTTCCCTTTTTTTTCTTTTTAGTTCTTTTTACAAGAGATGGCTCCTGGTCCCTCTCCCAAGCCTCGCTGGCTGCGGGGCTCTCCTCATTTCCCTCCTCCACCCTCTTCATTACCTACCTGCTCTAGTCTGCTCCGGGCGGCCGGGGAAGCTCCTGGCAGCCCCTGAGAGTCGGGCCGCCGCCGCCGCCCGCAACAGCTGCAGCCGCCCCCCACCCCGAGCTCTGGGGGGTGATGAGGGGGCGGGGGAAGGGGCGCCGCTCCTCGGGCATTACTTAGGTAAGTGAGGCCACCTCTCTCGCCAGTCTGCCCTCCCGGGGCCGGGACTGCCACTCTCCAGCCAGAGGGACAGTCGGCCCAATATGTCAAGACCTCTGATCACTAGATCCCCTGCATCTCCATTGAACAATCAAGGCATTCCTACTCCAGCACAGCTCACGACATCCAATGTACCGGTCCACATTAATTGTTGGTGGTCACATGTGTACCAGCAGCTTGGCCACACTCACCAAATACCCTGAATCAAGAATTGGAAGACTTTTTGATGGCACAGAGCCAATTGTTTTGGACAGTGTCAAACAGAATTATTTCGTTGACAGAGATGGACAGATGTTCAGATATATACTAAATTTTCTACGAACATCAAAACTACTCATTCCGGATGATTTTAAGGACTGCACTTTGTTATATGAAGAGGCAAAGTGCTTTCAGCTTCAACCCATGTTAATGGAGATGGAAAGATGGAAACAGGATCGGGAAAATGGTCGCTTTTCTAGACCCTGTGAGTGCTTAGTGGTACAAGTTGCCCCGGACCTCGGAGAGAGGATTACGCTCAGTGGTGGTAAATCTTTGATAGAAGAGGTGTTCCTAGAAATTGGAGATGTGATGTGTAATTCAGTCAACGGAGGTTGGAATCACGACTCAACGCACGTCATCAGATTTCCACTGAATGGATAGTGTCACCTCAGCTCAGTTCAGGTACTTGAGAGGTTGCAGCAAAGAGGCTGCTATGGAGGAGGGATAGACTCTTCCCAATTCAGTGAGGCGGGAACTCAGACGGATGTCTCGTGCACCCTCCAGCATTCGAATAAAACAGGAGCCTCTGGACTGAATAGACGTGTTTTTTATGCAAAAAAAAAAGGTAAAAAAGGGACATTCATGTGCAGTTGGGACAACAAAGCAAGACCTGGAATGAAAATCGAATAAAGACACATTTATAGCCAATAGAGGCCATACCTGTATTCATATGGGACCAATTGGAATAGTAATAATAACCTCAAGGGGTAAAAAGTATATAAATATATGTATATGTCAAAAGGAAGGAAATGCAAAAAATAATAATGATGATGGTGATGTGGTAGCTGAAGTTGGTGCTGTGATGGCCATTAAGTGTCCTAGGCCTTCCTGAGCGCGCTTATCAATAAACAAGCCATGACCGGTGGAAAAAAAAGAGAGAGAGAGATGGCTCCCTGGGTACGAGAGGCGGAAAGAAAGAAATGGGGTGATTTTAGGGAAAGAGCAATAGAAATTTTATGTAAAAGGTCGTGCCCTGACCTTATTTCCTTTTCGGGGCAGGTTTGCTCTCCTTATAGAACAGGGAAATGCTGTAGATACAATTCACTTTTCCATTTTAGCAAAGCATTTGATAAATGTTTCCCCTCTTACTCTTGTGGGGAAAAAATCGAGACATGGTCAAGAACACGGCTTCTTAAACTTCTTCCACTTGGGACCCCTTTTCTCCCAAGAAATTTTTAGGTGACCCCAGGAATATAGGTATATTAAATAGGCATGCAAATCAAACATTTACTGATAATAAATCATAAAGAAATTTATTTTAAAACAGTTCTTTGGTATACATATAATTTTACCATTTATTAAAGATGAAAGCAAATTTGCACACTAATGAGATGGGCGTGCTTGTTTATTTTTACATAAAGAATTAAATCTTGGTGGAATATTTGATACTGCGGCACGTAGAGCATCTTCAACATCTTTCAGAGTTGATCGATATTTTGATTTTATAATAGTCATTGCCAAGAATGCAGCTTCACATAAATACATAGTACAGGATGGCTGAAGTATGTTTAGCGCCACTTCAGAAATTGTTGGAAATTCTGTCCTAATCCCGCAACGCAAGTTTTAAATCTGTTTCACTTGGTAACTCAGCAAATTCTTGAATTTTTAATGGCAGATGACTGACAATTTTTTATTTCAGTTGAGTGTGGTTTATGAACCCATTTTTATTTTTTAGAATCAAAATTTGAAGAGAAGTATTTCTGAAAGTCTGTCTCCAGGCACTTCAGATAGTCAGTAACAACTCGTACAATTAAATCTTTGGAAAGGTTATTTTCAATTATAAAATCAGATATAGCTGTAAACATTTCTAAAGAACCATTTTCCACCCTATTCTTCCATGTGTTACCTTTTTTAGTAAAACATTGAATTTTATCTTTTAACTTAAATGCTTTTTCCTTGAAGCAGCAAGTTTACATCACTATGTTTTTTGAAAATATCCTACGAATAACAGAGTTTTGAATAAAATTAACAAAATTGGATTTCTGCTTGGTCAAAAATATAACAACTTCATCTTTCATTTCAGTAATCAGTTTAAACTTCACCCTCTTGAGAGTCACCTTACCTGCGTATGTAGTAATAAGCTTTTGTATTCAGAGTCCATGTCTTTCCAAAGGTTTGAAAACAAATGACTGTTACAGAGTTAATGATTTTGGTAGTATCATGAAGCACAGCATGTAACTCTGGTGATACTTTTTGGGCTGTGAGTGCCTTCTCACTCATGCAGTGAATAAAAGCGATATTTTCATTTCTGCCAGCTTTAACTTTTGCTACAAGTCCAACATTCTTTCTTGCCCATCATCGCTCTAGCAATATACATAAACCGTCAATTGTGAAAAATTCATCTACTCGAAGATATCTATCTTCCCTTCTTGTGTGCCCTCCCAAAGGGTGACAAAACAATAAGTCCTCACGTACGCTTCTTTCATAAACATCTTTTTTCCCCCAATTTATTTCTTTAGTTTTAGTTTTTAACATTCACTTCCATAAGTTTTTAATTTTCTCCCCCTCCCTCCCCAAGAAGGTATACAATAATCTGGTATGGGCTCTACACATGCATTCCTATTAAACACATTTTCACATTAGTCATGTTGCATAGAAGAATTATAATGAGTGAGAGAAACCATGAGAAAGGAAAAAACAAAACAAAAAAAAGAAAATAGTCTGCTTTGCTCTGCATTCTGACTCCGTAGTTCTTTCTCTGGATGTGGATGGCATTTTCCATCATGAGTCCTTTAGAAATGTTTTAGGTCTGTGCATTGCTGAAGTGAGCTTAGTCTGTCAAAATAAGTCCTCTCACACTGTGACTCTTACTGTGTACGGTGTTCTTCTGGTTCTGCTCACTTCATTCAGCATCAATTCATATCTTTCCAGGTTTTTCTGAAGTCCACCTGTTCATCATTTCTTATAACACAGTAGTGTTTCATTACATTTATATACCACAACTTGTTTAGCCATTCCCCAATTGATAGGTATCCTCTCCATTTCCAGTTCTTGACCACCATAAAGAGAGCTGCTGGAAATATTTTTGTACATGTTGGTCCTTTTCCCATTTTTATGATCTCTTTGGGATACAGCCCTAGAAGTGATATTGCTGGGTCAAAGGGTATGCGTATTTTTATAGCTCTTTGGACATAGTTCCAAATTGCTCTCCAGAATGGTTGAATCAGCTCACAGCTCCACCAGCGATGAATTAGTGTTCCAACTTTCCCACATCTTCTCCAACATTTACCATTTTCCTGTTTTGTCATGTTAGCCAATCTGACAGATGTGATGTGGTACCTTAGAGTTGTTTTGGTTTGCATCTCTCTAATCAGTAGCGATTTAGAACATTTTTTCGTATGACTATAGATAGCTTTAATTTCTTCCTCTGAAAACACCCTGTTCATATCCTTTGACCATTTACCAATTGGGGAATAACTTGCATAAATATGTCTTACATAAAGGAACAACTATGCCATATCAGAAATATCAGTTGTTTCATCAAACTGCGTTGCAAACTTTGGGTTGCCCTTAAGCCTGGTAATAAGCTGCTGGAATTGGTTATTACTAATTTTAGAAATTCTTCTGGGGGAAATAGTATCATTTGATAAAGGAATTTTATGAATTTCCTCCCCATACTTTTTCCTGTGAACTATTTTTGACATTTTAATAGCAACAGATAACATAAGAACTTCTATCTCATAGTGCTTTTTTAGTTTTTGCAATTAAATAAGAAATTTTGTAAGATGCAAGAAAATCCTTTTCATTGACAGTAACAAATATCTCTTTTTCTTTATTTGAAGATTTTATAGTCATTCAGAATATTCATTTGGTTTATTGCTGTGTTCTGCATGTTTGGTAATAAGATGCTGTTTTAGTTTGGCTGGTTTCGTGCTCTCTGTGGCCAAAACTTCATTACAAATTAAGCAAAGAGGTTTTTCCACATCATCATCATTATTAGAAGTAAATCCATGTTGTAAAAATGATTCAACATATTTTCTTTTTCTCATCAAGTTAGGGTGTACTACAACCTGGTAGCAAAGACTCCGCTGCATTGTCTCTTCTGTCTAAATTTAGCTACTTATTCATAACCGAAAAAACATTTTTTCCTAAAATGTAAATAAATATTGCTAATTATCCAATAAATACTAGCTGTAGTTTATGAAATTACATATGTTTGTGCTCATTTTAAAAAATTGGTGTTCACACATACACATATAGCAGTGATGGTGGAGAAATATTATTAAAGGGCTTTTGTCTTCACTTGCTGCAGTTAAACACTTATGTTTCTGTAGAAGGAGATAACAGCAGTTTTTAAAATCAAACATTCTAATACAATAAAATCCAAAGATATACTAATTTGAAACTTACATGCTGAGGAATGATGGTAGGAAAATATTAAGTCTTTATTTTCCATAATTTAACTTTTATGTTTCTATAAGAGCAGAAAACTTTGTATGTACAGTAAAAACACTGCAATTCGTAATGTACAGTAGACCTGAGTCTGAGCTGAGGTGTTTCTGGCAGCGTTTGTTGGTGTTGTGTGGCATGATGGCATGCTCAGTGCAAAGTGCATGTGTTCTCTGTTTAAAACCAAGGTGTCAGGGAAGTCACATGTTGCATCATGGGCAAGTGCTGCCAGAAAAACCTCGAATTCATTGCATGTTCAATTTTGAATCAATTTTTGGTTGTTGCGCATTCAGAAACTTTTGGCTATTGCCAAATTTTTTGTGACCCTCACGTTGGTATGCAACTCCATATGGGGTCGTGACCCACAGTTTAAGAAGTGCTGGTCTAGAAGATAGTATCATTAGGGGGACATGAAAGAAGTTGAATTGCCAGAGCCAGGAAGTGGTCATTGGATTGGAATTCCTCGGTTGGAATGGCCACCTCCCAGGGGAAGGAGGTCCCTCTCCAGTAGAATGGTTCCAGGGGTCTGTGCTAGGCCCTGATAGTTGCTCATGGCATCATAGATATGGACCTGGCAGGACCCTTAGAGGTCATCCAGTCCAACCTTCTCATTTTATAGATGAGGAAGCTGAGGCAGAGAGGTGAAATGATGTAGTAGGAGGGCAGAGTTTATAATTTCAAAGAGGATCATATATATATGTCTGAAAGGTTCAGAACTGCCGGATATAAGAAACTCTCAAAGTAGGAGGCAGAAGAATCAAAGCATATATTTAGGTTCCACAGTAACCAACCCATGAACCAGCATCCCCATTCTGATATATTGATCAAAAGCTTCCAGGCCCAATAAGTCCGCCTCACAAGAGTAACCAGGAGGCCACAGAGAAGCATGATAGTGTGAAGCAAAATCATATACATGCTTCCCCTCTATGGTAAAAAGATTACCCACTGGCCTCAAGTCCTTGTTCAGCTTCCTCCCGTAGGTCAGTTCTGCTACTGGCAGCTCCTGCTTCAGCTTCGGCTGTGGCTGTAGCTGTAGCAGCCTCTGGCTCCAATGGAAGCTGTTTTTAACCATCCGGCTTCTGCGGAAGGTGTAAGGTACACCGGGAAAAGCACAGGTTCTTTCATTCTGCTTAAGCAAGGTGAAGGGGTTGACCAGGAAAGCACAGGTTCTTTCGATCAGCTTAAGCAAGGGAAGCAAGGTGAAGGGGCCGACAAGCTTACTCCAATCCAGCATACAAACAGCATTCAGTTCAGGGGAAAAAGCCAAACTAGTCAAGGGCACTTGTTGACTAAGTGCTAAGGAGCCCATTTTTGGTTACC
This sequence comes from Trichosurus vulpecula, assembly GCF_011100635.1. Taxonomy (NCBI): domain Eukaryota; kingdom Metazoa; phylum Chordata; class Mammalia; order Diprotodontia; family Phalangeridae; genus Trichosurus; species Trichosurus vulpecula. The sequence goes on along the minus strand of NC_050574.1, from coordinate 5,020,150 downwards.
AACACAAATGAATTGCTCAGTCATGTAGCTACTAAATGTCTATGGTCAGATTTGAGTTCAAGTCTTTTTGACTATGACATCTAATGAATTATATGCTATCCCAACATGCTGTTCCCTTCTGATGGCTATAAGAGCTTTACACATTTTTGCATTAATAGCTTTTATTTTCACATCACCTTCATTTCCCAATATATCCCTCCTCCACCCCCTACCCAGAGCTCCATCCTTTATGACAAAAAATAAAAGAAAGAAAGGGGAAAAAGCAATTCCTAAAATTTAACCAATGCATCTTATACGTGCTTTTGGTGTTGTCAGATGTCATTCACTTAGGCCTGGACATTAGCACTGTGACAAGCTTCTTAGCTATCTTTAGCAGTATTCTTTCTTCAGCATATTAGTATTCATTCTTGATGGAAAAAACAGAATCTCAAACCTAATGTAAAGTCATTTTCTTTTTCCTAACACAAACAACAGTGACTATCAACTTTGTCTTTCCAGGTTCTTCTCATGAAGGAAGATGTGAAACCAAGGCCATCCTCATGAGAACATCAGCCAAGGAAAGACTGCAGAAGGTTGGTGTCTGGGATGCCAATGTAGGGGAAGCTGGACAATGCGCTATCAGTGTAGAGACAAAAAAGGGGAAACTGGGAGGGGTGAGCTGGGGTAGTAATATTCCTTCACAGTAGCACGACCATAAAGTGAGTGCTTCTGATCATACTGCATTTGGAAGAAGGTTCACAAAACAGAGTCCCCACAAAAATACATCTCTATAAATGTGTGTATTTGGGAAGAACATCCCACAGTGATGAGACCTAGTTAGAGGTAATAGAGTGCCATGTGCTGGGGCAGTAATGTAGCAATCCCTTCAAACACCACTCAGACTCCATTTCATATTTATATACTAGAGAATAGGTGTATGACCATAATGAATATGAGAAAGTCTTCAGTAAAAGAGCATCCAACCCTTCCTGACTAGCAGTAAGGCGGTGCAGTGGATAGAGCTGTGGACCCCTGGTTAGGAGGACGTTAGTTCAAATCCAGCCTTACACACTTATTAGCTGTATGATCTTGAGCAAGTCATTTAACGTCTGTCTCAGTTCCTTATCTGTAAAATGGGGATGATAATAGTAGTTACCTGTTGAGGTTGTTGTGAGGATAAAATGAAATAATGTTTGTGAAGAGCTTTGCAAACCTTAAAGTGCTCTATAAATGCCATTGTGATTAGTGAATGTATCGAAGATGTGTTAATATCAATGTGTTAATATATGTGTTAATATAGAATAATAATAATAATAATAATGTGTTAATATAGAAAAGATGTTAGTCAGTAGGGAAGGCTCACACTGGAGACAAACCCTTTTAATGAATTTTGGGAGACTTTCAGCCAAATCTTTTGACTCCCACCCACCAGAAAATTCATACCAAAGAGACACCCTCTGAATGTGATAAATTGTGTGTGTGTGGTTGATGTTTGTCCTTCGTTCTTAAAGAGGACCATGATATCAGAGGGATGATGACATGACTTGAATTGAAGTGGATTTGAGTGAGGGAGGGCTGTGCAAAGTCACCAGCCTCACTTTTTTCAGAGCCATGTGGGTCCAGTGGCCAGATATCAATCAGGATGACTGAAGATGGCCCAGATGTTAATTGTGAGAAAGCCCTTAATAATATTTCTCACCTTCTTTTACAGCAAGGAACTCATACTAGAGCGAAATCCAATAAATGGAATGAATGTGACAAAGCTTTCAGCCAGAATGCCCTCCTTGTGTATCATGAGAGAATTCTTGCAGATGAGAAACCCTATAAGACTAAAGAATGTGGGAAAACTTTTCATCAGTTGAGAAGCCCTAATAAATCTAAGAGAATTCATGCACAAAAGAAACTCCATCTTTCTAATGAATGTGAGAAAATTTTTACTCTACATCAGAGAGTTCACTTTGCAAAGGAACCCTTTTATTGTAATGAATGTGGTAAAACCTTTAAGTGGAGGTGTAAACTCAATGCACATCAGAGAATTCATACTGGAGAGAAACCCTTTGAATGTAATGAATGTGGAAAAGCCTTCAGTGAGAAGGTTTGTCTTAAAAGGCATCAGAAAATCCATACTAGAGAGAAGCCCTTTGAATGTAATGAGTGTGGAAGAGCTTTCCGTGATGAATCTTACCTTATACTACATCAAAGAATTCATACTGGAGAGAAACCTTTTGAGTGTAGCGAATGTGGGAAAAACTTCAGCCTGAAGTCATCACTTATTTTACATCAGAAAATTCACACTGGGAAGAAGCTCTTTGAATGCAATGAATGCAGGAAAGCCTTCCATTACAAGTCTTGCCTTACTCTCCACCAGAGAGTTCATACCAGAGAGAAACCCTTTGAGTGTAATGAATGTGGGAAGGCCTTCATGTGGAAGAGCCAACTTAATAAACATAAGAGAATTCACACCGGAGAGAAACCCCTTAAGTGTAATGAATGTGAAAAAGCCTTTTACCACAAATCTCAGCTTGTTGTACATCAAAGAACTCATACTGGAGAAAAACCCTTTGAATGTAATGACTGTGGAAAAGCTTTCCACAACAGATCTCAGCTTACTGTACACCAGAGAATTCACACTGGAGAGAAACCCTATGCATGTAATGAATGTGGGAAAAGCTTTAGCCATAGAAAATCATTTGTTTTCCATTTGAGAATTCATACTGGAGAGAAACCCTATGAATGTAATGAATGTGGGAAAGCTTTCCACAACAAATCTCACCTTACTGTGCATCAGAGAATTCACACTGGAGAGAAACCCTATGAGTGTAATATATGTGGGAAGAAATTCAGTCCGAGGTCATCACTTACTAAACATCGGAAAATTCACACTGAAGAAAAACCATTTGAGTGCAATGAATGTGGGAAAAACTTCAGCCAGAGGTCATCGTTTATTTCACATCAAAAGATTCATACTAGAGAAAAACCTTTTGAATGTGATGAATGCGGGAAAAACTTCAGCCGGAGGTCATCACTTATGTCACATCAAAAGATTCATACTAGAGAAAAACCCTTTTTTCCATAATGAATATGGAAAAAACTTCAACCAAAAGTTACTGGCTTCACATCAGAGAACTCATATTGGAAAGAAATGCATTGAGTGCAATGAATGTGGGAAGAACTTCACTCAGAGGTCATTACTTAGCAAACACAAAAGCATTCATACAAGAGAGAAATCTAGTTAAAATAATAAATATAGGAAAGCTTTGCCATGCAGAATTAATAAATGAGAATTTATGCTAGAGGGTGAGCTAGAAACCCTTGAAATATTGTTCATGCTTGATTGGTTATCAGAAACCTCATGTTTGAGAGAAACTACATAGAAGCAATGAATGCAGAAAGGCTTTCAGCCAAAACGGACACATTACTAAGCAGTAGAGTGTGTGCAGTGAGAAACTCCATAAGTAATAAAATGCAGGAAAGTCTTTGGCATTAATGGAATACTTAGAAAGGCTTAGAGAATTCATGCAGAAGGAAAAATTGGAAATACTATAACCATAGGAATATCTTCATGGTATGTAGTTCATCCCTTATTTAACATAGTAGACCTTATGCTGGAGATGAACTGTAGCAATGTAATAACCGTGAGAGCATCCCAGCAGCTTGCCATATGTTTAATGTTGGAAAGTCAAGATCCAGACTTAAAGATTACCAGCCACACTGTTTTGAAAGGGACAGATAATCATTTCCTTTGTTTCTCCTGAGCTCTGTACACTTCATGTTGGCTGCCACCAGGTGATAGTAGATTCATATTGGTCAGTGCATCAAATATGGTAGTATCTCAAATCACAGACTGTCATCTAAAAAATCCCTTTTATTTTTTATTTATTTTTTACTTAATATTTTAGTTTTCAATGTTGATTTCCACAAGATTTTGAGTTACAATTTTTTTCCCCATTTCTGCCTTCCCCCCCATTCCAAAATGGCATATATTCTGATTGCTTCGTTCTCCAGTCAGCCCTCGCATCTTTTACTGCCCCCCCATCCACTTTCCCCTTACTTTCTTGTAGGGCAGGATAGATTTCTATGCCCCATTCCCTATATATCTTGTTTCCCAGCTTCATGAAAAAAAACTTATTTTTATTTTTTTAAGCATCTGCTTTTAAAACTTTGAGTTCCAAATTCTCTCCACTCTTCCCTTCCTACCCACCTTCCCTAGGAAGGCAAGCAATTTAACATAGATCACATATGTATCATTATGTAAAACCCTTCCACAATGCTCATATTGTGAAAGGCTAACTATATTTCCTTCCATCCTATCCTGTCCGCCTTTATTCAGTTTTCTCCCTTGACCCTGTCCCTTTTCAGAGGTGTTTGCTTTTGACTACCTCCTCTCCCCATCTGCCCTCCCTTCTATCATACCCGCTTTTTTTATCCTCTTCCCCTTACTTTCCTGTGGAGTAAGATATCGAGTTGAGTGTGTACATTATTCCCTCCTCAAGTTGGATCTGATAAGAGTATGATTCACTCATTCCCCCTACCCTGCCCCCTCTTTCCTTCCAACAGAACTGCTTTTTCTTGCCACTTTTATGTGAGATAATTTACCCCATTCTATCTCTCCCTTTCTCCCTCTCTCATTATATTCCTCTCTCACCCCTTAAATTTATTTCATTTTTTTTTAGATATTATCCCTTCATATTCAACTCATCCTGTGCCCTGTGTCTATATTCCCTTCAACTCCCCTAGTGCTGAGAAAGGTCTTATGAATTACACACATCATCTTTCCATGTAGGAATGTAAACGTAACAGTTCAACTTTATTAAGTCCCTTATGAATTCTCTTTCTTGTTTACCTTTTCATGCTTCTCTTGATTCTTACATTTGAAAGTCAGATTTTCTATTCAGCTCTGGTCGTTTCACTAAGAAAGCTTGTAAGTCCTCTATTTTATTGAAACTCCATATTTTGCCTTGGAGCATTATACTCAGTTTTGCTGGGTAGGTGATTCCTGGTTTTAATCCTAGCTCCTTTGACCTCCAGAATATCATATTCCAAGCCCTTTGATCCCTTAATGTAGAAGCTGCTAGATCTTGTGTTACCCATATTGTGTTTCCACACTATTCAAATTATTCCTTTCTGGCTGCTTGCAGTATTTTCTCCTTGACCTGGAAACGCTGGAATTTGGGGACAATATTCGTAGGAGTTATCTTTTTGGGATATTTTTCTACAGGTGATCAGTGGATTCTTTCAATTTCTGTTTTACCCTCTGGTTCTAGAATATCAGGGCAGTTTTCCTTAATAATTTCTTGAAAGATGATGTCTAGGCTCTTTTTCTGATCATGGCTTTCAGGTAGTCCAGTAATTTTTAAATTATCTCTCCTGGATCTATTCTGTAGGTCAGTGGTTTTTCCAATGAGATATTTCACATCATCTTCCATTTTTTCATTCCTTTGGTTCTGTTTTATAATATCTTGGTGTCTCAGAAAGTCTTCCACTTGGCTCCAGTCTAATTTTTAAGGTGGTATTTTCTTCAGTGGATTTTTGGATCTCCTTTTTTCCATTTGTCTAATTCTGCCTTTCAAGGCATTCTTCTCCTCGTTTGCTTTTTGGAGCCCTTTTGCCATTTGGGTTAGTCTATTCTTTAAGGTCTTATTTTCTTCAGTATTTTTGGGGGGTCTCCTTTAGCGAGTCATTGGCTTGTTTTTCATGGTTTTCTTGCATCACCCTCATTTCTCTTCCCAATTTTTCCTCTACTTCTCTTACTTGCTTTTCCAAATCCTTTTTGAGCTCTTCTGTGGCCTGAGCCCAATTTATATTTTTCTTGGAGGCTTTTGATATAGGCTCTTTGACTTTGTCGACTTCTTCTGGCTGTGTGTTTTGATCTTCTTTGTCACCAAAAAAGGAATCTAGAGTTTGAGTTCAGACTCAGAAACTCAGGTTCGTTTTTGCTGTCTGTTCATGTTCCCAGCCAACTATTTGACCCTTGAGCTTTTTGTCAGGGTATGACTTCTTGTGTAGTAGAGAGTACTTTGTCCCAAGCTTTAGGGTCCAAGCACTGCTGTTTTCAGAGCTACTTCTACTCCACCGTCACCCCAAGCTCTGTCCCAGCAGTGCTCCTCCTCCCCCAAGAACCACCAACCAGGACCGCAATACAGATCCAAGCAGGGCACAGCAAGAGAATCTGCCTTTGTGCCCACGAAGTGCTCCTTGCACTTCCACTCTGATCTGCTGCTAGATTCCTCCCACCATGTGAGCCGGGGACTCAGGAAGCAGCTGATGCTGGAGTTCTAGAAGCAGCCTTAGGAGTTTCCTGCTGCTGCTACCACCACACTGCACCACTTCCACCCCCAGAGCTGGTGGCTAGACCACTCTGAACTTGATCCTGCAGTTTCTGCCTAACCTGCTCTTTGGTGTTTGTGGGTTGAGAAGTCTGGTAACTGCCACAGCTCACTGTTTCATGGCCCCAAGGCCTGTTCCGGCTGGCTGATTCTGGGTCTGGTCTGTCCTGGCGCAGCCCACACTGGGCTGCCTTCTGTTCTCAGCACTGTGCAACAGACCCTTCCTGGCAGCAATCCAGGTTCTCCAAGGCTGGAGACCTGTTTCCCTCTGCCATTTTGTGGGTTCTGCAACTCTAGAATTTGTTCAGAGCCATTTTTTACAGGTGTTTGGAGGGATTTGGGGGAGAGTATAAGCAAGGCCCTGCTTTCCAGCCACCATCTTGGCTCTGCCCCACAATCTCTTTTATTTTTAATTCCCTCTGACAAGTTACAGGCATTCAGATGCATAGGAAACCTCAGCCCAAAACGGGTGTATATGGTTAACACAGTTACAAGAAACTTCAAAGCAAACTGGGAAATACATTTGTGCATTAAACATTTTCTCCATTAATTTATTTATGTTTATAGTATGTTTTATTGATTCCTTTTGTTTTTATATCATGGGTCATTTCTCCATAGAGCTTTACCCTACTCCATAGACTTCTCATAACAGTCTGACATCCAACACTGATAGGGACCTGACAAGAATTTTTAACAATAGGAATCATTCTTCAATCAGGCAAGTTGTCAGAATATGTGAATAGGCAGATTTAAGAAAGGAAAACACAAGTTATCCACAACCATATGAAAAAAGAAACATTCAGAATCTCTATGAATCTAAAAGGTCTGAGATGCTCTTCAACTCCATGGATTTGGCAAAAATTGTTAAAAGTGAAAGAATTTGATGTTTCATGGCTATGGTTAAAACAGGCATGCATTTATACTACTTGTGGAGTTATAAATTAAGATTCCTAAAAATTATTTGTAGTAAAACTTCTGAAATACATATTTACTTAGTTGTAAATGATTTCCCCCCTTTCTTTTCAAAGAAACATTGGTAGCTTTTATTTCTTCATTTCCAACATATTTCCTCCCCCTCTCAGATAGCTATCATGGGATTGTCCATTTGCAGATGGAAAGTTGTTCATGGTTGGGCTGTACCACTGTGATAAAAATAATATTACTCTAATTTACACAGTTGATTATTTACCAATGAAGACAGCAAGGAATTACTTTGTAAACCTAGACAAAATAGTAACCTTAATTTGGAGGGGGGAAAGGTCTAGAATCATAGAGGAAATAATGGAGAATAAAATGCAGGAATGAAGGAGACATAGCCCTTCAAGATCTCAAACTATGTGTTAAAATAGTAGTCATCAAAGCTGTAGTACTCATTAAAAATTTAAAAAGCCTACCAGTGGAACAGACCAGATAAGCAGGAATCAGAAACAATTAAAAAAATGAGAATCTATTAGTGGGACCAGTTGAGGTATGACTGCCAAGTCCATAACATGGGTTATATGGATACTTTGACTGTTTTCTCAGTGTGCAGAAAGATATGGTTATTATTTAGGGTTTTCATAATTGCAGATACCTTCCTTTGGTTTTCCTGTTTACTTCATTTATTTGTTCATTATGCATGGTTTTATAATCTGTTCCTCTTACTGCTCCAGAAATCAAAAAGAAAAATACCTTAATTGTAAACATGCACAGTCCAGCAAAACCAGTTCCCGGATTAACCATACCATCAAATGTATATCTCTTTGCTTTCTAAATTCATCTCCTTTCCCAGCAGGAGATGAGTGGTTTGTTACCTTTTCAGTCTTCTCACATCACATCGATCTTTCCTTTATCAATGTAAGTGCATTGATTTTGCTTGTTAGTTATACATGAGTACCCACATTTATACATATCTACAGTAATAATTAAGACCCCTCTCTCTAATATCAGGTCCCTGTGCAGATTTTTTTCTGCTATGTAAATCTCCCCTATCCCACCATCTAGCGAGAATCCCAAGGTAAACCTCTCAGACAGTCTTTTAGCAAAGGGCCCTTGTTCTTTCATTTGATAGCCTAACATCCTAATGACAATTCGTTGGCAGTGGCCAAGCCATTCTGAGTTTGCAAGAATTCCCTTGGACACTTGTGCCCAAACCAGGGACTTATTCACATGCCTGGATAGTTTTCCTTCTTGGTTTATTCCTAATACCCATAAGGCAGCTGAGGTCTTCTGCTGTCTCTGGAATTATGACTTGATAGATGTGTCTACCTGGGTCCAACACACGCATTTTGGATTGGATTGGATGGCCTCTGGTGTCCTTCCAACTCTGGGTTCTGAACAGACTGCTACTGAGCAAGCATACAAATTAATACTGAGGTTAGCTGACACACAGTTCAATCCATAGAGCATTTATTAAGCCCTTAAAGTGTGCTGGCTCTGAGCATGTCAAGACAGAGATGAAATAGTGTGTGCCCCACAGTGCTTACATTTGGGAGGAAACAAGTCAATACCGGATATTCAGAATACAAAGTAATGGTGGGGCATTAGTGGCTGGAGAGGCAGGACAGGCCTCTTGGAGGAGATGGAGCTTGGGCTGAGCCTTTTGGGGAGGTAGGGGTTCTAAGAGGGTAAGGTGAAAAAGAATGCTGTCATCTGGAGTGGGAGGTAGGCACAGAAAAAGGAGACACAACACTGTAGAAGGGAAAGAGCAAGGAGGACAAGGTGGTTGGAGGAATTGAGTGCATGATAGGGAGAAAGGTGTATTCAGCCTAAGATAGAAAGGAATCATTTGCCCCATGGGACCTGGGCAGTAGGGAGCTTCTGAAGCTTCTTGAGAAGGGCAGTGACATGGCCAGACCCTGGCTTTAGGCCTAACTATTTCTTGGTCCAGCCTGGTGTAGTCTTGCACTCAATGCTTCACCTCTTTTCCTGTCTCCACGTGCAACTTTATGAAGCCTTGAAACTTGCGGAAACCATGGATCCCCTGCCCTTGGGAACCTGGAATGGGGGCAGGAGCCTCATCATGCTCTGTCTCTGCCAGGGAGCAGTGAGAAATGAGGTGGTACTGGGAGTCCTCTGTTATGAAAGGATTGAGAGCTTAGAGGGTCTTAGAAATCATTTTAGTTTCTTTCATTTTATAGATGAGGACAGTGCAGCGCAGAGAATGGGTGTCCTGCTCATGGTCATAGCGCTAGCTCAGAGTGTGGTGGAGCTAGACTTTGAACCCAGGCCTTTTGACTCCTTTTGGAAACTTCCTAGGCCCATGAAAGGAGAGAGAGTAGAATAAATGGGGCGGGGGGGGGGGGGAGGGAGGCAGGCAATAGGATGGAGGGAAATGCATTTAGCAATCCTAACTATGAAAACATTTTTGAAGAAAATTTCTCTGAATAAGGCATCATCTCTCAAATATATAGAGAAATGAGTCAAATTTGTAAAAATAAGAGCCATTCTCCAATTGACAAATGATCAAAAAATATGAATAGTCAATTTTCAGATGATGTAATCAAAGCTATCTATAGCCACATGAAAAAATACTCTAAATCACTATTGATTGGAGAAATGCAATTTAAAACAATTCTGAGGTACTGCCTTACACCTATTAGATTGGCTAATAGGACGGAAAAGGAGAATGATAAATGTTGGAGGAGATGTGGGAAAACTGAGACACTGATGCACTGTTGGTGGAGTTTTGAACTGATTCAACCATTATGTAGAGCAATTTGGAACTATGCCCAAATATTTATAGCAGCTCTTTTCTGGTGCCAAAGAATTGGAAATTGAGGGGATGCCCATCAATTGGGAGATGGCTGGACAATTTGTGGTTTCTGATTGTTATGGAATGCCATTGTGATATAAGAAATGATGAGCTAGATGTTCTCAGAAAAACCTATGTAATGGTAATTTAAATTTGAAGATCTTTCCCACCCATTAATTGGCCCATGTGACCCGCTTATGTCACAGGAAGCCTAAGGCACGTGTTGTAGGAGGAACTTGCTGCAGGAGAGGAACTGGAAGGGTGGCGCAGGAAATTCTCAGAGCTGTTAGAGCTGGGGGAGAGAGCAGACATGTCCTAGCTGTGCTGTAAGTGTGTTTGTTAGTGGTATGGCCCCAGCAGGGGGCAGGGAAGTTATGGAATGGAGTCGTTCTCTGCTGTGATAATGTGTATTAATTCCTTTGCTGCTATGATGGATTGGGCTTACTGGTTTTGGGATCTGGTTCTCTGTTGTCTGAATAAATGGTTTACTTCTACCTTCTACATGGAAAGTGTCCTATTTTGCGATACAGAGCTACATAGCCATATTGACAATTGTCGTCTATATTGTGATTATTGTGTTGCTGATACAACCTGGAGAGACTTACATGAACTGATGCAAAGTGAAGTAAGTAGAACTAGGAGAATGTTGTACACAGAACAGCAGTATTATACAGTGAAGAGTTATGAATGACTTCGCTCTTGTCAGCAATACAGTGATCCGAGACAACTCTGAAGGACTTAACATGAAAAAATGCTATCCATCCTCAGAGAAAGAACTGACGGAGTCTGAATATAGATCGAAGCACACTTTTTAAACTTTCTCGGGTTTTTATTTTTGTCTGTGTTTTCTTTTACAACATGACTAATATGGAAATATGTTCTGCATGATTACACATGTGTAACCTATATCAAATAGTTTGCCTTTTCATTGAGGTGGGTGGAGAGGGAGGGAGAGAATTTAGAACTGTTTTCAAAATGAATGTTGAAAATTTTACGTGTAATTGAGAAAAAATTAAAAATAAAGAAAAGAAACTTCCCAGGCCCATCATGTCACATAAAAGCCCCCTCCCCCACCAGTCCTTTCACGGGGCTGTCCTACGCATGCTAGCATGAACGTGCGCACGCACACACACACACACATATACATACACAACCATACTGACACACATGTACCCCTCCCCCCCACACCCTGAGCTTTCATTACTACCCCAAAGGTGACCCTGGGCCTGCAGGTCCCATGGGGGTGTCTAGAGGGAATTAGGAAGAAGTAGCTCTTGGTCAGGTCCTTTGACATAATCCTAAAGTCCCATGAGGCTGGCGCCTCCAGGAAACCCTTTGAGTCTGCTCAATAGTTGCCCACCTTTGGCAGGCTCCTTGTCTTTCCTTGAGGGGGAAGAGCAGAAAGCAATGATGTCCACACAGTGATCCCTGAAGGGCCTTGTAGATGGGTCATATCATAGATGGTGGCAATGGTGGTCGAGTTCAGGCAGTTGAGAGCAGTGAGTAGGGTTTATGACACTGATGAAGTGATGGCCCCCCTCCGACTGTCACCACCAGTGATACTGGCTACAAGGCCTGGGTTCTGGCTGGCTCTGCATCTTGGGAAGCCTTGATAGAGCCTGAGGGCTTCACAGTCCTTGAAGAAGAAGCAGTGGGTCAAAGTGCTGGTTGCTGAGGGTGGGTCATCATCAAGGCATCAGGACCAGGTTCCCAGACTCCGCATTTTCTCAGAGTGCCCTGTCTCTGACTACATTCTTGGTCCGGATCCCACTTTGTACCTTGGGGGTGTTTCCTCAGGGCATTCTCTGAACTTGGCCCCAAGAACTTACTCTTCTTTTTCTTTTTCTTCCTACTTGGATGCTATTGCAATCATCCAGGCATGATGTGATGAGAGCCTGCACCGGGGCGGAGCCAGTATCAGAGGAGTGAATGGGGCTCAGGCACAAGTACTAGTAGCTAAGGTCTGGGCTCCAATTGGAAATGATCAAGGGTAGATGGGTGGGGTTAAGAATAGAAGGGACCTCTGGTCATGGTTGCTTGGAGATGCCAGTGATCTCTTCAAAAAGAAGATAGTCAACAGATAAGAGTTCTCTTGGACCTGTATAGTCAGTGAGGGTGTGAAGGGGCTTAAGCCCCTCTATATCTAAACCCCAACCCCCTTTCCCATCCTGATCCTATCCTCATCTTAGTTCCAGAATCTTATACTCTTCAAATGATAGGATGGCTAGTATCCCCAGGACAATGGGAAAGCACGCCATCACCTCTGTTATCTTACCTGAGGCTCTTTACCAGTGTCTTTTCATTTAGGGATGGGACAAGCACACTCAGGAACTGGTGAACCATTATGTCCAAAGTTCCTCAACCCCTAGCATGTTCAGATGGTTTAGGAGAAGCTCAATGTGTGTTGGAATGTAGGGAGGCAGAATCATGAGGGTCCTGGTTCTAATCCATGTCATTATATGCCCTGTAGGTCTTCACACCCTGTTCTAGTCCTGATCCTTGAACAGATTTTAGATATGGATATTCTGGGGAATTGGCACGGCTCCTATGTCAGCCTTCTGGACGAGAGGTTTCTGAAGCTGTGATCCAGTAGAACATGAACTCCTTGAAGTCATAGGCTGTTTCACTTTCGTCTTTGTATCCCCAGGCCCTTCTATATTTCCCTGTCCACAATGGGAGGTCTGCATCATAAATGCTTGTTGAATTGAATGGTGGGGAGGGCCAACCCTTGGCATTTTCCCCTCTTCCAAAAAGAGTTAATCAGAAGCAAGGAGATACGCCTGAAATTATAGCTGCCATACGTGACCTATGGGAAAGTTGGGTGCTGACTCCTGCAGCCACCTTCTATAACTGATATCTCATGTAGAATGAATGATATTGCTACATCAGGTGGTGAAGCCAGTTATGGCAGTGGGGACTCCGGTTTGGCTTGATGTAGTAATGATCCCTTTGGAACAAGAGTCATGTCCCTGGAGAGTGGTGTGGTATGGTGTGATTGACCTTGCCTTGCTCCCAATACCGGCACAGCTCAACAATCACATTGGATGGTCCATATTGCCTGCTAAGGCCAACACTGCCCTTTCACCCATCTGCTAAAGTATGGAGATTTCCCAGCCCCTACCACAACTTGCTTCACTGGGATTTGGACAAGTTCTCTGCCACTTCAGATAAGTGGCCCTTTAGGCTCAGATTACAAAGGGGAAAACAGAGGCCCAGAAGGGTTGTGATGTGCCCAAGGTCACACAATGATGAGCTGAGATTGGAACCCGAGTCCTCTGATTGCAAATCTTACTTGATGCCAACTCATTGGACTGATGTCATGTTAGTTTTCATTAACAGAAAACATAGCTAAGCTCCTGACTGGTCTAATTACTCAGCTGCAGGAAAGGAGAAGCTGGGAGATGAATCCCAAGAGGCCCGGCCACATCTGTGAAGTTTGGATTGATGTAGTAACCAACATAAATGAGGAACCGCAACGGGCCCTACCAACTACTGAGAAAGAAACCCAGGGTTAGTTCTGCCCTCGATCTCACCATCACACAAAATCATTCAACCTCGATGGTCCAGAACTCAGAAATTCCTCTCATAAGCTCGTGTCTCCCACCTCTCCTTTGGCTTACTATACCTAAACCCATTCATCCTTATTACCTGCAGTTACCCCAGCTCTGACCTTTCCTCCTCTGAAAATTTTGACCCAATAGTTAAGCAGTTCTACCTTACTCTGTTCTCTGTCCTCAAATCTCTCAAGCCCTGGCCTGCTTCTGCCCAGACAAACTGCCATACTGGTTTTCCCTGACTTCACCCATTCTTGTGCTGCCAAACAACCAGAGGAAGGCAGACAGGTGGATTCACTTCCAATTTCATTTCTTTAATTTCCCTTGTGTCCTCGCTGCTGCGTTATCGTCCTTATATGCTTCCCTGACTGAGTCCTTCTTGCAAACTGCACTGCTACTGTTCTGGCTTTTCTCCTCCAGTCGCCTCCCCTATCACCACCCCCTGCCTCATCATGGGCAGCTCTTCTGGACAAAGCCAGCCCTTCCACTAGCATGCTGATCCCATGCCCTCCGACTCTCAGATATTCCCCTCTTTCTAGTCATCAATATCAGTTTATACACTTGCTCCTTCCTGTTCCAACAATCTGTCTAGCAGCTGCTGTGGGGGTGTAAAACCAACAACAGCCAGCTCACAGAATGCTGCAAGCCTACATGTTTTTGATCTGCTTTACTAAGGAAAGCAACGTTAAGGGGTTAACAATCTTACTTTCATCCAGCATACAAATATCATTCACTCAGTTCAGGGGAAAAAGCCAGCGCCCTGAACTTCAGAGCAAATACAAACAAATTACAAACATCGACAGACAGACCTTGTCTGATTCAAATCTCAATTCATAGTTGCCAGAGTTTAACAAAGTCCCAACATCTGGGTTTACAAGCTGGAGGGCTCTTAACTACAGCTGCCCAGAGTGTCCACATCAGCACACCTCCAAGAGTGAGAGCCCTAAGCAAACAGCTCTGTCTTCCCTTCTTATGCACGCTTTAGCCATCATCAGACATCTCTGAGCCACCAGAACTTAAGCTCTTACTATTGGCTCTGGAGTTAGCACCTCCCCTTAGGACCCACATGTCCTAAAATCATCACAAAAATGAGACTTAAACCCACGTGGTCTAAAAGCCTCTGATGTCACAAACATGTCACTCAAACCCATGTAAACTAGGCTTTCCCTTGAGGCAAGGAGGTCGTCAAGGACTCCTAATTTAATCAAGGAAACAAAGGCCAAACTCTTGAAGGGCACTTGGTTGAATAAATGCTAAGAGCCCATCTTGATTCCCAATACACTTCCTTGGGCTTAAATTCCATTTCCTGTTGGGGATATGTCTGACAACAGCATCCTGTTAACTCAGACTCTATGTTGGGATGAAATGAGGCACTTGTAGGTCAGGGAACAGTTAACAAAAGTTGTGCTTAGCCCTGACATAACTAGGATATATAGTAGCACTTAGCTCAGATAGAAATTCCCTCCTCCCCCCTCCTCCCCCCTCCTCCATGTGGAAACACATCTGATCACTGAGACAAGATGTGTTGACTTGCATGGTCTTTGGGCATCTACCAAGTTTGAAGGGTACTAACCCCATGTTTGTAGGACCTTTTATGCCTCCAGGTGACCAGAAAGCCACCTCAACATAGCCAGAGGCCACCAGGAAGTTTCATCAAGAGGGACATAGCTTGCTACCCTCCCTGGCTCCCAGTCAATCAAGTCCTGGTTTTGTAACCTTCTCCTTGCCCATGTGATGGGGGAGGGAGGTAGAGGAAGGAGCCCTGGGAGATACTGGTCCTATCACACCTTAGACACTTACTGGCAGTTTCCCTCCAGGCAGAATACTTGATTCCTTTCAAGATCAATTTTCTCAGCTTTGAAATGGGGATGATAACTTACTTATCTCACAAGGTTATTTTGAAGGTTAAATGAGATAATATATGAATTTTGGAGACCTATGTCCACCAGTGGATGAGAGTTCTTCAATGCTTGTGCAGTTGAGCCCCTGAAGATCTACGACTGTAAAATTAGCCTTTATTCATTCTGATGGAGCAGGAGAAGTGTCATCAGAGGAGTGAAACCAGACAGTAGAGCTGGCATATAGGGATGCAGCTCCAAGACAGCATCAGAGGGGGCAAGTGCGGAGTGGGTGGAGGGGGGTGGTGGAGAAAAGATGAAAAGTACTTGCTCAAGCCTGGGACCTTCAGCACTGAACGGCCACTCATAGCCACCATCACCACCACTAGGAGTCAACCGACCTTGAGCAAAAGCTGAGATACCTGAAAAAGGCTGTAGCCATGCTCTGCTGAAGTGATGCAGGACAGCGACAGAATGGCTGGGGCCAACCACGGCCCTGAGAACAGAACTGGGGAGTCACTGATTTCCAGTCCTTGTCTTAACTCACACTCATTCTTTCTCACAGGAGAGAAATGACTTGTCTCCTGATCCCTATTTCTTAACCATTTCTTTTGCTTTGCTGTCTCCTAGTTTATCTGAGATAAAGAGCTTAACCAATGAATTCCTGCACTGCGTAGGTGTGTCTTTACTCTTTGCTGTCGGTGGGAGAAGTCATAGATGATAAAGTACCCTGCAGAAAGACATTTCTTATGACTGCTGGGACCCTTCTTGGAATAATGGGGGCTTAGACATATGCAGAAGAGATTTCCTCGATTCAGACTTTAGTAACTTCCCCAAAACAGAGAAAGTGCATCCACATCAGTCCTAGACAAAATGAGGAAAGTGATTTTTGTTGGGAGAATGAGTCTTTCTGAGGTGGTCATCTCAGACATTTACCCCTCCTCTGGTTTCTTCCCAGAAGGTATGAAAGGAAAGCCCACCCCCTGAGGGGTGGAGCCAAAAGTAACTAGAAGAAAAGTTATGTCCAAGGCAGAGGTCAGAGGGAGAAGTCAGGACAATTGGTAGCATCTTCATGAAGGTGGGGGCCAAAGAAGTCATTAGTCCTCTTCTCACTGGCCCAAGAAAACCACCCGCACCTCTGCTAGATGAAGCTTTTTGTAAATTGTAAAGTGCTATAGAAACATCCCTATATCCCACCACCCTTTAAAGAATATTTTTACAATGAACTTGACAGTCATCAACAAACATGAGCATTTTCATATATATAGGACAAAAAAAGTATTGAATGTGAAATGTTAAACCTACCATTTACAACTTTAAAAAATATATACATCAAATTTAACACGGTCCATTAGACTAGGAGCTCCTTGACAGCAGTGACTTTTTTTTTGACTTTTTTTTGTCTCCAGTGCTTAGCCCAGTGCGTAGCACACAGTAGGTACTTAATAAATGTGTGTTGACTTGACGTCGTGGTAACAACAGTGCCATTCTTGTCTGCATCCCCTTATGAACTTCTGTTTCCTCTCTTCTCTGTGTTATTTAAATATTTCATTCAGGGGGCAGCTAGGTGGGGCAGTGAATGGAGCACCGGCCCTGGAGTCAGAAGGCCCTGAGTTCAAATTCGGCCTCAGACACTTGACACTTACTAGTTGTGTGACCTTGGGCAAGTCACTTAACCTTAATTGCCTTGTCTTCCCCCTTCCAAAATAAATGTCATTCATGTGCTCCTTTTTTCTTTTTTGCTTCATTATCATGGCCCCTCTCCAACATTTCACTCCCCCAAATAAAAGTCCTTCATTGCAACAAATAAGTACAGTCAAACAAATATATTTATTCTGTATTGGTTGTATCTGAAAATGTGTGAAATTCCTGGGCAGTTTCAATTTGACACTTCTTTTAGGAGATAACTGGTACATTCTTACTGGTTTTCACTTTGACCTCTGATTTTGATGGATATGGGCAGTTTTCAGATGTGATTTATTGAAATATGGCATCCAGGTTTTCTGTTTGGTTATAGTTGGTAGTCAGTGATTCCTAAGTTATCTCTCCTCGACCTGTTTTCCAGGTTAATTGTTTTTGATAGTAGGTATCCAGCATTTCTATTTTTCCTAATCTTTTGTCTTTGTTCTAATATTCCTTGTCTGATGGCGAATTCTCATGAGTTCTGAATACTCCATTCTGTTTTTCATGATATCTGTTAACTTTCATAGAGTTTTTCACCTTCTGTTGTAAGTTAGGCATGCTTCACTTTCTTTCCTCCAGTGCTTTCGTTTCCCCTCTCATTTAATTTGTTCTTTATTGCCCACAGCATTTTTATTTACTCCGATCTCCCACCTCTGTTTCTGGATTGGGCCTTTGACCTTGATTCAAACTCCACTTCCCTTTGCATTACTTGATAGGAAAGTCAGTCCCTGCTTGGACTTATCCCTTCTGTACTCTAGATACTGCTGTCTCTTCTGCTCTGGAGGAGGTGGCTAGGACTAATCCTTCACTCCCCCTATTACCTCAGGAACCCCTGGCTTCTAGCTCAGTCTCCTAGTCACTCAATTCAGGTTTGAGTTTTAACCCTTACTCTATCTCCTATTTCTTGTACTATCCCCAACTGAGAGTTGGCACCACTTTTGCTCTGACCTTGACTTACTTCATCTGGATCTGGTTGAGTGTTTTGGTAATGGTCCTCCAGTAAAACCAAAGGTTCTCTACTGCCCCTTCACTGCTTGGGCTCTGTATTGGCTCTGGCTCTTGCTGAGGCTCTGGGGCAGGCTACCTATGCTCTGTGGTTTCCACTTCCTATAACTTTTCTCCACTCAGAGCAATCCATAGGCTGAGCTGGGGCTCAGAGCTAAGTCTTTATTCTTCAGTCTAGCCACAAACAGCACTTCCTAGTCAGGAGGCCACACCAGAGAGTATGGGCCTCCATTGAGAGACAGAATGTCCTGACTCTTCCATGAAAATACAAAGCAGGGCAAGGCCTACTTAGCCAAGCATGTGCAAACAGCCTCAAGAATAGAGTCAGGAGCAGAGCCAAGATGGTGGAGTACAGGCCAAGGCCCAGCTGAATTCTCTCAACTTTTCCCTGCAAACAATTTTAAAATAATGCCTCACATCAAATCCTGGAGACAACAAGAGGTTAGATGGAGCCATTTTACCAGCCTAAGACAACTTAGGA
This sequence comes from Trichosurus vulpecula, assembly GCF_011100635.1. Lineage (NCBI taxonomy): Eukaryota > Metazoa > Chordata > Mammalia > Diprotodontia > Phalangeridae > Trichosurus > Trichosurus vulpecula. Next base: position 5,001,551 of record NC_050574.1, on the reverse strand, counting down.
AGTTTGCGGGAGAGATCTGTAGCAGCAGGGTTGGCCTGAGCCATGGAGTGTGGCAGCAGCAGCAACTTCAGGAGTTCTCAGCCCAGAGACAGTAAGGGGCTTGGATAATGGGTCTGAAAGAGATTACAGGGGCTCTTTGCTGGCGCTGGGTGCAGCTGGCACTGCCCATAAGCAGTTGTGTTCCAGGATGGAGAGAAGTGCTTACGATGAGACACAAGGGAGCAAGGGCCGTGGCCGCAGTTTCAGGGCCGAAAGGAATATGAATGCTTATGGCTGCGGGGAGGCAGAGGCGCTTCCTGGGTGAAAACCAGAGCACATATCAGGAGGGCAGTGACCGTACCTCTCCCAGGGTAACACCACTTTTGGAAGCACCAAAAACTTTCAGACCCCAGAACGAGCCTTGAAAAGAGCGGCACAAAAAATGCCTGAAGCTTGGCACAGTGTTTCCCCACCACAAGGTGAGCAGAACCCAACTTCATTATTGTGTGTTTGGTTGGGTTTTTTTTTGATGATTAAAATTTTCTTTTTTAAAGTTAATTTTAGACTTAAATACTAAAACAAACATTAGAACATAAATATTTAAACTTTAAAAAAGAAAAAGAAACATATTATAAACATTAAATATTGAAACTTAAATATAAAGGAAAAAAGCATTGCTATGTGCACAGCAGAATGTGAGAGAAGATTCAAAATATACAGCAATAAATTTACATTTCAAGAAAGCCGATATAATAAATACTATGCATCGTGTTCAGAGCTGTCCAGCTTTACTTTCTTGTAGGTTTTATTTTGTTCTCTGCTGTTCACTTTTGACTTGGTTCTTTTTTCTCCCTACCTTCCCTCCAAAAAGGCTACAATTAAGCATGGATACATACCTACATACATACATAATACACACACATATATTATATATACATACACACATATGTATGTACGCATATGTACATATATAGACACATACATACAAAGATACATACATACACTAACATATACTTAGATATCTATAATCATACTCACATATAGACACATACATTCATATGTAACTATGTAAGACCATACTATATTTAATTATCCGGTTTCTCCAAGGGTGGACAGCCTCTTCCTTCATAAGTGTCATTTCCTATACCACAGCAATATTCCAACCTTGTACTGTCTAATTGTTTCAAATAGTCCAAAACAATATTGATGAATATGGCTGATACATGGTGTAGCATCCCTATTTTTCTCTTTTGATTAATTCTATGTTAGCCTCAACTTTGTCCAAGATCATGATTACCAGCCCTGCTCCTTTTTCCTGAACAAATTCTACTCCTGATCTTTGTTTGTGCATATCTGTTATTTCCTCTCCCTCCTGACTCCTCTACTTTACTTCTGCCCATTTCTTTGCCCTATTTCTTAACCTACCCCTCCTCCAAAAATCCCTCCCTTATCCTCCCATTCCCATTAATCTAAACACCCTTCTATACCCCACTTTAACCTATTTCCTCACCCTCCCCTCTAAAGATCCTTCCCTTATCCTCTCCCTTCTCCCCATACTCTTAGCATTTTATTTATTTCTGAATTTAGAAGACTTTTATACTCTTCTAGATGTGTAAATATATACATACACATACACACGCACACACACACACACATACACACACATATATATAGTTCCCTCTTGAACCCATTCCCAATTAAAGTAGGTTTCCAGAACTACCAGCCCTCCTCTCTCGTATAATCCTTCTTTATAGGCTCTTCCTCTTGCACCTCATTTGTATAAGATAGTTACCCTTTTTAGCTGTTCCTAAATGGTCTTACTTGTTGAAATCATACACTCAGGTCTACCCCAATCTTTCTTACAAACTACCCAATTACTAATAACAAACTTAGACATACATTTTACATTTTATGTACATAAAAGGTAAACAGTCTGTCCTCATTGAGTCCCTTGTAATTAGTTGTAATTATGTCAAATCTTCTATGAAGTTCAGGCTTGGTTTTTTTTTTTAACAAAATCCTGAAAGTATGACAATTTACTAAATATCCATCTTTTTTTTTTCATTCGGGATTATGCTTAGCTTTGCTGGGTTTGATATTTTTGGCCAGAACCTGAGTTCTTTTGTGCTTTGATATATGGTGTTCTAAGACCTGTGGTCTTTTAGTGTCACCAGTGCTAGGTCTTGTGTGATTCTAATTGTGGCATTGTTATATTTAAATTGTTATTTTCTTGTTGCTCATAATTTATCCTTGAGCTAGGGCTTTCAGAATTTGACCATTATATTCCTGTGGGTTTTCCTTATAGGATCTCCTTCAAGTGGTGACCAGTGGATTTTTTTCTGTTTCTACTTTTCCCTCTGGTCCTAATGTTTAAGACAATCTTCTTTAATTATTTCTTGTATTATTGTATCAAGATTCTTTTTTTGATCATAGTTTTCAGGTAGTCTGATTATTTTTATGTTTTCTCCTCTTGTTTTTCTTATGAGATGTTTCACATTCTCTTCTATTTTTTCGTTCTCTATATTTGTTTTATTATTTCTTTGTCTCTTATGACTTCTTTGGCTTTCCCTTGCCCAATTCTGATTTTCAGGGACTCATTTTCTTCCTTAAGATTCTGCATCTCCTTTTCTAATTGGCTGACTTTCTTTTCATAATCTTCTTGTTTTTCTTTCATTGTTCTTTTATTAGTTTTTGCTCAATCTCTCCCATTTGATTTTTAAAATCTTTTTAAAATTCTTCTATGAATTCTTTTTGGAGAAGGTGACCATTTGATGTTACTCTTTGGGGTAGAAGAGGGTTACTTTGCTTCAGCATCTTCCTCTGAAGATGGACCCCAGTCTTCTCCCATAGTAATTTTCCATGGTTGGATTCTTTATCCTTTGTCTGCTCATTTTTTTATTTGTAGCAGCTTATTTTTTGTAATCATCTCTAGTTCTGGGATATGGGGGGTGGTGCTTCTGTCCTCAGATCCTCCTTCAGTTCTCCCCTCTGGCCTGGAACCAAAACCAAGACCTCCAACCTCCTCTAAGTGCCCACAGCCAGTGGTTTCCTAATCCACTGCTTCTGCACTCACCAGGGGTATGTTGGTTCCTTCTCACCCCCACCACATCTCCGCAGCATAGCTGGGTCTGGCATTCCTTGTCAACATAGCTTCCCTCAATCTTCCCTGGCTCAGATACCCAATTCTTTTCATTGTACCACCGATAAAAGTTCCTGTGGCTGGGTCCAAGGCAGCCTCCTAACCCATCTAACTCCAGGTCTCCCTGCTTGCTATTTAAATGGAACTGGCCCAGAGGTGTTTACTCTTCACAGGAACCAAACCTCATGCTGGGATTTTTCTTCATATCTTCCCTGATTATCCCAGGAGGATCACTGTTCTGCCCCTACTCTTATTTATTTTTACCACTCTATGTTCACCCTGAGGGACTTTTTTATCTTGTTTTTGAGGTAAATCTGGAGAGCTTGGAATTTTCTGACCTACTCAGCCATCTTTTCAGAATCTTCTCAGAGCCCAACTTTAATATTAAGTTCAAAGTAAAGAGATAGTATGAGAAAATGAACAAAAATAAAAACTTGACCATGAAAACGTTGCTACAGTGGCAGGAAAGACCAAGACATAAACTTAGAAGGTACCAAAATCCCTTGAAGAAAAGAACATCTTAAAAAGCCAAATTGACGAAATGGAAAAAGATAAAAATCTCACTGAAGAAAATAATTACTTAAAAACCAGAATTGGGCAAGTGGAAGCTAATGATTCCGTGAGATTCAAGAAAAAATCAACCAAAGTCAAAAGAATGAAAAAATAGAAGAGAATGTGAAATATCTTATTGGAAAAACAGCTGACCTGGAAAGTAGATCAAGGAAGGATAATTTAAGAATTATTGGACTACCTGAAAGCCATGATAAAAAAAACCAGCCTAGCCGTCATCTTTCAAGAAATTATCAAGTAAAATTGCCCTGATGTTCTAGAACCAGAGGATAAAATAGAAACTGAAAGAAATCACTTCCTGAGAGAGATCCTGAAATGAAAACTTGCAGCAATAGTGTAATCAAATTCCAAACCTTCCAGGTGAAGAAGAGAAATATTGTAAGTAGCCAGAAAGAAACAATTCAAATATAGAACCACAGTCAGGATTCCACAAGATTTAGCACCTTCCACCTTAAAAAAAGAGGGCTGGAAATATGATATTCCAGAGGGCAAAGAAACTAGGATTACAGCCAAGAATAATCTACCCCAATCCTTCATGGGGGAAAATAGTGTATCAGCAATGTTACTTGCGGCTGCTGTGGGGGTATAAGACCAATAACACCAGCGCACAGGAGGGCTGCTAGCACAGGTTCTTTGATCTGCTTTTCTAAAGGAAAGCAACTTTAAAGGGGTCAACAATCTTACTTTAACTGAACTTATACATATATACAAATATATATGTATACATACACACACACATACCTATACATATACATACATACATACATATATATTTCACTTAGTTCGGGGGAAAAGTCAGCACCCTGAACTTCAGAGAAAATATAAACAGAAATTACAAGCAGAAACAGAGCAAATCCAAACAGCAAAGACCAACAGACAGGGTTTCCAACTGTCTGACCAAAAGCAGTACATACATAGTTATCAGAGAGAGAAGCGCCAACATCTGGCATTTTCAAAGCCTGGAGGGCTCCTTTACAGCTGCTCAGAGTCTCATCTGGCCAAATCACATGAACACTCTTCCCATGAGTGAGCCCCAAAGCAAAATGCTAACCTCCAAATATATATACACTTCTTTAGGGTCAGAGGGCATCACAACCCTTGTGACCCAGACTAATATTGACTTAAAGCTTCCATGTGACTCAAGCAGGTCACATGGGCCTATTAATGTATAGAGGGCCAGCTCTGAGAAAGTCCATTCTGGGATATAGATACAGGCCAAGTTGTCCCTGGGGACTGTTCTTGCCCTTGGGCTGATAACTCCGCTTGTGGGCTCTCCGTACCCCACAGGGGCTCTCCATACCCCCTCTCGGCATACACATGCTGTTTAGGATGAAGGCTCCCCAAGCCTCCTTGGTGTATACATGTGGTCTCTCCAAAACCCCCATGGCACACACAGTGCTAAACACCACCTGTTTTATTAACACAATAGTGTTTATGGCAAAAGGGGAACAAAAGCACGAGGAAGTCATCCAAAAGGGAACTAAGCACAAGGATGTCATGCTATATAACAAATGCCTTGCACATGGATTTGTTAATTCTGCTTGCCTAAAAAAGTACATAAGCCCTGTCCCTCAGTTTAATAAATGGAGCTATTCTTTACTCCCCCTCCTGGCCTGTGTAATCTTTTCACTCTCCGTGGTATTCGGCCATCTCTGGCCATTTTGATGCCACAGCCTCTGGTGGCATTAATGGATGGGAAAGATCTTCTCATCAAGCAAAAAATACATTAACAATACATTGGGCCCCAAGATCCACTACATAGGCAACTTGTATCTGAATAGGCATTAACATTTCTTAAGTACAACAAAATCTCCACAAAATAAACAAATCTTATTGGCAAAATACATAACATAACAATGCAGTTCCAGAGTGGCCACACAGCCTTAAACAAACACAAAGTACATAACATTATAATCCCCTCAATACAAAACAAAAATGTCCAAATAAAGTCCTTCTTGGGGCTGTGCCCTTCTCCCCACACTGCTGGTGCAGGCTTCCATTCTAGCACTCTCAGGCACAGGCATGTTTTAATGAGCAAAGTAGTTCACAAAAGAGAGAACTTTCAAGCATTCCTGATGAAAAGATTAGAGCTGAATAGATGATTTGACATTCAAGCAGAAGATTCAAGAGAAGCATAAAAAGGTAAAACAGGAAAGAGAATCATAAGGGACTTCATAAAGTTAAACTGTTTGCATTCCTATATGGGAAAATGACACATGTAACTCCTAAGAACTTTGTCATTCTTAGGGCAGCTAGAAAGAGTCTGCATAGACAGAGGGCATAGGTATGAGCTGATTATGTTGGGATCTTCGAAAAAGAATGTAGGGGTGTGAAAGAGGGATGCACTGGGAGAAAGGGGAAGGGAGAGGTAGAATGGAGCAAATTTTCTCATATAAGTGATATGCAAGGAATAGCTTTTATAGTGGAGGGAAAAGTGGGCAGAGGTGGCAGGCAATGCTTGACTCTCACTCTCATCAAAATTAGTTCAAAGAGGGAAGAATATGTCTACACACTCAGTTGGATAGAGAAATCTCTCTTGCCCAATAGGGAGATAGAAGGAGAAGTGGATAGGAGATATGGGCAAGGGGGGGGTGATAAGGGGGGAGGGTGGATTGGGGGAGACAATAGTTGGAAGCAAGACAGACCTTTGAGGAGGGACAGGTGTATTGGCAACCAAAAATGGGCTCCTTAGCACTTAGTCAACAAGTGGCCTTGACTAGTTTGGCTTTTTCCCCTGAACTGAATGCTGTTTGTATGTTGGACTGGAGTAAGCTTGTCGGCCCCTTCACCTTGCTTCCCTTGCTTAAGCTGATGGAAAGAACCTGTGCTTTCCCGGTCAACCCCTTCACCTTGCTTAAGCAGATTGAAAGAACCTGTGCTTTCCCCGGCGTACCTTACACCCCCGCAGAAGCTGGATGGTTAAAAGCAGCTCCCGTTGGAGCCAGAGGCTGCTATAGCTATAGCCACAGCCGAAGCAGGAGCTGCCAGTAGCAGAGCTGACCTACGGGAGGAAGCTGAACAAAGACTTCAGGCCAGTGGGTAATCTTTTTTACCATAGAGGGGGAAGCATGATTTTGCTTTACGCAATCATGCTTCTCTGTAGCCTCCTGGTTACTCTTTCAAGGCGTACTTATTGGGCCTGGAAACTTTTCATTAATATGTCAAAATGGGGATGCTGGTTCATGGGTTGGTTACTGTGGAGCCTAAATATATGTTTTGATTCTTCTGCCTTCTACTTTGAGAGTTTCTTATATCCGGCGGTTCCGAACCTTTCAGACATGTTTATGATCCTCTTTGAGATTATAAACTCTGCCCTCCTAATACATTTGGCGACGAGGATGGGATCGCTAGGTATAAGATCTCTATTTAGAAGCAGAACAATTTCAGAGGAAGAGATGAATATCCCAGGATGGGAGGATCCATTTTATTCCTCCCTAGCAAAAGAATTGGCTAAAAAAGCTGGACCCTGTGAAAACTGGGAACCAAGGCTACGGAGAGGAGATCCTAGGGATTTGGAAAAGTGTTTACAAGAAGTTGGGATTCAGTCAGGGGCATCACTATCTAGGCAAAGCTGGATAGTGTTATCAGCCTACCGGCTAGTATACGAAAGATTGATATTAAGTGAAAGACATGGGGGCACTCCTACCCCACAGCAAGAAGAAGAATCTCAGATAGCAGGAGACCAAACTGACTCAAATGAGAACTTTTCTATTAATGTGGCTAAGAGCAACAGGAGACCAAAAAAGCCCAGAGTGCATTTCAACCCAGCCCAGAAAGAGCCTGACTGCCTGCTTCGTCCTAGCCATGGTGGCAGAGGAAGTGAGTGGGGGGAAAATGAGACAATGTTAGGGGCTGAGGCACAAAACACTACTGAGGTTCAGGATGTCCCTCACACAGAGAATAGGAGATGGTTAAATGATCAGACAAGGGCTCGACCCATACAAAGGAGGAAGACAGAAACCCGAGGTGAAGATTCAGTTACAAGGGAAATTCAGGAAGATTTCTCACCACAAGAGGTCACAGATATTTTGAGTAGATTCAGCCAAAGAATAGGAGAACCATTGATATCTTGGATGGTAAGACTCAGTGATCAAGGGGCCAGTGGAATATCAGTAGATAGGACAGACTGCATGAGATTCATAGGTATCAGCCATGATCCTCTAGTTCAACAAGCTTTTAGGGAACATCATCAGCAAGGAGATGGTGATAGCAGGACTACTCTGTTGGCATTAGCCGCTGTGGGATGCAATAAGAGATATGCTACTGATTCTATGTGGCCCACTGAGCACAGACCCTGGTATTCACTTAGAGATTGTATCATGAGACTAAAGGAGGAGGTGATGAAGACTGCCATTATGATAGGAACCGCAGACAAATATTACAATGATCCAATGGGACTGCCTCATAGGAATTTAATAATTAGGACAGCTCCCCCTGCTTATAAACAACTAATTTTGAATTTATTACTTGGAGAAGTAGGGAGCCGTCTTACAACAGTGATAAATAAGATTTTACAGTTACATGACTTAGGTGACTGGGGAAGGGATAGATGTCCTCGAGAGAGAAGGGTGAATAACCAGCAAACTTGGCGCCAAAGGAGAGTAACAAGGAAAGAAATGTTTACTGCTTTATTGAGAGCAGGGGTAGGTTTTGAAATGATAGATGGAATTCCAACCAATGAATTATATAGAATGTACAGAGATAAAGGCCTTGATAACAGGAGAGATAGGGAAATAAGAACTGCTCCTGCAAATGCTACAGATGTTGAACCTTCAAACCCAAGTGAATCACATGAAAGGGAATACTAGGGAACAGGCCGAGCCCCAGTCCAAATTAAGGAAATACACAGGCTGGATTGCAGACCTCACATTAACTTGACCATATATTGGAAAAATGGGTCAAGTACGGTAACTGAGGCATTAGTAGATACTGGGGCCGAGGCCACCCTTATTTATGGAAATCCAGACAAGTTCAGCCATGGAACTCCTATTACCATTACAGGACTAGGAGGGACTGAAATATCAGCCAGGCAAGTTAAATTAATGATGAAAATTGGACAGTTGCCCAAGAAAGAATATAGTGTGGTTATTGTGCCTATTCCCGAATACATCATTGGAATAGACATATTGAAGGGTATGACCTTAAATTTACCCGAAGGGAAATACCAATTTGCTGTGAGGAAAATAAGCATTAATGCAGTCTTAGTGGGGAAAATCAAGATGGATCCAATCACTTTGCCCGAACCTTCTAAAATAATTACTTTGAGGCAATATCGTGTGCCAGGTGGGCAAGATGAAATTGCCAACACTATAAGAGAATGTGTTGAGGCAGGAGTGTTAGTCCCTACAACTACTCAATGGAACAACCCTGTCTGGCCAGTCCGAAAGTCAGATGGGACATGGAGGATGACAGTAGATTATAGACAGCTGAACAAAGTGACTCCTCCCTTGTATGCTGCTGTTCCAGACACGGTTACTTTAATAGAGAGACTACAAAAACGTGAAGGGACTTGGTATGCAGTTATTGATTTGGCCAATGCCTTCTTTACAATCCCAATAGACCCCAAGCAATGGAATCAGTTTGCTTTTACTTGGCAAGGCCGACAGTATACATTTACACGCCTGCCGCAAGGATATATTCATAGCCCAACTATTTGCCACAGGATTGTAGCTGAACATTTGGATGAATTAAAGTTACCTGGTGTACAGCTTACACATTACATAGATGACATCATGATACAGGGAAAGAATATAAAGGAGGTGGAGGAGAGTTTCGCATTATTAATTGACCATATGAAAAGCAAAGGATGGGAAATCAACCCCGCAAAGGTTCAAGGGCCAGCTCAAACTGTAAAATTCTTGGGGATACAGTGGAATAGAGGACTGCGAGAAATTCTCCCACAAGCTCGACAAAAAATCCAGGATTTTCCCACCCCTACCAATAAGAAAGAGGCCCAAAAGTTCATAGGGCTGTTTGGTTATTGGAGACACCACATCCCACATTTGGGACAGATTTTAAAACCCTTGTATAAAGTCACCAGAAAGAAATATGAATTTGACTGGGGACTTGAACAAAGTAGAGCTTTTGAGGAAGCAAAGGCTGCTATCCAATTAGCTCTAGACTTATGGCCTATGCAAAATGGGCCAGTGGAGTTACAAGTGACTGTACAAGATGACTATGCAAATTGGAGTCTGTGGCAAAAACAACAAAGCCGAAGTGTACCTTTAGGCTTTTGGTCAAGGAAACTGCCCTCATCTGGAGTGCAATATGCACCTTTTGAGAAGCAGCTGTTAGCTGCATATTGGGCTTTAGTAGAAACTGAGCAACTAACTCTGGGTCATGAAGTGGTATTAAGGCCTGGAATTCCAATTATGACTTGGGTAATGAGTACCCCAGCTTCTCACAGAATTGGACATGCACAAGAGGCAAGCATAATCAAATGGAAGTGGTATATTCAGAATAGGTCCAGAGCAGGCAAAAATGGAGTTTCTGCTCTACATGAATCTGTGGCGAACATTGATACTGAGAGCAATGAAAAGCCCCTTGAATCTAAGCAACAGATGGTACCATCCTTAGTGAAATGGAATAATGGATATGACGGACTAAATGAAGAACAGAAGAAACATGCTTGGTTTACTGATGGGACAGCAAAATATTTAGGACAGAAGAGACATTGGAAAGCAGTAGCCTATAACCCCTGTACAAGGAGAACTCTGGAAAGTTCTGGGATAGGTGGAAGTAGCCAATATGCTGAACTGATGGCAGTGCATCAGGCCATCAGAGCAGAGAAAGGAGGACAGTGTCATATATTTACTGACTTGTGGGCGGTAGCTAATGGATTAGCTACGTGGATGCCTATATGGAGGAATCAGAATTGGGAGATTCATGGCAAACAAGTTTGGGGTAAAGAGTTATGGGAAAATATATGGGACATGTCTTTGGTTACAGATCTGTCAGTTTTTCATGTTGATGCTCATGCAACCCTGACCACACCAGAACGTGAGTACAATGCACATGCGGATCGACTAGCAAAGATTGCTACTGAATGTATTGTCCCTACTCCGACTCCAACTGATGACCCAGCCTTAGCAAGATGGGTCCACCAGACTGCTGGCCATTTAGGGGTCCAGGCCACCCATCGATGGGCACAGGATCGAGGTATCAGTATTTCTCATGCGTTGTTAAAACAAATAACAGAGGAGTGTTGTATATGCCAATTAGAAAAAGAACGAACTCTTCCTAGGATAGTTACTGGAGAAATAGCAAGGGGAAAAGTTCCAGCCCAAATTTGGCAGATAGATTATATTGGCCCACTACCCCAGGATAAAGGATGTAAATATGTATGTACGTGTGTTGACACCTATTCAGGTGTACTAGTGGCTTGTCCTTATAAAGACGCAACTCAGAAAAACACCTGTAAAACTCTAGATATTGTAAGTTTATATTATGGAACCCCAATGCAGATTCAAAGTGACAATGGGTCACATTTCAAGGGCAAAGAAGTGAAAAGATATTGTGTGTTGAATAATATAGAATGGATATATCATATTCCATATTACCCACAAGCATCTGGGCTAATTGAAAGAATGAATGGATTGTTGAAAGAACAGCTGAGAAAATTAAGCTCAAATAATTCATATCGACATTGGAAGGATAATTTGTCTATTGCCTTACGTAATTTGAATAATAGGCCCTTAGGGGGGAGTACACCTCTAGCCAGAATGATGACCCCAAATCTGCAGATCAGAGAACAGCAAACATGTGAGATCCAAAACATTGAATTTTGGACTGTGAGGGAAGATGTCCCACTACCAAGTCCAGGAACACCTGGTTCAGCAGGATATGATTTACATTGTATAGAGAATTTTAGGTTAAATAGGAAAGAGATAAGAAAAACCCCTACTGGAGTATGTATGAGAATCCCCAAGAATCATCTTGGACGGATATTACCTAAACCAGGATTAGCGGCTCAAGGAATACATGTATTGGCTGGAGTGATAGATTCTAATTATCAAAAAGAAATTGTTGTGACACTCCAGAATATGGGTAAAAAACCTGTACAATTTTGTAGAAATGATAGGATGGTTCAAGTGATTATTATCCCCTGTGAAAAAATACCCTTTGTGAAAACTGACCCTACTCCCAAAATAACTACTAGAGGGGCAAAAGGGTCTTGCTCCATTGATAGAATAAAGTCAGGAGCTAAGGTATGGGTAAAACGGAAGCCAGATGATATTCCAAAGGCTGCAGAAGTTATAGCCCATGGGAAGGACAACACTGTAACAGTTGTCTATTCAGGGGAAAATAATTACCAAATCGTACCCCTGAACCATATATTTTACCGTGAATAGGTTATAATAATAGATTCACAGACTCCACAGGTATGGCTGATGCTGGTAAATGCCATAAGCCACTCAGAGGAAAGGTAACCTTGTGTGATTAACGGATGAAAACTTGTACATTTGGGGAAAGGCTGGGAGGACAATCCTAGTCTCTATCTAGGATGGGATCCTCTTAGTTTAATTTTCCCATTGTGTTTCCTTGTACATCTGGGGAAAGGCTGAGAGGACAATCTTAGTCTCTATCTAGGGTGGGATCCTCTTGGCTTCCTCATTATGTTCCTTTTGAAAAGAAACATTTCCCACCTGAGTTTGGCTCTGATGTTGGATCTTTGCATAACTGAAATCTCAACCAAACTTGAGATGATTTTATTTGAAGAATAATAGTCCATACTTGTCTACTCTTTTTGTCCTTTGTTTTGGCTAACATTGTTGCTAGTTTTGTTTCCTTTAGGCTTAAGCACCCTGCACTTTCTGGTGACTGCCTAAGCACATAGCATTGTTGGAATTCCTGCCAGCTCGTTAAAGAACTGACCTCTGGAATGGGACTTTTTGGGGCAGGGCCATCTCTACATCCAATTTCAGCATGAAGAAGCTATGGAAAATGAGACCTTCACCCCTCACCCCAAGATTTTGAGCCCCAATCATTCAAGGGGGGTGGGAATGATGATAGTGTTCTATGTTTACTTATTTTGTGTTATCTTTGCTATGTTGTTTTATTATTATGATATTATTGATCCTATGTAATGGATACAAGGATTTAGGAGTGGACATTTGAATTATTAATAATTATTTTGGGGATGATTGATTGAAGAGATTATCTTGCTGGGACCTAGGGGTGGATCACATTTGAATCGTAAACCAATATTTAGGAATGTCACCAAATGATATGTTTTGCTTTATAATGAATGATATGTTTTAGTTTCCTTTGTAATTGGATCACAATGTATGTTCTAGGATACATGGCTGATTAGATTATGTATCCTATAACAAGGGGTGGAGTGTATTGGCAACCAAAAATGGGCTCCTTAGCACTTAGTCAACAAGTGGCCTTGACTAGTTTGGCTTTTTCCCCTGAACTGAATGCTGTTTGTATGTTGGACTGGAGTAAGCTTGTCGGCCCCTTCACCTTGCTTCCCTTGCTTAAGCTGATGGAAAGAACCTGTGCTTTCCCGGTCAACCCCTTCACCTTGCTTAAGCAGATTGAAAGAACCTGTGCTTTCCCCGGCGTACCTTACACCCCCGCAGAAGCTGGATGGTTAAAAGCAGCTCCCGTTGGAGCCAGAGGCTGCTATAGCTATAGCCACAGCCGAAGCAGGAGCTGCCAGTAGCAGAGCTGACCTACGGGAGGAAGCTGAACAAAGACTTCAGGCCAGTGGGTAATCTTTTTTACCATAGAGGGGGAAGCATGATTTTGCTTTACGCAATCATGCTTCTCTGTAGCCTCCTGGTTACTCTTTCAAGGCGTACTTATTGGGCCTGGAAACTTTTCATTAATATGTCAAAATGGGGATGCTGGTTCATGGGTTGGTTACTGTGGAGCCTAAATATATGTTTTGATTCTTCTGCCTTCTACTTTGAGAGTTTCTTATATCCGGCGGTTCCGAACCTTTCAGACATGTTTATGATCCTCTTTGAGATTATAAACTCTGCCCTCCTAATACAACAGGATAAAAAGAGAGAGGGGCCGGCGTAAACAGAAAAAAATGGGATGGAGGGAAATGCCCATTTAGTCATCGTAACTGTGAATGTGAATGGGATGAGCTAATCTGTAGAACAGAAACAGATAGCAGAATGATTTGGAAACCAGAATCCAACAAATGCCCTGTAGAAGAGACACACTTGAGACAGAGAGACACATAGAGCTGAAGTGAAGGGCTGGAGCAGAGTCTATTATGCTTAAACTGAAGTGAAGAGAGCAGGAGTGGCAATCGTGATCTCAGATAAATCAAAAGCAAAGTTAGAGGTAATCAAAAGGAATAATCAGGGAAATTACATTTTGCTAAAAAGGTACTAAAGATGAATGAAGTAATATTTTTAAAAATTATGGCAAGTGTCTCTAATAAAGGTCTAATAAAGGCCTCATTTCTCAAATATATAGGGAACTGAGTCTAATGTATAGAAATGAGCCATTCCTCAGTTGAGAAATGGTCAAAGAATTTGAACGGGCAGCTTTCAGAAAAAAAAAAGACCAGGCTATCTATAGTTATATGAAAAAACGCTCTAAATCACTGTCATTTTCAAAGTGGAACGATAGCATCAGGAGGGCAATATCTTGACTTCAGAGTGAATTGGATTTAAGTGAGACAAAGTTATCAGCCTCACTATCTCTTCCAGAGTCATTGAACTCCAGTGGCAGGACAAAAAGGCAAGACAACTAGAGATTGTCTGAGATACAGTAAGAATCTTGGTGTTTTTAATGTGTGACCAAGCTCTAAGCGCCCCACAACACCTGCTTCTTCTGCCTTTGTGGCCATTGGAACAACTTGTTCTCGTCTTCCCACCCTCCCTCCTTCCTTCCTTCCTTCCTTCCTTCCTTCCTTCCTTCCTTCCTTCCTTCCTTCCTTCCGTGTGGGATACAAGAGTGTGAAAGCTTCCCTATGAATAACTTAGGCAAGGTGATACTCAAATAGTACAAATTTAGTTGGGATGTAGACCTCACTAGGCCCAAGTTTCATTTTCCTGTAAATCATATGATTTCGGGGAAATCAGGTGGTCTCCCCCTCTCCCCCTCCCCTGGCCTACTCACAAACTGCATCTTAACATTAAAATTTCCCTATAAGGTAATTCTGTAGTTTCTGTGCTGGTATTGGGTAAACTTATTCTGGGTTAGATTGTGAGGCCACCTGTCCCCGCAAATAGGGACAGGGGTCCAGCCTCTGGGGGTGGGATTTCTTAGGATTGTTTGTACAAGGTTATATATCCCCTTGCTTCCCTTCTCCCCTTGCCTCTCTGCACTACCATCTCCGCCCTGGTAGTGGGAGATGCCCAATTCTCGCGAGACTTGATCAAATAAAGCTTCTGTTTTGTTTCTACCTTGAGAAAGCCGAGACACCTCTGTTTTTTTATTTGAGCCGGTGGTCTGTTTTCCCACACATATGGAAATATGTTTTGCATGGCTTTACAATTTTGATATATTGTTTTCCTTCCCAGTGGGTGGGGGAGGGGGGAGGGAGAGACTCTCGAGTTCAAAATTGGAAAAGAATGTTGCATACACACACATATGTATTTTGTGTATATACATAAATATATTAAAAATACGTAACTCTTTTTCCCTCTCTCCGTCTCTCTCTCTTTTTTCTCTCTCTAAAATGTTTAGAAAGGGCGAAAAATGGAGCCATGCTGGCCAGCTGGTGCTGATAAGAGAAGAAGGATCCCAGGAGCGCAGCACAGACTCGGGCTCTGGCTCAGCGTCTCGCCTACCCTGGGGAAGGAACCAGAGAGGACTTCATTTCCCAGGATTCCTTTTGCGGGCCTCAGCCTCACGCCCTAGTCTCTTGTGTCCCGGTGCTTTCTGGGAATGGTAGTACAGCAGTTGCTTACCGGGGAGGCACTTGCCAGCCCCACATTTTCCCCTTACAGAGAGAGGGAGAAAGTGCGCAAGTGTGAAGCCCCGTCTGGCTAGCTTGGGTATCTCTGGGGTTCAGGGGCTCCCTGTGCGCAGGCGCACTCTTCACAGGCCAGGCCTTGGACACTGCCGCAGGCTCTGGAGCGCAATCCGCAGGGCCCCCCCAGGAAGGGAGTGCGCATGCGCTATGGCCACCTCACCTGAGCCCGGGTGAGACTTGGGCATCACGCAGGGCAGGTGAGTGTCAGAGGGTGTGAACGCGGACAGGGCCGAATGGGGGTGTCCCGGGGCGGAGAGCGCAGGACTCTGGCCAGATGTCGCTGCTCAAGAACCATCAGCGGCTCCCTGATACCCCCCCCCCACCCCCGAGAGCCTGGGCCCAGGTCCAGAACTGGAGGCGAACCCAGCCCAGCAGCCCTTACAGATGAGGAAACTGAGGCCCGGGGGGAATGACCTGCCTGAGGACATGCCAGAAGGGGGTCCCCAGCCCCGAGGATTGTGCCAGCGTGATCCAGCCCCCGTGATCGGGCTGGAGCCTCCTGTCCCCTCTGTTCGGGGGCAGTCTCTGGAGAGGTCTCCAGCCTCAGACCTTTGCACAGGCTGTTCCTTCCCCCCTTCCCTGCCATCCCTCCTCACTGCTGAACCTTAGCTCTTCCAAGGCTTCCCTAGGATGCCCTGCCCTTGGGCCAAACCTTCTCTTCCACACTAGCCTCCCCCTACCCAGACCCTTCTTTAGCTTGGGGTCTGGCCTGTGATTTCATTGACTGCCAACGTGGCCTGGCACCCCTCCTTGGTTTACAGGCTTGCAGATTAACCTGTGGGGAAGGCTTGGGCTGGGTTGTAAATGGATTGCTGGGAGCCTCCACATGTCAGGGGCACAGCTTGAGCCCAGGTAATCCAGACTCCTGAGGCCAGGCCTCTTGTACAACAATAACCCCTCCTCCTTATCCCCAGCCAGAAGGGGTGAGGTTGGGGCCAGGGTCTTCACAGTCACTTACCTGTGCTCCTCTTTTGGCCTCACCCAGCCTGGGCTGATTCATTGTTTTCTCTGCATCCCTCTTGCCCAGTCCAGTTCCTTGCACGTAGTAGGCACTTAATGCAGGTATTTTGAACTGAATGGACACCAAGATCTGGACTCCAGAGATGGAAGCTGCAGGAGCTCAGCTCAATATTAGTTCCAGTTCAGACCTGAGACTTGTGTCATAGAATCTCACCTGAGCCATGCCCACCTCTTGCCCAATGGAGTTTGAAGCTAGCCCTACTGTGGGTCCCCAAATAGAAATAAGTGATGTTGTTTTATGTCATTTGTCCAGTGTCCATGGTTAGATATCATCTTATAGCCGGCAAAGAACTTTGTCTAGGGAATTCAGAAAGCCAGTGTATCAGTAAGCATTTATTAAGTGCTTGCTTGGTATTGATCTCTCTGGCAAGTGCTGGAGATACAAAGAGAGATGAAAGTCCCTGCCCTGGAGGAGCTCACAGCCTAGTAGGGGAGCTGTCAAGCAAACTGGCTGAAAAAAGCTGGAGACAGATAAATTGGAGGGAACAGAGGGAAAGCACAGCCTGATGAAGAAGAAAGGAAAGCCAGGGAGCTCAGGAGTCAGAGCAGAGGAGAAAATGTTCCAGGCATGGGAGATGGCTGAGAAGATGGGCAGAGTGGAGAGACAGAGAGTCTTGTTCATGGAATAGCCAGGAGGCCAAAGAGTGCAGGAAAGGTAAGAGGGGGCCAGGTTATGCAGGGGTTTGAAGGCCAAGCAGAGGATTTTATGTTGGATCCTGGAGGTAGCCAAGACCTGCACTTTAGTTAAATCCCTTTGGTCACTGGAGGATGGACTGGAGAGGGGAGAGACTTGAGGCAGGCAAAGGCAGCTATTACCATAGTCCAGATGTGAGGTGATGATGCCCTGTATCAGTGTTGGGGCTGTGTCAGAAGAGAGGAGGGCTATTAGATATTGTAGAGGTGAAGTGGACAAAAGATGATGTAAGGGGGCAAAATGGACAAGGGTTGTTTCAAAGATGAAATGGACAGGAGATGTTACAAGAGGGGTAAGTGAAATAGACCAGGGATATTTCAGAGGTGAAATGGACAAAGATGTGTAAGTGGGTGAAATGGACAAGGGATATTTCAGAGAGGAAGTGAACAAGAGATGTTGTAGGGAGGGAATGAAATGTTGCACTAGCATGTACCTTTGACTGGGAGGTAGGTTTCACAGAAGGGGAGTAATAGGAACTGCCTGTGAAAGTAGGTGGCAGCCTTATTCAGAGGTCCTTATTTGTCTTTTTGGAATATGGTTTTATTGATTTTTTTTTACATCACCTACAATTCCTAGCATATGTACGCTTCCCCTCCCTTTGAGCCATCTCTCGTATTCATGACCCTTTAAAAAGAGGAAGAAAACAAAAGTCCATAAAACGGAGTGACATCCAGAAAGTCTGGTGTTATCTACAGTATTCCACACCTCTGGTCTCTCATTCCTCAGAGCTCCTCTTTGGGGCCAGGCTTGGCACTGGTAATTTTGAGTGAACTTTCTGTTTGAATTGTTCCTAGGCTGCCCTTCTCTCCACTGATGTTGTCATAGTGTGTCTTGCTTCCTTGGCTCTCCTGACTTCCTGCTACATCACTTCATATAAGTCTTCTAGTGCTTCTTTGTATTTCTTATGGTCATTGTTTCTTGAAGCACAGTAATATTCCATTTCATAGGTATACCATAAGTTATTGAGACTTTATGTGATCAGTGGCCTCCACACTGTTTCCAGTTCTTCATTACAACGCATGCAAAAAAAAAAAGCATAAATGTTTGGGTGCATAGAGGCCTTTCTTTTTGTCATCGACCTCATAGGACTATATGCCTAGTCATTTATCTCTGGATCAAAGTATAGGAATACTTTGGTCATTTTATTTGCATAATTCTACATTTAATTTTTTTTAACTTTAATTTTTTTTCTCAAACCAAAATTTTAAACTTCATTTGTTTTTAACCTTGAGTCTCAGATTGTCTTGAGAAGGCAAGCGATTGCCTATAGATTAGACATGTGCAGTCATACAAAACATATTTCCACATTAGCTATGTTATTTGCATAATTCTAAATTGTCTTTCTGGAGGTCTTTAGATGCCTGAGGAATTTATGTTTTTGGTTAGAGGCAGTAGGGAGCCAGTGAAGAAGTCTGAGTAGTGTTGTGGTGTTTCAACAGTCTGGCTAGCAGCTGCTGTGGGGGTGTAAAACCAACAACAACTAGCTCACAGAACTCTGCAAGCTGAGGTTCTTTTTATCTGCTTTGCTAAGGAAAGCGACATTAAGGGGTTAACAATCTTACTTTAATCCAGCAGGGGGAAAAGCCAGCAGCCTGAACTTCAGAGCAAATACAAACAAATTACAAACAGACCAAATACAATTCATAGTTACCAAGAAAACCATCAACATCTGAGTTCAGCTGGAAGCCCTTAGAATGGCTGCCCAGAGTCTCTCGCTTCCAGGAGTGAGAGCTTTAAGCAGATAACTCTGCTCTTTTTATACAGTTTCAGACGTCATCAAACGTCATCTGAGCGACCAGAACTTAGGCTCTTACTATTGGCTCTGGAGTTAGCACCTCCCTTCATTGGCCCCACCTGGATCCCCACCTTAGTTACCAATTCACACCCACATAGGCTTAGCACCTGTTAGGGGTTTGGGGCCTGGGATTTAGCACCTAGTAAGGCTCAATCAAAGACACCCAGCTTAATTGATATTACATGTGTTCAGACCCATGTTTTAGGACTATCAAGAGGGTGATTGTGTGGAGTATGGGATGACAGAAGAGAGGCTGGACCAAGGGAGACCAGAGATGAGTTTGCTGAAGCCCCAGATATAGACTTGGCCTTTCAGCAGTTCATAATTGCATCCTTGGCTATTCCATCCAAGTCTTAATGGGCTCCTTGGGACCTCTTGGTCCTGGGGTTACGCTGCAGTGCTGGGCAGGGCCTTCCACCCTGGGACCTCCAAACTCCAAGCCATCTTTGGTCCCCCTCATGACTCTCCTTTGTCCTCCTGCAGCCCTGCCATGTTCTCTAGACATTGACTTTCCCCCAAACTGGAGCATGGAGGAGGAAGAGAATGAAGAAATAACTTCTGAGCTGCTGACAGTCAGGCCCCAGGTGAGTTCTAGCTTCCTCTCTCTTTCTCTGGTTGACCTTCTCAGAGCATGGATACATTTCCTTGGATCTTGGTCTTGTCTGCTCACCCAGGCCCCCAGCTAGCACCCCAAGGCTCTGTTAACTCTACCCCAGAAGCATCTGGCCATTCTGAAGGATAATATTGACTTCATGGATCATTTTGGACAGAATTCTTCCCTAATATGAACCAGCAGATCCAAAGCTAAGCTATGAACTCAGTTACTCAGGTTTTAAAGATGGTAGTACCAGGTGTCTGGTGGAAAGCACGCTCTTTAATGTCCAGGGGGAATCACTGAGGTCCCAGAGGCAGGGCCCCATGGAGACTCCCATCCAGTAGAGTTACTGAGTCCTGACCCTCCATAGTCCATACCTTCTGATGTCCCCTGTTCCTAGCTCCCTTGGGAGCTCATGCTTTTTGGCAGTCTTCCTCCTCCCCTCATCCCATCTTCAGTTGCTCCTAGAAACCAGACCCCATGTGCTGGCTACCCTCTTCAGGGCTCCTGGACACAGGACCAACAGGGAGAGCTCCCCACTCCCCCTGTCACTGTGCATCTGCTGCCATTAATCTGCAGCCTTCCTCCTTTCAAGTTTCTATCTATTCATCTATATCACCCCATGTCACTATGTTGCTGTGCCATAGAAGATTCTGTGGGTGCCACAGGGCACAGAGGGCAGGGTCTGGAGTCAGGAAACCCTGAGTTCACATCTGGCCTCAGACAGTTACTAGCTGTGTGACCCTGGGCAAGTCACAGAACCTGTTTGCCTCAGTTTCCTCACCTCTGTAATGGGGATAATAATGGTACCTATCCCCCAGGGGTATTTGTAAAGCACTTAGCACAATGCCTGGCACAGTGTAGGTGCTTCAATAATCCTTCCTTCTGTCCATCTTATCTTCCTCCTTCCCCTCCTTTCTCAGCGGCACTGCCTGGCATAGCTGCCTCCCCACCTCCAGTGTTGCCCTGCTTATTCTCAAGACAGGCCTTGTGGCTGCTCAGCTCATGAAACTCACAGCACTTTGGTTGGTTGTTGGTTGTTGTCCTTTGTTCTTCAAGAGGACCAAAATGACATCACTGTGCTAGAGTCAAGTTTCAATGTGTCTGACTGTGGCTGATCAGACCAATACAAGCTCAGAATGCTCTACTGTAGGTCGGACACCAGTAGTCTGTGTGAACATCCGGTGTGGATACTCGGAACTTCGCATCCTGCTTTTCCTTCGAGCTGTTTCAATTCTGCTTTGCTCATAGGGCACAGCACCTTCTCTGATGTTGTATCAGTAAGGCAAGTGTCACAATATTGATGGTCACCATGAATATGCCTATATAGTTCTATATCACAGAATATAAGAGACTCTCCATATACAAGGCAGAAGAAGTAAAACATTTATTCAGACACCAGAGGATCAGATCCTCAAACCAATAACTCCAGTTCAACACAGCATCAATTATATCCCCAAACCAGTAAGTTCACTTCATTATAACAGCAAAGAACTTGAAACACAGTATCGAAGCAGGGAGCCAAGCCATCCCATAACCTTCCCCTCTGCTGGGGCTTTCGCTGAAACACTCACTGACAAATCTTAGCTGTCCATTTGTCTGCATTCCTTCCTCCCACAGTTTTGAGAGAGAGCTTAACAGCTACCCTCAGAGTATAAATACTCTTTTAACAGCCTGAGGGCTTCACAACCCTTGTGACCTAATTAGCAAAAGGGTGTGGGTCTTCCTACAAACAAGCCTCCCCTAATCAAGCTTCCCTTAACTAGCTCCACCTGAGACCTATTAATGGGCAGGGAAGATCTTTAATCACATTAATGCCTCAGATGTGGGCATGCCATGCTGAGAGGTTCTGTGCCACACAATCAATTCCAAAATTCTTCAGAGAGACCTTGAGAGTGTCCTTGTATCACTTCTTCTGACCACCATGTGAGCGCTTGTCCTGTTTGAGTTCTCCATAAAATAGTCTTTTAGGCAAGTATAGGTTTGGTATTCAAACAACGTGACCAGCCCATCAGAGTTGCACTCTCTGCAGTAAAGTTTGAATGCTTGGCAGTTTAGTTGGAGAAAGGACCACAGTGTCTGGTACCTTATCCTGCCAGGTGATCTTCACAGTCTTCCTAAGACAATTCAAATGGAAGCAATTCAGTTTCCTGGCATGGTGCTGGTAGACTGTCCAGGTTCCACAGGCATACAACAATGAGGTCAGCACAACGGCTCTGTAGACCTTCAGTTTGGTAGTCAGTCTAATACCTCTTCTCTCCCATACTTTCCTTTGGAGCCTCCCAAACACTGAGCTAGCTCTGGCAATGTGCGAGTCAACCTCATTATCAGTGTATACATCCCTGGAAAGTATACTGCCAAGGTAAGTGAACTTATCCACAGTATTCAGAACTTCTCCATTTGTTGTAACCGATGGTTCCACGTGTAGGTGGTGTGCTTCTGGTGGGTGGAGAATGTGTGTTTTTTTGGTGTTAAGTGTTAGGCCAAATTAGCATAAGCAGCAGAGAATTGATTCATATGCTGTTGCATCTCAGCTTCAGAGGCTGCATTGAGAGCACAATCAATGAACAGAAAGTCATGCACCAACACTCCCTGCACTTTGGTCTTGGCTTGTAGCCTTTTCAAGTTGATGAACTTGCCATCAGTGCGGTAGCTGAGCTTGATGCTGTGTTCATCCTCATTGAAAGTATTTGAAAATATGGCCAAAAACATCATGCTAAAAAGCATGGGAGCGAACACACAGCCTTGTTTCATTCCATCGGTGACTGGGAAGGTACAAGAGCATTGTCCACTATATAGAACCCAGGCAAGCATGTTGTCATGAAATTGATGTACAATACTGGTGAACTTCTCTGGGCAGCCAAATTTTGACATAATTTCCCATAAGCCCTCATGACTAACAGTATTAAAGGCCTTGGTCAGATCTACATACATTTTGTACAGACCTCTGTTCTGCTTCTCGCATTTCTCTTGGCAGCAAACACCATATCGACTATTCCTTGGCTCTTTCTGAAGGCACACTGCCTCTCAGGTAGATGACCATATTTCAGGTGAAGGGTCAGCCTACTAAAGAAGACTCTGGCAAAAATCTTGCCAACAATGACTGAGAGAGAGAATCCCATCTCTCCCCCCCACCACCCCACCCTCACCCTGTGATTGTCATAGGACAATCTATTTCCTTTTCCTTATAGAGATGGACAGTGGAGGCATCCCTGAATTCCTGGGGGATAACCTCCTCTTGCCATATAACCTGGAAAATTTCAGTCAGCTTTTGTATGACCAAATCTCAGCTGGAACAGAATCAGTACCAGGTAATTTGGCACAAGAAAGGAGCCTAATGGCATTCAAAACCTCTTTTTCAGTTGGAACTTCAGCTAGGGAGGGATTGACTTCAACCTGAGGTAAGTGGTCAGTGGCCTCAGCATTGATCGATGATGGTCTGTTGGGAACACTATGGAAGTGTTCAGCCCATAGCTCTAAGATCATATCCTTATCATTAATCAATGTGGCTCCATCAGCACTGAGTAGCTGAGAAACACCACAGGTCTTTGGCCCATAAATAGCCTTCAGGGCATCATAAAAGTGCTTTGGATTGTTACTATCAGCATAAAACTGAATTTCATCTGCCTTCTTACTGAGCCAAGAATCCTGCATCTCTCTAAACTTTGCTTTTGATGGAATTAAATGCTGCTTTTTAGAGATGGATGAACCATCTGGTAAGCCCTGTGGAGTTCTTATTTTTCATTTAGCAGCTTCTGAATTTCCCTATCATTTTTATCAAACCAATCCTGATGTTTGTGACTGTTCTGACCTAGATGACTCAGATGAGCAAATGCAGTGCTGTACACCAAATCTCTGAAAGCTACCCACTCCTTTTCTGCTCTACTGTTTCCAACTGGGTGTTGGCTTAACTTTCCCTCCAAGTTAGCAACAATCTGTTCATGCTTGGAGAAGCACTCTAATCTCTTGACATTAAGTCTTCTAGTAGTCATTTTGCCTTGGGGCCACCACTTTTGTTGAATATGAATATTTAGCTTGGAGACGATAACTCTATGACCAGTCCAGCATTTTGCACCACACATTGCCTTCATCATTCTCACATCCTGTCTCTTCTCCTTAGAATCACAGTCTGTTAAATGCCAATGTTTGCTTCGAGGGTGCATCCATGAAGTTTTATTGCATTGAGGTAAACAGGAGATAGTGTTGTTGATGAGAAGGTCATGAGATGTACAAGTCTTCAGTAGTGGGTGACAACTGCTGTTGCTGTTTCCAGTTCCATTTCTCCCAAGTACTCCCTGCCATGTCTGACAGTCTGAGCCCATTCTAGCATTAAAATCTCCCAGAATTATAAGCTACTCCTCTTTGGGCACATTGATTATAAGGGTCTCTAGGTCTTCATAAAATTTCTCTTTGACCTCATCAGTGTTTATCATGGTGGGAGCATAGGCACTGTTGAAGGTGGCATGGTGTTTTCCTACAAGTGGCAATTGTATTATCATGAGTCTCTCATTCAGTCTTTTGGTCAGCATACAAACTTGTTAACTAGATTAGTTTTGACTGCAAAACCTACACCAGCTTCACAGCACTCCCCTTCACTGTGGCCACTTCAGAAAAATGTGTGTCTAGCTCTGACTTCAGTAAACTGGCCTTCATTTGCCAGCCTTGTTGCATTCAGGGCTGCTATTTAGATGTGATGCCTGCTGAGTTCTCTTGCAACAAGAGCTCTGTCTTTCAGGTCTACTGGATTTTGTGTTTTCTGTAAGGGTGTGCACATTCTATGTACTGGTGGTGAGTGTAATCATCTTTATAGAAGTTTTTGTACTTTTTTTTTTGTTTTCAACTTCAGGGTGGGATCCCCACCTGCCATGATAATCAGGCCAGGGTTGGGTAAGCAGACAGTTTTTAGGGCACCTTTTCTGGTACCAGGAGGTGAGCAGCACAATCCTTAAAAGGCTGCTGGGACACCCAGGAGGCTGCCAACTGCTGTTTCCAGTGAGAAGATGACCCTGTGGCCTGGACCACCTATGTGCAGGATTATGACTCCAGCTCCCAGTGTATCCACACCTGCTGCTTCATAACTTGTCTGTCACCACAGGACTTTGAGATAGGTAAAAGTGGTAAAAATGGTATGGCTGATGTCTTTTGATTCATCTGTAAATTGGATTTAAGTGAAGCAGAGTTGCATGAAGTCATCGGCCTCATTCTCTCTTCCAGAGTCCACAGCATTTTAGATTGAGAGAAACTTCATGACCATCTAGTCCTTCTCATCCCTGGCAAAGAATAATGATGATAGTAATGAGAACATCATGGGGAGGGAGTGAATACTCATTTATGTAGCACCCCCTGTGTGCCAGGCACTGTGCTAAGCATTTAACAAACATGAACTCATTTGATCCTCACAACCACCTGAGAAGTAAGTGCTACTTTCATTCCCTCTTTATAGTTCTAGAAACTGAGCCCAATAGAGGCTAAATGACTTGCCCTGGGTCACACAGCTAATCAGTGTCTGAGGTTGGATTTGAACTCAGGTCTTTGTGACCCCAAGCCTAACCTCTGACAAGTGAGGCTTGCGTCTTTGCTTGAAAATTTATGAAGAAGAGACATCCTTTGTCTCCTTGGACCCTTTTCACTTTTGTATAACTGTAATTATTCAGAGTTTTGCCCAACATCAAGATGAAACTAGTCTCATTGCATTTACCATCCACCTCTTTTCATTTTTTACCTTCAGCAACAAGGGGACAAAGTTTGCCCCTCCTCCTCCTCATGATGGACCCTCATATCCCTGAGGATACCTGTCACACCCTTCCCCACTCCCCTATCTTCTATTCCCAAGGCTCCACATCGCCATTTCTTTAATTTGTCCTGTGGAATTCTCATTCTTCATCCTCCTTACCAACCTGAGGTAGCAGCAATCCTTCCAAATTTGTGGTGCTCAGAACCAAACCCAGGACTCTAGATGGGATCTGACCAGGGTAGAGGACTGCAGAGCTATGCCTTCCCTGGGTCTGGAAGTTCTACCTTTCTCGTTTTATGCATATCTTTTTTGAAAATCACCTTCATTTCCCTCCTATTCTCATGCAAATCACCATTTTTTTTAATAACAAAGAATGAGACAGAAGAAAAACCAGTCCATTAGAACTGACCAGTGCTCTGTGAAATTTCTCCTACTTGCCACCTCCAGCCTCTGCCAAAAAGGAAGGCACATTTTTATGTCTCTTCACTGGGGCCACCTTGGTTCCATTTTGCATCATTCTAATTTGGCTTTATCATCATTCTTAACATTTTCATTGTCATTTAAGCAAAATTAGTTGTGGGGACAAAATGTTGGCCTAAAAGATGGGAACTAAAAAAATCAATACTAAAGAAAGAATTGAAGAAATACAAGCCTGACAATCATTATATATACAAAAATGTGGCATTGTAAAAGTTTGAGGGACATAATTTCTGGGTAATTTAATCATTTTGTTAATGATACCAACATTTCAATAAAAGGAGGCCAGTAATCTTTGTTAATGCCAAAAACAGTCATGGTGGGATCATGGTTCATATGTGTATCAGTAAGGCAATAAATACAGCATCAAAGATAATCATAAATATTCCTATGTAGTTCTGTATTGCAAAGTATGAGAGACCCTCCATAAAGAAGGTAAAAGAAGTATAACATTTGTTCAGATGCCAGAGAACCATATCCCATAACCAAATGTTCAGCTCCAGCCAGTTAACCCACTTCATCATAACAGCAAGGAACTTAAAACACCATATCACAGCATGGAGCCTTACCATCCCAAAACCTCTCCAACCCCCTGCTGTGGTCTTCCCAACAGCAGTCATAGCTAAGTCAGTACAGCTAAGTCAGCCTGTTCAGTTCTAACAATCACGAGGGTGGCCATTAGCAGGCATAACTGCTCTCTCTCAGCATTTCCTGTGACATAACTTCCCTTTCCTGTCAGGAAGCTCCTTCCACCACATGTGACTTAGGCTTCCTGTGACATAAGCAGGCCACATAGCCTATTAATGGGCGGGAAAGCTCTTCAAATCTAAATTGCTACTACAATATGCCCTTTAGAAGAGGAGTGTTCCTGAGGAGGGCAGTCAACTCTGATTGGTAAACTTTACAAAGAGAAGTGAGCTCACTCCAATGAGGGGCTGAGAGTGGCATCATGTCACTCTTGGCCAGAGAGACTATCCTTAAAATCAGGCCACCCCCAGCTTTGGGCAGTCTAGACAAAGAATCTATATCCCTCACCCACACCTGAGCTAGTTGGATGGAGTAGCAGTCCCCAGAATGAGGAGAATGTTAATCCTATCTTCCATCAACCCTGTCCTTGAGAGATTGGACAAGAAAATAGGACAGAGAAAAAACGTTGGGATCTCCCCACTTTTAATAATTGGCTGTTAATATAGGAGAGAAATAATCATTTCTCTTAAAAGTAAATGCCACAATCCATTCATATAGTTATGATGTGGCAGAGAACAAAACCTAGAGCTAAAATAATTTAGAAAGTTGTCCAGCAGAGGGGAGAGCTGAAAAACTCACCCCACTGCCTGTAAGTTACACATTTTGTAGGGTTCAGATAAAAGAACATGGAAATATTAGCTAATTGACTAGCATGGAGGCAGTTTCCAGATAAAGAAACATAAGGTGTATAGTGGGAGAAAACTCCTCCCATTAATCGGTTTGGGTCTTACTGGGTTTCTGGTCAGCATAACCTTGGTCCTGAGTTAAGCCTTAAATCTGATCTCTGAGCTGTGGGTATGTTTCCCAGCTGCACAGTGCTAGGTTCCAACTGTGTTGTCCAGTTTTCCCTCAGTTTACCCTATGGGGGTTAAAGCCCAACATTGCTAAGGAAAAAAGCACTATCATAGATACAGAGAGGGCTGTCTTAAAAACGACCCTTGTCTGGGGAGGGGCCCCATCACTGCTCATCTCAAGAGCTGTATAGAATTTCTTTAGGGAGTGATAGGGACCAGATGGTGGCAACTCCTATTCAGAGGGATCACATTGGGTCAAGGGATTGAGACTTAGACCAGGAAACAAGTACACTACACAGGATACGGAAGTTTCCCAAACATTGAAAGTTTACATATAGCTACAGATATCACAAAGTTTTAAAAAAAGAGAGAAATTCACAATCTCATGCATGCTTCCTTCAGTGTCATAAAAGTTGAACAAACTTAAAATTATAACCTCATGCATCTCTTTAACAACAGCATTATCCTCAAATTATACAGAAAGAATGAGATACATTAAGGACTTAATCTTATACATGAATATATAACTAGTAGTGACAACAAATTCAGAATACTAAAAGTAAAAAATAGGTCTTTGATACTTGCATCCCATTATAGTAACTCAGATATGTTTAATATTGCAACAGTAGGATTTAGTGTGTGTGTGTGTGTGTGTGTGTGTGTGTGTGTGTGTGTGTGAATTCTATCTACAGACCTTGGATCCAGAACCCCTAATATAGTGTACACACACACACACACACACACACACACACACGTTTTTACAATTCACTTGCCCTTGTTAAATACATCTGCTAGGAAAGGAAATGGTTATAATGATATTAAGATTCTCCCTTAAAGGGCACAGACTGGCCTGATGTAAACATAACAGGATAGAGCTTCTTTAACTTAGTTTGATTCCAGGTAAAAGTCATAGTTAGCCTTTATTTTGGAAGAGCCAATCATATAGCAAAGTTCCACATTTTTCACAGGGTACCTAAATGTAATAAAACTTCACGGGTGCAAACATTGGCATTTAATAGACTATGTCATTTTAAGGGGAAGAGACAGACAGGATGTGAAAGTGACAAAGGGGATGTGTGGCACAGAGTGCTGGGCTCAACTTATCCTCTCCAACCTAAAGATTGACTTTCAACAACAGTGGTAGCTCAAAGGGAAGATGACCACCAGAAGACTTAATGTCACAAGATTAGGGCGCTTCTCTAAGGGTGAACGGTTTCTGTGAACTTGGAAGGAAAGTTGAGCCAAAATACAGTTAGCAACAGTGCGACAGAAAGAAAAGGGGTAGACAGCTTTCAGAGACTTCGTGTACAGCACTGCATTTATTCATCTGGGTCAGATTAATCACAAACATCAAGGTTGGTTTTTATGAAAATTATGGGGAAATTCAGAAGCTACTAAATGAAAAATGAGAACTCCACAGGGTTTACCAGTAGGATGGTTTGTCTGTCTCTAAGAGGGTAGCATTTCACTCTATCAAAAGTAAAGGGCAAGCAAAGCTTAGAGAGATGCAGGATTCTTGACTCAATAAGAAAGCAGAAGATATTCACTTTTGTGCTGATATTAACAATCCAAAACTCTTTTATGATGCCCTAAAGACTGTTTATGGCCCAAAGACATATGCTGTATCTCAACTAGTCAGTGCTGATGGAGCCACATTGATTAGCAATAAGGACGTGATCCTGGAGAGATGGGCTGAACACTTTCATAATGTTCTCAACATACCATCCTCAATAAATGCTGAAGCCACTGACTGTATTCCTCAGGTTGAAGCCAATATGTCTCTAGACAAGTTTCCAACTGAAGAAGAGATTTTGAATGCCATTAAGCTCCTCTCCTGTGGCAAAGTGTCTGGTGCTGATTCTATTCCAGATGAGATTTACGTGGCAGGAGGTCCATTGCTCGTACAAAAGCTGACTGAAATTTTCTCAGTTATATGGCAAGAGGAGGTTATCCCCCAGGAGGTCAAGGATGCCTCCATTGTCTGTTTCCAGGTAAAGGAAATCGATTGTCTTATGACAGTCATGGGGGGAGGGGTCTTTCTCTTAGTCATTGCTGGCAAGATTCTTGCCAGAGTCCTCCTTAATAGGCTAATCCTCCACCTGGAAGATGGTCATCTACCTGAGAGCCAGTGTGGCTTCAGAAAGGGCCAAGGAACAGTCGACATGATGTTTATTATAATATGAGCAGTCAGGTTTGTTTTTTGCTCTTTCCAGTTACATTGTTGTAGTCATTGTGTGGGGCAGGTAGGTGGTGCAGTAGATAGAGCACTGGTCCTGGAGTCAGGAAGACCTGAACTCAAATCTGACTTTAGACGCTGAATAGCTGTGTGAACCTAGGAAATCACTTAACCCTGTTTGCCTTAGTTTCTTCATCTATAAAATGAGCTGGGATGGGAAATGGCAAACTACTCCAATATGTTTGCCAAGAAAATCCCAGGTGGAGTTATGAAGATTCAGATGTGACTGAAGTGACTGAACAACAACAACAAAGTCACTGTGTGCATTATTTTCCTGGCTCTGCCATATGCACCACTTTAAGCACAAACTTTATACTTTTGTTAGACCACTAATTGTGTATTACAGTTGTTTCTGTGTTTGGCATGCCCCTACACCCCCAAGTGTATGCTTGAAAGCAAGGGTCATGTTTTATTGTATGCACGCAGTTGGTTTTTAGCAAATATTTGTTACAAATAAATAGGGGAGACTTTTATTGTACTCCCAAATAGTACAAAGGAAACAGTGTTCCATGAGTCAGAGCAGGGTCATCTTATGGAATGAAGAAGAGGAAGCATATTATAGTATACCACTTGGGGTATACTGGTTTTTAAAAAAAAAATTTTAAATCTTCCCAGAACAGGGTGATTAGTAAAGAAGAATGATTATTTCAATGTAATTAATAAGGAATTAAACTTTAGTATGATTGCTGATGTTATAATTGTATACCTAACTAGAAGATAAAAGCCATTGGTTTTGATTGATTAATTTAGTTCTTTGAGAGTAAAGGTCATGATTTGCTAGGACACCACTGTGGGAAATGATTTTTCCAGATTAAACTGAACAATAAAGAAGAGTTTCCATTCCTTTGAGTCTAGTACAAAATGAGACATGTGGTATTTGTAGGGACCCAATAAATACCTGCCATGAAATGCTTAAAACTCACTTCTGTAAGAAGCTCTCTTCAAATTTCCTCCTGTCAACTCCATATCTCCCCCTAAGAACTGTGGGAAGGTCCTTGGGTAAGAAAAGATGTGCTTGATATTTCAGGAATTGGTGACATTCCAAGATGTGGCTGTGAACTTCACCCAGGGGGAGTGGAAAAGGTTGGACCCTGCTCAGAGGGCCCTGTACAGGGAGGTAATGCTGGAGACCTTTGAGAACTTCATCTTCCTGGGTAAGAACACCCCCTCCATTGACCCAGGCTCTAATCACTGGGGTGTCTCTGCTTCTCATTAGGTAAAAGCTGAGAGAAAATGACAGAAGAGGTCTCCTGAGTTTGAGATTTTTTGCATAGTATCAACTACACAAGCAGTGTAGTTTTTGTTCTCTGTTCCCTGGTGAAAGGTCTTGGCTTTTCACAAACAGGCATCCTGTGGCTTCATTGTCCTGGTCGTGAAGGTCTGGTTTCCCAACTCTTTGTTTCCCCAGGTCAAAGGTTGTTGCTTGCAAAAGGTCTGTGTGTCCTGAAGATGTGAGGAGGTCCTCTCCTCTTGGCAGTGAGGGTAGCCAGTGAATCAGTGGTCTCTCTGAGTCCCAATTAGATCTTGGCTCCATCCCCATAGAAGCAACGAGCCCTGTCCTCTTTACTCTCTCAGCATGACCTCTTTTCCCTTGAGAGAAAGCAGGACCAAGATGGGATTCTGTGATGGTTTTCTGTCCCCAAAATATCATCATTTCTCTTCCCATAATCAGGGCTTCCAGTTTTAAAACCAGATGTGATCTCCTGGTTGGAGAAAGGAGCAGCACCATGGAAGCCCAAGGGAGAGATTTCAAGAGAGCCTGACCCAGGTGAGTGTGGGACAGGGAAGCAGGCAGATGGGAGTCATGGTGAGCAGTAACTCAAGTGGCAACACCTTTGAAATGTTGGCCAGGGAGTTCTCCCCAAAGAGCCTCAGCTCATAGGGAAGGGATAAAACAAATGTGTATTTCTTGCTTTATACTTTATAACATTTGACCACTTATCCATGCTTCAGTATCCTGCCATATGATAAGCTGAAGGAACAGGGTTCTTTAGTGTGCATAAGTGAAGACTTATGGGAGGAAGTGATAAATGTCTTCTAAACCTCCCAACTAAATTAAGTCCACTCATTGCAACAATTGGAATGACGGTTCTCTGAGCTTGAGAAATTTAAAAATGAGGAGACTCGATCACATCCCAGTGCTTTCGTTTGCCTGCAAATGCCTCCCTGAATGCTGTTGTTGTTCATCCTTGTTCTCAAAGAAGACCAATGCCATCACAATTGTAATGACTTGCAGGTGAATTGGATTTAAGTGAGGCAGAACCCTACAATCATCAGCCTCACTGTCTTCTCTAGAGTCATCAGGAGTCCAGTGGAAAGACAAGAGTCAAGATGACTGGTTATGGCGCAGGATGCAGTGGGTGACTTTCGCCTTTTTAGATTAAGGTCTTTCCAGGTCTCAGTTTGTCTGAGGTAATCCTTCTTCAGTGACGAAGGGCTAGGTAAGAATTGAGATAAAAAATGGTCTAGCTTATTATCACAGAAATATCAGTCTGGAACGGGAAGAACCTCAGAGTTTCTGACCAGAACAGAACAGAAAATAATTGCTATTTATACTTACTCTAAACCCAGAAGCTTGGGCTGGGTCTATTATTGGCCATTCAAGGAAAGCCAAAGTGCTTTAGGTTTAAAGGTGTAGTTAAGTAGCTCCACTTGAATCACAATAGGCTTGTTAAAAGCCTGCTTTTTTTTTTTCAGTGCTCTGTTTTAAGAAATCATAAATGAAAACAGTGCAGGACAAAGAATAAATTGTCCCTGCTTTTTGGAAAAAAAAATTAAAGAAAAAATCTAGCCCCCAAACCCCAAGATATCTTACAAAATATAAGCAACCAAAAGTTATATTCCTTGGGACAGAGCACCCACACGTAAGGGTATGACTCCCCAAGTGGAGAGAGGGACCACATGCAGCCAGGGAAAGAGAAGACAGAGAAGGAGAAGGAGAACTACTACCACTACTACTTATGGCATTTTGCATCCCAGTACTACTCACAGAATGTTGTTCATCATTCTGAAAGAGGACCAATAATGTTTTGAGGGTGATATCTTGACTTGTGAGTGACAAGAGTCAGGATGACTGGTAATGGCCCTCTCTGAATGAGTGATTTGTGGTAACCCAGAATCTACAGTGAGGAGGAGAAGGAAGCCGACATGGGAAACTCACATGTCCAAAAGAGATTTATTGAAGGGTATTCTTTACATCTGGCTAGAGTCAGGAGTGGCATATGACAATGCTCCAGGTGTGTGTCAATATTGGGTGGGTAGTGTGGCATCCAGGTCTCACCTAGACTTATCATGCTAGCCATCTTTATGAGATGTCACCTCATGTGTACCCTTCCTTTTTCATGTCTATCTCTGACAATCATCATTAAATTAAGCCTATAATTCCTGGAAAGGACATGTATCAATCAACTTCTCTTATGGCTCCACTTGCCATCCCTATGACTTCTCAGGGATGGCCTCCCCCTTCCGGCCCCTCTCCCTATACATGCTATCTTAGAATGGCAAGCTGCTTGGAGGCAGACACTATCTTGCTTTTTTGTAATTTGTGTCTCTAGCCCCAAGCACTGTACTTGGCATATAGACATGCTTCCTCTGATTCCTTTCTTAGCAATCTTGGATTTCAGTTTCCCTTACCAATGTTCTCTCTTTTGCATTTTAGTCATCATTCTTCTTAATGAAACAAATTGAGTCTCAAACCTAATATCAGAGTTTTCCTATTCCTAGCACAAACAACAGTGGATATTGCCATATGTTTTCCTTCAGGCGCCCTCTGTCAGAAAAGGCGGTGTATCACTGAGGACCAATCTCTGAATCAGGGCATTTGCGTGAAAGCATCCTCTAAGGAAAGACTGCAAAAGGTTGGTCCCTGAGATTGCCAAGTGGAAGAATCTGGGATATGTAAGGTCAGGTTAGAGAAGGGAGGGGAGTAGGGAGTGAATGAGATGGCCCAGATGAATAACATTCCCTCCTTTTAATAAGATGAGTTTAATGAATTTGATAGGCATTTCAGTTTGGGATCATCAGTCATTGGTCTATACAACAGAGAGTTACTACAGGAACAAGTCACCACAAACAGGATATGTT
This sequence comes from Trichosurus vulpecula, assembly GCF_011100635.1. Classification (NCBI taxonomy): domain Eukaryota; kingdom Metazoa; phylum Chordata; class Mammalia; order Diprotodontia; family Phalangeridae; genus Trichosurus; species Trichosurus vulpecula. The sequence continues at coordinate 4,967,741 of NC_050574.1, read as the reverse complement.
CAGTAGATGCTGCAAAGTATTCAGATTAAACTAAATGTAATAGAGTATACTTGGAGAAGATGCTTTGTAAAGAAAATATATGTAGGAATATCTTCTGAAACCACTTGGACTATCTTCCATTTCACACTTAAATGCTGGAGAAAAGCAGGATGAATATAAGGAATGTGGAAAAACCTTAAGGAAAAAAATTCTTAGAATTTGAATACATACTGGAGAGAAACCCTAAATGCTAAATGAATGTATAAAAGCCTTTATTCAGTAGGGAGGCCTTCATGTATGTTAGAGAGTTCAAACTTGAGGGAAATCATGTGAATATAACAAATTCAGGCATGCCTTCAGTACAAATTCTTGTCTTCTTTTATAGCAGAGGATTCACACTGGCAAGAAATGCTATAAATTCAACAAGTGCGGGGAAGCCTTCAGCCACAATACACCCCCTGTGCACTGTGAGAGAATTAATACCGGTGATAACTCAAAAGAATGTGGAAAAGCAATTAAACAGTTGGGAAGCCCTGATGATCAGAAAATTCAGCCAAAAAATAAACTATATCTTTCTAATGAATTCAGGAAAACTTTTACTATACATCAGAGAGTTCAGGTTAACGAGGAACCCTTTGATTCTAATGAATGTGGCAAAGACATTGAAAGGAGATATAAATTAAATGACCATCAGAGAATTCATACTGGAGAGAAACCCTTTGAGTGCAAGGAATGTGGGAAAAACTTCAGCCTGAGATCATCATTTATTTTACATTGGAGAATTCACACTGGAAAGAAACTCTTTGAATGTAATGTATGTGGGAAAGGCTTCCATTACAAATCTTACCTTATCCTACATCAAAGAATTCATACACGAGAGAAACCCTTTGAATGTAATGAATGTGGAAAAACCTTTAGATGGAAAAGTCAGCTTGATAAGCACAAGAGAATTCATGTTGGAGAAAATCATTTGGAATCTGATAAATCTGATAAATCTGAAAAAGAATTTATCCAAAGGCAAAATGTTGCTAAAAATAGAATAATTCATGCCGGAGAGAAACCCTTTAAGTGTAGTGAATGTGGCAAAGCCTTTAAATGGAAGTGTAAACTTAATGAGCATCAGAGAATCCATAGTGGAGAGAAACCCTTTGGTTGTAATGAATGTGGAAAAAACTTCCGCCTGAGATCATCACTTATTTTACATCAGAGCATTCATACTGGAGAGAAACCCTTTGGGTGCAGTGAATGTGGCAAAGCTTTCCACAACAAATCTCAGCTTACAGTACATCAGAGACTTCATACTGGAGAGAAAACTTTTGAGTGTAATGAATGTGGAAAAATCTTCTACAACAAATATCACTATACTCAACACCAGAGAATTCATACTGGTGAAAAGCCCTTTGAGTGTATTGACTGTGGGAAAAAATTCAGCCTGAGGTCATCGCTTATCAAGCATCAGAGAATTCATACTGGAGAGAAGCCTTTTGAGTGTATTGAGTGTGGGAAGAATTTTAGTGAGAAATCATCACTTATTAAACATCAGAGAATTCATACTGGTGAGAAACCGTTTGAGTGCCATGAATGTGGAAAGAAGTTTAGCTGGAGGCCATCACTTATTTCACATCAGAGAATTCATACTGGAGAGAAACCCTTTGAATGTAATGAGTGTGGGAAAAACTTCAGCCAACGGACATCACTTACTCTTCATCAGAGAACTCATAGTGGAGAGAAACACATTAAATATAATAACCCTGGGAAAGACTTCACTCAAAAGGACCAAGTTATTGAAAATCAGAAAACTCATATTGGAGAAAAACCCTTTAAGTGTAATGAATGTGGAAAAAATTTCAGTCTGAAGTTGTCACTTGTAGCACATCAGGGAATTCATACTGGAAAGAAACCCTTTGAATGTAATGAGTGCAGGAAAGTCTTCATGTGGAAGAGTCAGTTGAACAAACACAAGAGAATTCACACAGGGAAGAAACCCTTCAAGTGTAATGAATGCCAGAAGTCTTTCCATGACAAATATCATCTTACTGTACATCAGAGAATTCATACTGGAGAGAAGCCCTTTAATTGTAGTGAATGTGGAAGAAACTTTAGTGAAAGGTCATCTCTTATAAAACACCAGAGAATTCATACTGGAGAGAAACCCTTTGAGTGTAATGAATGTGGGAAGAACTTTACTCAGAGATCATCACTAACTTCACATCAAGGGATTCACACTGGAGAGAAACCCTTTGAGTGCACTGAATGTGGGAAAGCCTTCCATTTCAAATCTCACTTTATTGTACATCAGAGAATTCATACTGGAGAGAAACCCTTTGTGTGTAATGAATGTGGGAAAAACTTCAGCCAGAAGTCAACACTAATTTCTCATCAAGGGATTCATAATGGAGACAAACCCTTTGAATGCATTGAATGTAGGAAAACCTTCTGTTTCAAATCTCACTTTACTATACATCAGAGAATTCATACTGGAAAGAAAACCTTTGAGTGTAATGAATGTGGGAAAGCCTTCTACAGCAAATCCCACCTAACTGTACATCAGAGAATTCATACTGGAGAGAAAACCTTTGAGTGTAATGAATGTGGGAAAGCCTTCTACAGCAAATCTCACCTTACTGAACACCAACGAATTCATACGGGAGTCAAACCCTTTGAGTGTAAGGAGTGTGGGAAAAGCTTTCGCCAGAGGTCATCATTTATTTCCCATCAGAGAATTCACACTGGAGAGAAACCCTTTGAATGTAATGAATGTGGGAAGACCTTTAGCAGAAGATCATCACTTATTTCACATCAGAGAATTCATACTGGAGAGAAACCCTTTGAGTGTCATGAATGCGGCAAAAACTTTAGTCGTAAAGCAACACTTATTTCACATCAGAGAATTCACACTGGAGAGAAACCATTTGAATGTCATGAATGTGGGAAGAACTTTAGCCAGAGGTCATCATTTATTTCACATCAACGAATTCATACTAGTTAAAAAACCCTGTAATGACGTTGGGAAAGCCTTCACTTGAGAGAACCATTGTCTTCAATATCAGAGAATTCATAGGGGAAAGAAACCCTTTTAATATGAAGAATATGGGAAAAAAATTTACAGATAACATCACTTAGCTTCCATCAGGCAATTCATAGTGGAAAGAAATGCCTTGAATATAGTAACTATGAGAAAGCCTTCTCCTAAAAGGACCAATTTCCTGAATATATTTTTAAAATTAATATTAGAAACCTACTAAGTGTATAGGATGTAAAAAAGAAATTCAACCATAAACCATCATTCAGTAGGCATGAATGAATTGATATAGAGGAGAATTCCTATTGTGATTAAGGTAGGAAAGCTTTCCAATTTAAAATAGAACTTAGAAAACATAAGAAAATTCCTGCTGTAGCCTAAGTCTTTCACTATAAGTGATGTGAGAAAGCCTTTAGACATTCTTTATTCTTCATAATTTCAGAATTCTTGTATTTGAGATAAAGTACACAAAAACAATGAATGTGTCAAAACCTTCGACTAGAGAGGACTTCATATTGTACACTACAGAGTACATAATTAAAGTCTATCAATGTAATTAAAGTGAGAAGGTCTTTAACACTAATCAAGTCCTTAGGATGTATTGTAGAGTTAACATAGAAGAAAAAGATCATGAATGCAAATGGCCATGGGAATATTGGGGTATAATTCATCATTAGATGTCACTGATTTCATGGTGGCCTATAGCGATGAAACAATGATAGGAAAGCAGCAGAATAACTTGCCATTTGTTGGAGGGTCAAGATTGAGTTCATCACCAGTCACAATATTTTGTGATATTTAGAGAGAGAAAAATGACTGCATCTTCCATGGTTCCTCCTCACTGTAATCCCCTTTGCATGCCATCTGGGGGCAACAGAGTTGCACAATTCAGTGAGTCAAGTTTGGCTGATGCAGGATGTTAAATAATAAACTATCTTTTAAAAATGTTATATTTAAAATATGTAACATCTCTGTCTAATGACCAATCAATGACATATTGCTAGAGGACCTAAATCATATCAATGTTTACACAGCTGGTATGCACAAAACCAGAAGAAAGAAGTAGGTTGCACCTGAATGAAATGATGGCTCACATATACTCCATGGAGAGGTAAAGAAGGGATTTGGCAGAATGGGTTTTACCATATGCCCCAAAGCTACAGGAAACATTATTTCATGGGACATTTGGTCACCATGTATTGCTAATGATAAAATATTTTTCCTCCAAAAACCAGCATTAAAATAATTTAAATTTATACATCAACAGTTGCTGTGGATGAAGTGGTAGAGAAATTTTGTTAAGACCCTCTAAATAAAATTAACTCTGATACTTAGAGACTTCAGTGCAAACTTGGGAAAAAAGTTTGGATGGAAAGAACTATATGGAAAAATATGTCTGAGGGGAAAGAAATGAGAGGGACCAAAGTCTGGTCAATTACACAGAAGCCTCACACCAATACAGCATGAACATTTTCTTTACCAAAAAAAAAATTAGTGGAGCTGGACCTGGGGAGTGCCAAACAATATCACAAAGAATAAAATAGACTATATTTTAATGGACAGGAAAAGATTTATTTTTTATGTGAGACTTTTCAAACCAGAGTGAAGGTTACAATTCATAATCAACCAGAATGATAATAATGAGAAAATACATGGCATAATATTTTAAAAGATTTAACCATGAATTATTTAAGCAAACAAATGAAAAATTTTAAATGGGAAATGGCAAACAGAAATAGACCAGCACTGACTAGAATAATGATTTCCAGAAGTTAGGTCAACATCAGTTGATTGGCACAAGGAGACCAATACCCTCAAAAGCACATTAGCATAATCAGCAAACATTAGACATACTTGCCAAATTCAGAGATAGTTGCTACATGCAACATCACATTAGACTAGGAGTTCTTTTGTAAAATCTTAGAAATAAACTTATAGGTGAGTAGGAGCAGTATTGTTGTATGAAGAACAGAGAAACAGTGGTGGGTTAAACTAAAGAAACTTGGCAATATGCCCAACTAAATAAAATCACCCCAAGGACCATTAAAAGGTGAAAATGGAAAGAGAACTACAAGCAGAAGATGTACAAAAACCATTTCAACAAATTTGTCCATCAAGAACAGTAGAATTTCCACACTTGGACTCCAACTTCACAATCCCTGAGTTACTTTTAAAGGATGTAGAAATGACATTGGAGAGAACAAAGATAGGACAAGCCACTGGGGGATTGAGGAAGGCCCACTGCAGAAGGTGAGATTTGAGCTAAGTCTTGGAAAAAGCTAGGGAAACTGAGGTAGAGGTGAGTGGCAGAGCATTTCAGGCATGAGTGAGTGCAAAGACATGGAGAGGAGAGATTATGTGTCACATATCTGAGGAATAGTTGTGCTTGAGGCTAGTATCACTGTAGAGGTGGGGAGAAGTAAAATGTAAGAACTCTGGAGTGTTAGAAAGAGGCTGGGTTACAAATGCTTTAAATTCCAAATAAAGGAGTTTGTATTTGATCCTAGAATTAATAAGGAACTACTGGAGGTCATTGAGAAAGAGGATGACATGGTCAGACCTATGCTTGACAAAAAGCAAAGGACTAATTGGAGTTGGAAGGGACTTGTTTAAGGAGAACAGTTAGAAGGCTCTTGGAATAGTCCCAGCGAGAGGTAATGATGGCCTGAACGAGGGTGGCAGCTGTGAATGGACCGATGTTGTGAAGGGACAAGCAACAAGATTTGGCATGAGATTGGATATGTGGAGTGAGAGAGGAGTTGAGGATGTCACCGCATTGTTGAGCCTGGGTGATGAGAAGATGGTAGTGCTCTTGACAACACTGGCAAGAGTTACAAAGGGGAGACTTTAGAGGATAAGATAGTGAGTTCAATTTTGGACATGTTGAGTTTGAAGTGTTTACGGACACTGAATTTGTGATGTCTAAGAGGCAGTTGGTAATGTAGGACTGGAGCTTGGGGTTGGATACGTAAAACTAGAATCATTTGCTTAGAGATGATAATTGAACCCATGGGAATGAGTGAGATCACCAAGTGAGACAGTGTCAAGTGAAAAGAGGCTCCAGGACAAAACTTTGGGGGAGCCCACAGTTAGTGGATGTGACACTGTGTTGATTGAATCAAGTTCCAAGACATTCCACTGCTTCATGGAAGAAATCTATGATCACTCAAAGGAGTATGGCTCGTCCATCTACACAGGAAAGAACAAGTGGATGAAAAATGTTTCACTCAGATTTCAGCATGCAACTGAATAGATACCCTATAGAGCTTATACAAAATTATTTTTGTCTGGGACAGATCATACAGATGGACAGTGAACTGGACTCAGAGTTGAAAAGGAGAAGAGCAGACTAGATTCCTTTGGGGAAGGTGCAGAGCTCTTTTATGACCCCATGAAAGCAGAGGCCTAGCTTTTCATTATAACTATTTTACCAGTGTTATGTGGTAGTGGACCTGGAACATCAATACCTCCAAAGAACTAAAGAGTACAGAGGGTACATGGTAGGAACTCTGAAGGAAAATAAAAGTAAAGGAAGTCATCAAAGAAATGTCTAATAGGTAGAGATGGGCTGTTCACATTGAGTCAGGTTTTACAGAGACAGGAAGAGTGCCACATGTGCACCTTCTCTACATTAGTATAAGGGGAAGAAGGCTTCCATTGCTTTGGGTGGATTCACTTTTAGGAAAATATGGATGGAAGTTGCCCAGGATGGGCAAGACTGTAAGGGTTATCATCATTGGAAGGAATACCCATACTGATGAGATCAAAGATCCATTTGAGCATTTAAAAATTAGCTTTTAAGTCCCATTGGCATGTCCTGATATTTAAATGGAGAAATAAGAGCATAAGAAATTTCAACTCCAAACCTATAAATTTTTGACTTTAAAATAGTAATGATAAACACTGAAACACCTGTATTTGGGGGGAGAATCCCTTCATTAAATATTTGCTTCCCTCATTTAAAAAATTCATCTTTAGCATTAAGTTTTATTGATGCTTATTTTTATATTGTAGTTATTTCTTGTCAGAGCTCACTATCTCCTCCTTATGTCTTGTAAAGGTCTAACATACAAAATTGCTAATGTCCTAATAGAAAGTTATACCAGCAATACCCTTCTTCGTTAGGTATATTATCGAAAGGTGTAACTGGGCATTTTTCAAAAAGGGGAACCCAATGTTTTTTTTTTAAATGCAATTTATTTATTTAACATATTTGGTTTTCAGCATTGATTTTCACAACAGTTTGAATTACAAATTTTCTCCCCATTTCTGCCCTCCCCCCCCCCACTCCAAGATGGCTTATATTCTGGTTGCCCTGTTCCCCAGTCAGCCCTCCCCTCTATCACCCCCCTCCCCTCTCATTCCCTTTTCCCTTCCTTTCTTGTAGGGCAAGATAAATTTCTACGCCCCATTGCCTGTGTATCTTATTTTTTAGTTGCATACAAAAACTTTTTTTGTTTTTGAACATCTGATTTTAAAACTTTGAGTTCCAAATTCTCTTTCCTCTTCCCTTCCCACCCACCCTCCCTAAGAAGTTGAGCAATTCAACCTAGGCCACACATGTATCATTATGTATAACCCTTCCACAATACTCATGTTGTGAAAGGCTAACTACATTTTGCTCCTTCCCAACCCATCCCGCTTTATTGAATTTTCTCCCTTGACCCTGTCCCCTTTCCAAAGTGTTTGTTTTGATTACCTCCACCCCCATCTGCCCTCCACTCCATCATCCCCCCGCCTTTTATTTTTTTTTTTATCTTCCTCCCTCTTCTTTCCTGTGGGGTAAGATACCCAACTGAGTATGTATGGTATCCCCCCTCAGGCCAAATCTGATGAGAGCAAGGTTCACTCATTCCCCCCTCACCTGCCCTCTCCCCTCCTCCCATAGAACTGCTTAGGGGAACCCAATGTTGACACCAGAATGAAAATGTGTTCAAAATCTTTACTGATCTAAGAAATTCAAAGGAAACTATCCCTTACACTCATTAAACTGGCAAAGATATTTCAAAGTGATAAAATTCAGTGCTGTCATAGCTATGGAAAACAAACAAAACAGGTATGGTGTTAATGGTATGGTGAATCGCTTAAATGACAATTCCCCCCCCCCCCAGAAGTTCTTTGTGGTAAGACCACTGAATTACCCACCTTTTTTATAACAGCATTTTTATTGGTATCTGTTGCTTTTAAGGGGAAGCTATGTGGTGCAGCAGATAGACTGCCAGGCCTGAAGTTAGGAAAACTAATCTTCCTGTGTTCAAATCTAGCCTCATATGGGTAATGAGCATCTGCACCAGGGTGGTGGCAGTGCCAGAGGAAGAAGGGGGCTTATAAAAGAGATCTTATGAAGGTAGAAATGACAGGACTTGATAGCTAATTGAATATTGGGGGTTTGAAGAATGAGGAGTCATGGATGATAGCTAGGCTTCAAGCATAAGGAGGATTATAGCACTCTCCACAGTAATAGGAAAGCTAGGAAGAGTAAAGGGCTTTTGTGTGTGTGTGTGTGTGTGTGTGTGTGTGTGTGTGTGTGTGTGTGTGATGTGAATTCAGTTTTTTGCATGTTGAATTTAAGATGTTTCTGGGACATCTGGGTCAAGATGGCCAATAAGCAGTCGAAGATGTGAAACTGGAGGTCAGGAGAGAGGTTAGGGTTGGACAAACAGATCTGGGAATCGTTTGCATAGAAATTATTGAATCCATGGCAGCCGATGAGATCACCAAATGAAATAGTAGAGAAGGGAAGAAAGCCCACAGCAGAGCCCTTTGGTGCACCCATGCTTAGAGGGTGTGACCCAGATGAAGGTCCAGCAAAGGACACTGAGAGTCACTCAGATGGTTACATTGGAATCAGGAGAGTGGTGAGCCAAAAACCTAGAGAGAAGAGAGCATCATGGAGAAAAGACCGAGAGGTGAGAAAAAGCCATTAAATCTGGCAATTAGGAAATCATTGGTAACTTTGAAAAGAGCAGTTTCAGTTGAATGGTGAGATTGGAAGCCGTACAAAAACCATTCCTTAGAGAACTGAGAGAGGGAAAAGGAACAAAGTGGAAGCCCCATTATAGACAGCCTTCTCTGGGAGTCTAACCACAAAAGGGCAGAGAGATATTGGACAATAGCTAGTGGGGATGGATGGATGGATCATGTGAGGAGCTTTTTGAGAATGGGGAGGTCATGGGTCTTTGCAGGCAGGAGGGAAGGAGCCAGTAGACAAGGAGAGACAGAAGAGTGGTGAGACATCAGGGGTAATGGAAGAGGCAATCTGCTGTCAGAGAATGGATGGAATGTAGAGGGGTTTGCCCTCTCTTGTGCATGTAGAAGGGCTTGCCTTGGCAAAGAGTAGGCTTACCTCTTCATGTGATAAAGCTGAAAGGGAAGACAGAAGGGGAAATCATTTGGGTGAGAGGAGGTGGAGGAAGAAGGGAGAAGAGAGAGCTCTCAGCAAAGAGCCTCAATTTTTTAGTGAAATATGAGACAAGGTTGTTGGCTGAGAAGGTGGAGGATGCAGGGTCTATGGGAGGTTGGAGCTACAATGAGAAGGTTACAAGGGCTGCTGTGTTGAGGGGGAGAGTCAGTTGATTAAGGAGGTGTGAAAGGATTAGCTTGCCGTAGCAAGTGGCTTATGTAGTGTTGGGGTTTAGGCTCTGCCTACCCAGGGATGCCAAAGCCTGTTGTGGTTTCACGATGTGTTGTGGTGGAACCGTCTCAAAGAATTCAATCAGACCACCTCTAATCCAAGTATAGACATTTATTGAGATTGATGCCTCTCATGGAGCAGGCTAAGTTCCAAGAGGAACCAGCAATTTCAGCAAAACCAAGATGGACTTTTATAGGGTAAAGATTCAATTACAGAACAGAAATTATGAATATTAAAAAGGCAGGAGGGGTTTGTTAAGGGATTAGGTAATAGGGGAGGGGTCCCAGCTACAGTGTAATGGAGCATGTTTTTCCTATTACTGTGCAGGTGCCTACTTAGGGAAAGTACCTTCTATTGTTCTGGAGTCCTCATCCTGCTTAGGCATCCTGGTGCTGCTGCTTTCTGGTTAGCTGAGAATTGTGGTCCTGTCTGAGACTAGATGGATGTAGTTGAGTGCATGGACATACCTGCTGTTTCTGTGAGAAATATGAGTTCATGGACACACCTGTTGTTCTAGTGAGCAGTGAGGCACATATGAAGAAGTTAGGATATTGCAGGGGGTGGGGTGGGGTTTAGGTAGGGGCAGTGGGCCTGCTGTTCAGTGGGGCCTGTAAGGAAGTTAGACTATTGGGGCTGGGGGCAGCTTTATTGGATTCCATCAGTAGGATCCTCTGATCCAACCCTCTTACTTGTACTTGCCTCATATTACAGATAAAGAAGTTAAGGTCCAAGTGAATCAGTTGTCTCCCTCCCCTCCCAGGCCCTGGATGATTCTTTTTCAGGGTTTTGCTTGGAATGGTACATTACATAGTAAAAATTATGGCTCAAAGCTCTAAGAGGTTCCTAAAAAAAATGAGGAAGGAAAAAGACACACGGCAAGAATCAAGTGTGGCACAGGTAGTTCGTTCTTACATGGAGCGAGATTCTAAACATGAAAAGAATCATGAGCAGGGTTAACAGATTAATTACTGAATAACAACTGGCCGAGCAGCTAATATGTAAGCCTTATCAAAACACAACAGGTCTGCAATCCTGCTAGTGAGTTAGGTCACCATTTCACCTCAACTGGGCATTACTCTAACCACACCTGGCATTTTGGGGCTGCCCAGTCGGTCAGGCTCAGGTCACTCCTCTTGTGGTCATTCTTTACAATGCTCTCCCAGCCACCAGCTAATGCTGGTCAGGGGACAAGGAGGACCTCTGGACCGTTTGGAACTCACAAGGTTGCTGTTAATCCTGGACACATCCACTATGGGATACTTGTTTGCCAAAGATCAGGAAAAGTAGACAACAGACAGCCAAGTTTTCATGGCTGCTTGGAAGCTTAATGGGAAACAGGCCAAATGCCCCATCCCTCCCTCCCACCTCAGCCCCCAGACTGTCCATATTCAGCTGAATGTACAGCACAGTTCCCAGTCAGAAAGCAAGGGAGAGAAATAGGAGCATACTGGGCTCCCCACAAAGTTACTAATTCTTCAAGTTCAGCAGTCGATTAGGCTTATCTCCCATTGCAGGTGCCTCCTCCATGAGTCACATGTGGTCAGAAGCAGTTCTTCCCTCCCCCCACCATTCTCTGTGGTCTTCTGGAACCTTGAAAAGTATAGTGAGCAAATTTGGGTGGAGGGAGACTTGGGAGGACAGGAATGACCTCTGCTATGTAGGAAAAACTGGACAGCAGACTGGCAGAAAATGGGAGCAGACCAGCAGATGCCGCTACCACCACTTAGTGAACCAAAGACTGATCTCTACTTTAAAAACCAACCAAGGAAGAGGATAAATCTGACTCTCAAGAAGGTGAAGGAAGACAGGCTCTGGCTGCAGCAGGGAGGATTCTTGGTCCTCCCACCCACCGCACCCTGTCCTTGTCTCATATTTCTGTGAAGAGTGATACCATTCACCGAGAGCTCCCTCTTCTTCCCTCCTTCTCCTCTTCATCTCACATCCCAGATATTTCCCTCTCTCATCCTTCACTACTGTCTCACATGAAGAGGTGGCCTTCCTTCTTGCCAAACTAATCCCTCCCCATGCACAAGTGACCCCATTCCCTCCATCTTTTCCAGAAGGTTGTTTCCCTTCTGTCATCCCAATTCTCTCACTTATCAACCTCTCTTTGTCTACTGGTGGCTTCTGAACCACCTACAAGCACACCCATGTCTTCTCCATCTTCAGATAATCTTTGCTCGATCCCTCCATTCCTGCTGTTTTCCCTTATCTCTTCTGCCCTTTAAACTCAAAAAGGCCATCTACAACCAGAACCTCCACGTTCCCTCTTCTCACTCTCTTAACTCTTTCCAATCTAGCTTCAGATCTTCTCATTCCACCAAGACTCCTCTCTCCAGAGTTACTAATGATCTCTTGGTTTCTCAATCCTCATTCTCTCTGACCTCTCTGCAGGCTTGGACACTGTCGATCACTCGCTCCTGCTGAATATTCTCTCCTCAAAGGGTTTTAGTGACATTGCTCTCTCCTTGTCCAGGCCTAACGTCTTTCCTGACCTAATTTAGTCTCATGCTTCCAATTGCCCACTGGACTTCTTGAACCAGACATCTCATAGACATCTTTAACTTAACCCGTCTAAAATGGAACTCATCCTCTTCCCTCCTAACCCTCCCCTCTTCCTAACTTTCCTATTATTATTGAATGTACCAGCACTCTTCCAGGCATTCCTGCTCTCACTCTTGGTGTCATGTTGGACTCCTCCTCACTCTCAGTCATCTCTCTTTCTGTAAAACGCTCTCCTCTTTCCATGCCTCTTTCTGTCCTCTAACATTGCCCCCACTCTGGTTCAGGCCCTCGTCACTTCATGCCTGGAATATTGAATAGTCTGTTCCTTGTCTCTCAAGTCTCTCCCCAGTCCAGTTCATCCCCCACTCAACTGGTCAAAATGGTTTTGTTAAAACACAGCTCCAACCATGTCTCCCTCATTCAGTAAATTCAGTGGCTCCCTATTGCCTTCATGATCAAGTTTAAAGTGCTGTGTGGCTTTCAGAGCTCTTCCTAACTGAACCCCTCCTCCCTTTCTAGTCTTCTTGCACCCTGCTGCCCCCACATACTCTTCGGTCTGCTGATACTAGACTCCTGGTTGGTCCATGAACAAGCTCTCTGGCCATTGCCCATGCCTGGCTCTTCCTCCTTACCTCTGCACCTTGGCTTCCCTGGCTTCCTTCAAGTCTCAGCTAAAATCCCACTTTCTACAGGAAGTCTTTCCTGTTGCTGTTCAGTCATTTCAGGTGGGTCTGACTCTTCGTGACCCCATTTGGGGTTTTCTTGGCCAAGATACTGGAGTAGTTCTCCAGCTCATTTTACACATGAGGAAACTGAGGCAAACAGGGTTATGTGACTTGCCCAGGGTCACATAGCTAGTAATTGTCTGAGGTCACATTTGAACTCAGGTCTTCCTGACTCAAGGCCCAGCACTAGGCTACTTCGCATTATTGGTATGTACTAATATGTACGTGGTTGTATACACCTTGTCTCCCCTATTGGACTGTGAGCTCCTCGAGGTGAGGGGCTGACTTGAATTTCCAGCACTTAGAGCATTGCCTGGCATGCAGTTGGCGCCTAATAGATGCCTGTTGCCCATCAGAATGTGGGCTGTTTCCCTTTTTCTGCCTTTGCACCCCTAATGACTGACATGCAGCAGGTGCCTTGCTCATCTTTCATTTGCAAGAGGACCAGTGACCTCAGAGGGCCATGTCTTCACTTGACCAGGACAGGACCTAAGCGAGGCAGGTTCCCAAAGCCTTGCTCTGTCCCCCAGAATCCTCATGCACAGAAACACCAGAATAAGGACGTACGAAAACAGGGTCCTGAGCTTCCTGGCCTTAACGAATCTCAGAGAGGACTGGTTTGGGAGCTGCCTGGGCCCATTCCAAGTCAATGAGGGCATACTTCTTCATGCCCACTAGTGCCAGGCGCTGTCCTAGGTGCTGGGACCCTGTTTCCACAATCCGTCTAGCAGCTTCTGTGGGGGTGTAAGATCCACCCACAGCCAGCACCCAGAAAGCTGCCAACAGCACAGGTTCTTTTGATCTGCTTAACTAAGGAAAGCAAGGTGAAGCGGTTGACAAGTTTACTTTAATCCAGCACACAAGTATCATTCACTTAGTTCAGGGGGAAAAGCCAGCACACTGAACTTCAGAGCAAATTACAAACATCAACAGACAGACCAAATACAGATTCATAGTTACCAACATCTAGGTTCAGCCCGGGAGCTCAGAACAAGGGCTGGCCCAGAGTTGCGCGCGCGCCACCGCGGCTGCGGGAATGAGCTCCAAGGAAGAATAGGCCAACCCCTGGTTTTATATCTTTTTCAGCATCAGGGGGTGTCACACATGCGACTCACCCATGTGACCTAGAATCGTCACAAAGAGGCAGACTTAAACCCACCTGGTCTAAGAGCCTCTGCTGGCCCAGACATGTAAACTAGGCCCTCCCCGGAGTTAGACCCACCTTGGGCCCCACCTTAGTTAGGTTTTACACCTAATAGGGGTTAGGGCCTGGGGCTCAGCACTTAGGCTCAATGAAATACACTCAATTACTCAAAGCGAACAAAAGCCAAACTCTTCAAGGGCACTTGTTGAACTAAGTGCTAAGGAGCCCATTTTGCTTGCCAACACAGACCCCTGCCCTCAGGGCGCCTCCAGGCCAGCAGCGAAAGAACACAAGGAGGACAGGCTAGATAAGGAAGGAGCCCAGTCTGGAGACACCAACGCAGCTCTGCAGCCACGTGGGAAATGAGGCCTGGCAAGGCCCGGCAAGGCCCCTCCTTATATGGAGGCTCTGGGAGGAGCTCTCAATGTCCACGCCCCGCCCAACGAGGGCGTGGCTGCTGAGGAAGCGGGAGGTCAAAGCTGATTGGCTCTAGCAGGAAGATACGCCGGCTCCCTGGGGGGCGGGGCCTTGGAGTGGCGTCCTCTTTGGGCAGAGCCCCAGCCGCTGCTCTCAGCTAGCCCCGCCCCCAGAGGGCACTCGCTGGCGGAGCGGGGCAGGGACTCTCAGTGATCGGAAGAGCCATGACTTAGCCTCCGGGGCCGGAGTGTGAGTTCATCGAGGGCGACCTCTCCTTTCCACCTGGCCGGGGTGGAAGAGGCGACACCGATGGCGGTCCATGGAGCGAGTCCGCGCCTCGCTCCCAGGCCTCAGCCATTTCTGGGGTTAGAAGGGACGGAGTAGGGCGAACTGCATTTCCCAGGATTCCTTGCCGTGTTGTCTTACTCCGATCGGTTCTGGGACTAGTCGCAGAAGGAGCATGCGCAGGGCTATGGCCCCTCCCGTTCTGCCCTCCTACCTTGCGGCCGTTTTACATAAGGAGCGCCCGAGTGAGCGGGGAGGCTTCCGCACACGCCGCTCAGGATGGCGGTCCCAGCATAGTCCACGTGGGCCTCCGTTCTGCTGTCATCATGCTGTGACCAGGCTCCATTTCCCACGGGGGCCCACGGCGCCCATTGCATTCTGGGTAGTGTAGTTCAGGCGCTCCGTGCGCGCAGGCTCAGTGCGTGGGGTCAGGCTTCCGTGGGGGAGGTAAATGCGCATGCGTCCTAGGCTCTCACGGCCTGAGAGCAGCGGCAGCCCCGCTGGAGGCCGCGGAAGTCCTGGGAGCGTAGGGAGGTGAGTGCGGTCCGGGACAGGTGATAGGGTGGGAGGAAACGTGGGCGCGGTGCCTTGTGGGAGGGGCCGCTGGAAGGCGGGGCCTGTCCTGGTCCCCCACCTTGCTCCAGAACCTTCCCTGGCTCCTCTTGGACCGCGAGGGGGAGCCGTAGCTCAGAGCCCGGGGCTGCCGTGGGCGGAGCCGGGAGGCCCGGTGGGAGGGGTGGCCGGACACGCCCCGCCCCACCTGGAGAGTGATATCTGGGGAAGGCCCCTCCCACTTTTTCCTTGGGCCTCTGTTTCCCTTTGACCAGATTCCCTTCCCCCACCAGGCTTCGGTCCCTGAGCCCAGGTGGCCCTGGATCCTCTGGGGCCCCTTCATCTCCTGCCACTGAGCCTTTGCCCCCGCCGTCCCCCACACCTGAGATGCCATCCCAGAGCCCTCTGTTCTGGGTGAGCTTCTTTGGTGACTTCCCCAGGATCCAGACGCAGCAGGTGTGAGGAGAGGGGACTTGAACCGCGGTCAGTTACTGCGGAGCCAAAGAACTTTTATGAAGTACCTACTGTGTGCCAGGCACTGTTGGGGGCGGGGTGGCAGGCTATCATGGCCCGGCCGCTCCTCAGCCACGGGGAGCTGACACCAGAGGGGAAGATGGGCTCCCCCTCCTCCCATCACCACTGCACCACACGGTACCCCCAGCAGGGATTCAGAAAGCACCTACTGTGTACCTAAGCCCAGCCCCAGTGGGGAGGGGCTCTCAGGAAAGGCCACGTGGAGGGCAGGGGTTCCAGGCACCGGGGACCACCTGGGCAAAGGCCCGGAGGTGGAGAGGAGGAGTGTTTTCCCTGGGACCAACGGGGGGGAGGGGTAAGCTTGGCTTCATGGGGCCTTCATTGGACAGGACTTGACCATTCACCCTCCATCTTCCTCTGTGTCCCACTGCAGCCCTGCCTTCCCTGGGCTGACCTTCTGCCAGCATGGAGGAGGAAGAGGCCAAAGCCAGGACTCTGCAGACCACTGGGCCCCAGGTGAGGTCAGGGCCTCCACGGCCCCTCCTCTGTGGGCCCCCCCCCCCCATCCCCAGTGGTCTTCAGTCTGTCCTCTCCCTTTGTTCTGCTGCCCCAGTCACCTTGGGAAGGCTGGCGGGGCAGGTCGCTTCCTCCTCTATCTGCCTCAGTTTCCTCAACTGTAAAATGAGCTGAGAAGGAAATGGCAACCACTCCAGTGTCTTTGCCAAGAAAGCGCCAATGGGGTCACAGAGAGTCAGACACGACTGAACAACAAAAAATGTTAGCAGTTAATGGTTTTGTTCAACTATGACTCAATGAACAGATAGATGAATGAATGGATGGATAAATGAGTGGATGAATGAATGGATGGATGAATGACGATTGATGAATGAATGGATGAATGAATGACGATTGATGAATGAGTGAGTGAATGAATGGATGAATGAGTGAGTGAAGGGATGAATGAATGAATGGCTAGGTGAATGAATGAATGGCTAGGTGAATGAATGGCTAGGTGAATGAGTGAATGAATGGATGAATGAATGAATGGGTGGATGAATGAGTGAAAGGTTGGATGGATGGATGGATGGATGGATGAATAAGTGAGATAATAATTGTAAAGCATTTAGCTTTGGCACACAGTAGGTGCTGTATCCATGCTTCCTTCCCTCCCTCTATCCACCTTATTCCAGATTTCTGTAGTGCCCTTTCTGCCTCCCTCTCTGCCTAGTCTGATGATGCCTTCTTTTAAGTGCATCACAGCACAGATGCATTTGAACCAGGAAACCTGTCCCATCCCCCCACGCTGACCCCCAGAGCCACAGTGGGTGCTCCCTGGACGTTTTATAATTTCTAAATTATGAGGTGCATGGCCTCAGTTTCCCTATTCCAACACTCTCCATTCCCATTGTAGGAGTCACTGTCTGCCTGGTTTCCCTGGTTCTTAATTTGAACTTCCATTAGGCCCCTAAATTGTGCGTTCCTGCCAGACCCTCCTCTTTGCCATCCCCCCTTCTGGGAGCCATCCCAAAGACAAAAAAGGAAGAAGAAGAAAACCAGCATCTCTGATTGATGTGTCCACCAGACGTCCATGGGTGCTCCCCCTGCATGGCCCCCACTCTGCCCTCCCCTGCCAAGGTGCTGGGTAGGCCTTTCCTCCTGTCTCGGGCCGTGTTCATTCTTTGGAATTTCCCAACGTTGATGTCTGACTGTGCTGTGCTCCTGTCCTCCTGCAGTCACCGTCACTGCCGTGGCGTCCGCCTTCTTGCCGCTGCCTTCGGCCCTTCTGGGCTTCTGTGGAGGCGTCACCTTTGTCCCTTCCTACCATGCATGTGGGGGTGGGGGGGGCAAGGTGGTGGGGGGAGGTTATTCCAGGCCCAGAGTGCTTGGGCAGCAGTGTTCTCTGGTGGGGAGCGGGGGAGAGACAGACAGACAGATGACAGGCAGAGAGACGCTCATTCTTGACTGGAGACAAGGAAACCTTGTGTATCAGTTTCCTCACTCTGGTTTTTTAAGTAAATCTCCCCAGAACATGGTGAGCAGTGATGGAGAGTGGTTGCTTGCTAGGCTACCACTGATTAGAAAGTATTCTAATGAACAGAAACGTCAGCACTCACATCTGAATGGTGCTCCTGTTGGGTTCCTGACCAGAAGATGGTGGCCACTGGTGTTGATTGTGTTCATTTGGGCTTTTGGACCGAAGGGCAGGATTAGCTGGGCCCTCGTTTGGAGGAAGGTCTTTCTGGGTTCAGTTAAGTAGAGCAGTAAAGGACAACCATCTCCATGCCTGGAAATCTAGTACAAAATGAGGCTTGGGCTGTTTATTGGAAGGGAATTAGCAAATGCTTTCCATGGAAAGCTTCAGACTCTCCCCCATGAGAAGCTCTCCCCGGGTTTCCTCCTCCCAGTACCCTGTGCCCCCAGGACCCGGGAGAGGAAGGTCCCCGGGTAAGAAGAGGTGTGTTGGACGTTCCAGGAATCGGTGACATTCTGGGATGTGGCCGTGTACTTCACCTGGGAGGAGTGGAGCCACCTTGCCCCTGCTCAGAGGGCCCTGTACAGGGAGGTGATGCTGGAGACCTTTGAGAACCTCGTTTCCCTGGGTAAGGACACCCCGTCTCCCTTGGGCTGGGCTCTGGTCACCGGGGTGACTCTGCTTCTTACTTAGCAAACACCAGCAGGTGCTACATGAGCTCTCCTGAGCTGGGGTTTCTCTGCAGCAATGAAGTCCAGCCCATTACTGGGGGAAGATCTGGGAAGCTGTTTCTGCTCTCTGTGCCTAAGGGAAAGATCTTGGCCTTTTGTGGGTGGGTGTCCTGCCCCTTCATGGTCCTGGCCTTGAAGCTCCAGCTTCCCAACTCTCTATCTCCCCAGGTCAAAGGTTCTTGTTCAGTCCCAAGATGTGAGAAGGTCCTTTCCTCTTGGCAGAGAGGGAAGTGAGTGAATCAGTGGTCCCTCTGAGTCCCAATTAGATCTGGGCTCCATTCCTATAAAGGGGCCTTCTTTTCCTCAGAGAGAAGGGGACCACCAGGTGGTTTTCTGTCTCCAGAACTTCTCCCTTTCTTTTTCCATGGTCAGGGCTTCCAGTTTTGAAACCCTCTGTGATCTCCCGATTGGAGAAAGGAGGCGCTCCGTGGATGCTCGAGGGAGAGGTCCCAAGAGACCCTGACCCAGGTCAGTAGGTGGCGGGTAGGTGGGCATATGGGAGTTGTGGTGAGCGGTAACTCCCGTGGCACCACCTTTGGGGGGATGGGCTGAAACAAGCTTTCTGGGGGATGCTGGATCTTTGTGCTTCTTCTCTTGAGAACTGTCTGTTTATAACAATCATTTAAAATTCTTCAGACATCAGGATCATGCCATGTGAGGATAAACCGAAGGAACCGCAGTCCCATCTGTCTCTGATGTGTCTTAGGGAAGTTCCCTTCTGACATTTGCCATGGAGCCCTTGGCAGTCTGGGATCCTAGGTTAAGAACTGATCCGTGATCCAGAGGGAACCATAGGAATTCACTTACTTTCCCCAACCTAGTTATATAATTCCTAAGCTCTTCCTTTGTACAATATTGACAAGAATGGGATGGGATGGGTTGGCCAGATATGATGGAAAGAAGGAAAGCAGAGCAGGAGTTTGGGGGTGTTGGCCTTACTGCATGAGGCCATTTGTATCCCATTGGAGGCTGGCCTCCATGGTCTGGCCTCCTGGTCCTGCTGCCCCTGGGATCATAGCTTCAGTTGGACCTGAGCTCATCTTGTGGCTTTCTCATCTCCTGATGCTGTGGTCCTCCCTGTGACTGTTTCTCCACTGGTGTCCTTCATGGGTCTGCTACAACTGGTGTAGCAGTCCTTAAGATAAGGGGCACACCCCATTCTCTTCTCCTCTTGTCCTTCCCATTCCCTTGAGAGAGCATTTTTAAAAGCACACCCTCTTGCCTTGAGTCCAGGCAGGCTAATTCACTTTGCCCTCAGAAAGGGCGTTTCCTTCCAACCTGAGCCCCTTGACTCGGTGGAACCTTGGCTCACAGGTTTTCCTTTGAGAAGCAAGCAAAGGAATTGGTGGGGTTGGGGTTGTCCTAAGCCCAGTGGCAGAGGTAGGCTGTTGTCAAAATTGGCAGTTTTTCTGAGCACTCTCTGTTGCCTAGTATTAAGGGTTTAAGGAATCCTCCAGAGACCTTGATAAAACTCTTCCATTTACATCATTGGATTCTGATAATCTGCTACTTCAGTGCAAAGTCAGAAATAGGTGAGGGGGTAAACGGCCTGCCTCAGACCAGTTCTCAGATGGTTCAGGTATAGAATGGGAATGAAATGAGAGACTTGTGAGCTTTCCCAGTGAACAAGATGGGGTTTTACTTGGCCATGTCATGGAAGGCATGTCCAGCCAGGATGTAGCCCTGATCTCAGCCTTGACCTTGGTGACACAATGAAAGACATGTGCTGCAGGCCAGGGAGAAGTCAGGAATGTCTCCTGCACTCCCCTCTGCCACCAGGAAACTGCATCGATGGTTGAGCTTAATCCTCTGGGCCATCAAAGGAAAAGCTCCCCTAACCTGCCCAGGGATGACTGTAGCCTTTTGTTGTTCCACAAACAAGACCCTCCATCTCAGGGCTCCCAGTGTTTTCCCTGGCTGTTTCCCATATCTGGAACATTCTCCCTCCTCTGCCTGACAGTGGATCTCTCTGGCTTCCTTAAAGTCCCAGCTAAAATCCCATATTCTTCAGGAAGTCTTCTCCATCTCCCCTTAATTCCAATGCCTTCCCTCTGTTGATTACCTCCTGTTGATTATTAATTATTATAATTATAAATAATTAACAGGATTATTAATCCTGTTGATTATTAACTGCTGTCTGTATTTTGTTTGTACAGAGGTGTTTGCATGTGGCCTCCTGAGAGAAAGGACTGATTTTTTCCCTTCTCTTTCTATCCCCAGCACTTAGCATGGTGCCTGGGACATAGGAGGTGCTTAATCAGTGCTAGTTTATTAACTCTGAAAAGAACTCAGGAAGGAAAGGGGCCGAAGCTTTGCAGGTGGCACAGAAGTGCCCCGTGCCTCTATGTCATGAAGGCTTTCTTCAGGAAAAGACTCAGAAGGCGCCGAGCCATGGCAAGCTCCAAATAATATCTGAAAAGTGAAATGGAGTGTATCTTTTAAAAATGATTTTATTTTCAATTAATGTATATTTATTCTCTTTCCTTCTCACCACCATCCCTACGTGTTCCCCACTGAGAAAGAAAAAACCAAAACAAGCCAAACCCTAGTCACAAATATGGATAGCCAAGCCAGACAGAATCCCATGCTGACCACCTCCAAAAACGTGTGTCTCATTTTATCTGTCTGTCAGGAGGTGGACAGCGTGCTTCCTCACCGATCCTGGGGAAATGGGCCAGAGCTAGAATGGGTCGTTACATGGATAGTGTTCTTAAGTCTGAACATTGGCCTTTTAAACCGTCCAGGCCCTGCTCCCTCCCTCTGTGTGAGTTTATCCAGATTGTCCCAGAGATCTCTGAAACCATCCCCTGCGCTATTCTTTTGGCACAAAGGTGCTCTGTTATGTTCGCATATGATCATTGGCCCAACCATTCCTCACCTGATGGTGACTTCCTTCGTTTCCAATTTTTGGCTACTACAAAAAGAGCTGCTACAAATATTTCCATACACAAGAATCTTTTTCTTTGATTTTTTTGGGACACATACCTTGTAGTACTGCTGGGTCAAGGGTATGTATAGTTAAGTAACTTTGGGAGCCTACTCTAAATTATTTTGGGGAATAGCCAGACAGCTCCACTGGTAGAGCCCCAGTGTGCCTGTTTTGCCACAGCCTTGCCACCATTTGTCATTTTCCACTTTCGCTGACATTGCCGATCTGATGGGTGCAAGAAGGAAACCTCAGAGTTGTCTTAATTTATGTTTCTCAAATTATTAGTGATTTGGAGCCATTCATCATAGAGTTGTAGGTAGCTTAGATTTCTGCCTTGACAAACTGCCTGTTCATAGCTTTTAACCATTTATCAATTGGTGAATGGCTTTTATTTTATAAATTTGAATCACTTCCTTGTACAGCTTGCAAGTTAGGCCTTTATCAGAGCAACTTGCTGCAAAGGCTTTTTTCTCCCTCAAGTTAACTATTTTCCTTCTAATATTAGCTACCTTGGGTTTATTTATGCAAAACCTTTTTCATTTTATGCCATCAAAATTATCCATTTTGTCTTGTGATCCTCCCTATCCCTTGTTTGATCACAAATTCTTCCCCCCCCATAGAAACATGGACATCCCAGGATTGTTGTGGAGATAAATGAGATCATATTTGTAAAGTCCTCATCACAGTGCTTGGCACATAGTAGATGCTCGTTCCTTGCAATAGATCAGAAAGGTATTTTCTTCCATGCTCCTCTAATTTGTTTAGGGTGTGGATTTTGTTTTATTAATGTAAATCATGTATGCCTTTGGATTGTGGCGTGAGGTGTTGGTCTAAACCTAATTTCTGCCAGACTGCTGTCCAGTTCTGCCGATAGACTTTGTCAGAGTGAGCCTGGGGTCTTTGGGTTTATTGAACACTGTGTTTGCTTCTCTAATCTGTTCCACAGGCCAGCCCCTGTATTTATTAATTAGTCCTTTATGGTATAGGTTGTGATCCGGTACTACAACACCCCCTTCTTTCCCAGTTTTTTTTTTCGTTTTTCTTTTGAGGTTTTTTACTTTTTGTTTTTCTGGATGAGTTTTATTATTTTTTTTTCTAGCTCTATAAGGTAATTCTTCCATAGTTTGATTTGAATGACACTGAGTGAGTAAATTAATTTAGGTAGCATTGTTATTTGTGTTATATCGGCTCAGACTCCAAACAATTAAAATTTCTCTGATTACCTAGGTTGTATGTCTGCAAACAGCTTTTTGTAGTTGTATTCATTTAGTTCCTGTGTGTGGTGCAGTGGATAGGGAGCTGGGCTGGTGTCAGGAAGACTTGAGTTCAAATCCAGCCTCAGACACTTGCTAGCTGTAGGACCCTGGCTCTCTTGTCTGCCTCCATGTTCTCATCTGTCAAATGGGTTAGCAGTATAAATGTAAAATGCTTAGCAAATCTTACAATATTATGTAAAGGTGAGCCATTATTATAGCTATTACGGTATCTCAGGGTGAGGGGTAGATTCCCACATGTTACATACATTCTGTAGTTATTTGAAGTGGATTTTCTCTTTCTGTCTCTCCCTGCCGGGTTTTGTCGGTCATGCACAGGAAGGCCGATGATCTGTGTGGGTTTGTTCTGTGTCTAACGACTTGGCTGAAATCGTTGTTTTGACTGATTTTTAGTTGATTCTTGAGAGATCTCTAAGCGCACCATCATGGCATCCGCGAGAAGTGAGAACTGTGTTTCCTCTTGGCTTATCCTTATTACCCAGTGACAATACTTGGCATTCACACAGCGCCTTAAGGTTCGCAGAGCTCTTTACAAATGCGATCTCATTTTGTCCTTACAACACCCCGGGTGAGAAAGTGGGACCAAAGATTAAGTGACTTGCCCAGGACCACTCGTTTAATAAGAGTCTAAAGCTGGATTGGAACTCAGGTCTTCCTGATACCAGGCCCAGCGCTCTGTGTGCTGTCCCACCTCCCGTCCTCAGTTGTCTTTTCTTATCTTATTGTTATAGCCAGCATTTCTAATGCTCCATCAAACAGTGGTAGTGACAAGGGACACTCTTGCTTTGCCCCTGTTTCATGGGAGAGACCACTAAAAATTGATTCTGTTTTAACAGAGAGAAAAAGACACGTTATTGATGTAGGAGTTATCTGTGAGTTGCTGTCAGTGTGTAGTCAGACCGCTGACTCATCAGAGATAACAACAGAATTAGTAAAAAAGGGGAAAGAGCAGTGATTGAAAAGATAAGCCATCCGACTTAAAAAAACCTAACTGTGAACTATTAAAATGAATACTTGAAAATCGCAAAGGGAAATGGACGGCTGCCATGAGATCCAGAAGTTTAACTGAGGTCCATTGGTTGCCACAAGGAGACCAAGGCGGTACAGAAAGGCCTTCGGTAAACATCCGACTCACTTGCCAAAGGGAGAGAGAAGGCTGGCAAGGGGCAAAAGTCTGGCAATCTTCTATTAGATTCATGGACCAAACTTTGGATAGTCATTCCCCAGCTGTCGGATACTTACTGTGATTCTGGTTTAAGATGCTCTTAGGAAGACTTTGGTCTGTCTGGGAGCTTTGTTTCTGCCCTTCTGGTGTCCTTGGGACATGTGGCTGATAGTTAGAACTCTGGGTCAACATGATTCATTCCATTGGTCATAATTCTTCTTTACAACTTGACTATTGTGTAAATAAATTTAATGTGAAGGTATACGTAGAAAATATATTGGATTCCATGCCATCTTGAGGAGGGGGGAGGAGGGGAGGGAGGGGAAGAAAGTTTGGAACTCAAAAACTTGTGGAACTGAGTGTTGTAAACTAAAGATAAAAAATCTAAAAAATTAAAAAGAAAGATATAGATCAGGAAAAAAAGAATTAAAAAAAAAAGAACTCTGGGTCAAAGAGATCATTTTAAATTTCTTCCAAAGATCGATGGGCCAGTTTTACGCTGCTCCCCCAACTATGTCCTCTGATCCTTCTAATGCTATTTCTCTTTGCCATTTTTTTGAGTATGAGGTAAAACTTCAGAGTTGTTTTCATATACAGTTATTATTAGTAATTTTGAGCAGTCTTTTATATTGTTGTTAATAGTCTGGAAGAAAAACTTTAGTACTCTGTTTTAGAGATATCTTATTAGAATATTAATTAATCTTGACAAGTAGTACTGCTAATTGAAACTCTTTCTTTTTAGACAAAGGCTTTGTATTTTTTGTGGAGTTCAGAAACAACCCAAAATTGTGGGATTGGGATTAAGCATGAATTCAGAGTTTAGATAATGGTCTCTAGTTTAGCTTAAAATGCCAAGAGCTGCTATCTATATTTTTGCACAAACTCAGTTAGAGTTTGTTTTGTTCAGGACTAATCACTCCTGTAATCTGTCCTCCCTCTAATTCCCCCTTCTTCTTTCTCCACTTTGCCTTTTGTTTTTCCTTTGAGTATGAGATAGCTGTTGGCCAGGTTGTGTCTGGAGTCAGGAGGATCTAAGTTCAAACATGGCCTCAGACACATCCTACGTGGCCATGGGCAAGTCACTTAACCTCTGTTTGCCTCAGTTTCCTCAATTGTAAATTGGCATCTACTTTCTGGGATTCTTAGGATCAAATGAAATATTTGTAAAATGCTTAGCATAGTGCCTGGCACCCAGTAGGCACTATAGAAATAGTATCTGTTGTTACTATTATAATTATAAATGTATTTCTTTGCCCAGCTTTGTGTGTGTGTATGTCTCCTTTTCTCCTTTTACCAGTTTGGATGACAGTTAGTCTTAGGTGTGAGCTAATCTCCCCCACTCTCCTTTCTCCTTGTTTGTGTAGACTTCTGCTTATATGCCCTGATTATGTGAGATCATTTTCCGTAGCCTTCCCTTCTCTCCTCCTCTCACAGGGTGTTCCCTTTTCCCTCTCTTTCCATTCTGCTGTTAAGATCATCAGGGCATTGCAGAACCCTCCCAGGCTTTGTCTAGTTGGACCCCTCTCTAGCTCCGGTGATGTCGGGGTTCAGGAGGGACACGTGCATAACCTCCCATGTGTGAACACAGGCAGTTTACCCTTGTTTAGTCACTTATTCTGTTTACTTTTTTTTCTGTTTCTTCACTCGTGTGAAGTTTAGAGGTTCTCCTCAGCTCTGGTCTTTTCATCAGGAATGTTGAGAAGTCCTCTCTCTCGTTAAAGGTCCATTTTTTCCACTGTAGGATTAGACGCAGCTTTGCTGGGTCAGTTATTCCACAGGGTTTGCGAGCAGGATAGTTCATCCATCTCTAAGAAGGCAGCATTTAATTCCATCAAAAGTAAAGTACAACGGGCAACTATGAGGTGCAGTGAGTAGAGTACAGGCCCTGGAGTCAGGAGGACCTGAGTTCAAATCCAGCCTCAGACACTCGACACATTTAACTAGCTGTGTGACTTTGGGCAAGTCACTTAACCCCAACTGCCTTGCCTTCCCCCCTCCAAAAAAAAAAGAGGTTAAGTAGAAGCAAAGCTTAGAGAGATGGAAGATTCTTGGCTCAGTAAGAAGGCAGACGAAATTCAGTTTTATGTTGATAGTAACAATCCCAGTCGCTTTCATGGTGCCCTGGTGCATCTCAGCTACTCAGTGCTGAAGGAGCCGCATTGATCAGTAATAAGGACGTGGTCCTGGAGACATGGGCTGAACACTTCCATAGCGTTCTTGACAGACCACCATCAATCAATGCTGAAGCCCCTGACTGTGTACCTGTTGAGGTCGGTCCCTCTTCAGCCATGTTTCCAACTGAAGAAGAGGTTTCGAATACCATTAGGCTCCTTTCGTTCGGCAAAGCACCTGGTGCCGATTCTACTCCTGCTGAGATTTACAAGGTAGGAGGTCCATTGCTCATAGAAAAGCTGACTGACATTTTCCAGGTCAGATGGCAAGAGGAGGTTATCCCCCAGGAGTTCAAGGATGCCTCCATTGTCCATCTCTATAAAGGTAAAGGGAATAGATTGTCCTGTGACAATCACAGAGGGGGATCTGTCTCTTAGTCACTGTGGGCAAGATTCTTGCCAGAGTCCTCCTTAATGGGCTGGTCCTTCACCTGGAAGATGGTCATCTACCTGAGGGTCAGTGTGGCTTCAGAAAGGGCCAAGGAATGCTTGATACAGCGTTTACTGCCCGACTGCTCGAGGAGAAAAGGCCAAGGAATGCTTGATATAGTGTTTACTGCCCGACAGCTCGAGGAGAAAGGGCCAAGGAATGCTTGATAATAGTGTTTACTGCCCGACAGCTCGAGGAGAAATGCAGAACAGAGGTCTGTACACAATGTTTGTAGATCTGCCCAAGGCCTTTGATACTGGTAGTCATGAGGGCTTACGGAAAATTATGTCAAATTTGGTTGCCCCGAGAAGTTCATCATTATTGTGCATCTTTAGCTACAAATTGTGGATTTTAATGTTATCTCCCTGCTGGGGTGTTGTGAGGATCAGATGAAATAATATTTTTAAAGTGTGTAAGTGCAAGTACTTATGTGTTAGTTATGATTACTATTATTATTATAATTGTTAAGCATATACAAAAAAAGAATTTTTAAAATGTGAGAAAGATGTAATAAACATTATTTTGAAACTATGAATTTTAAATATGATGAAGCATATTTAAACATTTAAATAATAAATTAATGTTTTGGTGAGAGAAGTGTATATGAATGTAATTAGTTTCTTTTTAGTAATTTTTCAGTTAATTAGGTCAATGTTGAAAGCTGAGTAGATGGATCTTTTTTAAAAAACATTTTCATAGTTATGCTTTATTTTAGCATTAATTTTGTAAAATTTTCCGTTCCAGATTCTTTCCTTCCCTCTGGCCCTTCCCCCGCCCATTGAAAAGGAAAGCAATATCATATCTGTTATACACGTGAAGTCATGCAAAATGTATTGCCATATGGCCATGTTGCCAAAAAAAGGCAGTTAAATTAAGAAAAAGAAAAAATTGCTTCAGTTTGCACTCAGACTCCATCAGTTCTCTTCAGAGGTAGATAGCAGTTTTTATCATGAGTCCTTCAGGATTGTTTCGAATCATTGTATTGATCTGAGTAGCTAAGAGTTTCCCAGCTGATCATCAATGCAGTATTACTGTATATAATGTTACAGAGTATAATGTTCTCTTGGTTCTGCTCACTTCAGTTTGCTCCAATTCGTATAAATCTTCTCAGGTAGCTTGATGTCTCATAGAGTTTAGCTTTTGCTTGCCGAATTATTGTTTCTAGGGAATTTGCTTCTTCAGTGAGATCTTGTGCCTCTTTTTCCGTTTGACCTATTCTGTCATTTTCTTCAGTATTGTTTGTGTGTGTGTGTCTTTTACCAAGTGGTTAATTCTCTTCATTATTTTCTTGTTTTACTTTCATTTCTTTTCCAAATGTTTTCCTCTACCACTCATGATTTTTAAAATCAAGGGGTTTTTTTTGCTCTTTCTTTGGCTCTTCCAGGAATTCTTGTTGGGTTTATGTTCACTTCAGTTTTCTTTGAGGCTTTGCTTGTACATGTTTTCACATTGTTGTCTTCTGAGTTTGTGTCTTGGTCTTCCTTGCCACCATAGCAGATTTTTATTGTTAGATTCTTTTTTTAGTTATTTGCTCCTTTTTTCAGCTTCTTTCTTGAGTGAACTTTATGTAAAAGTTGGACTCTGCTCTCTTAGGGTGGGAAGCACTGTTCCAAACTTCAAGCTATTTTGTGCTGCTATTTTCAAAGCTAGTTCTTTCAGTGCTTCTAAGGGGGTGTGATTTGGGGAGAGGTGTTGTCACTGCTCTTCTGATCTGTGCTCTGTTTTTTAACCCAGGAAGGGCCCTTGGTCCCCTCAAGACACAAATGCCAGTGCTCCTCTCAGCCTTGGAGCTGTGACCCAGAACTGTGTATGAACGGTAGAGTTGCCAGTCAGCACCAGCAGTGCCACTGCCAGCAGCAAGTTCCCTGTAGTCTCTTTCTGACCCTCTTACTGTCTGGGCTGAGAGCTCTGGAAGCTGCTGCTGCAGCTGCTGTTGAAACTGTCTCCACAGCCCATCACTGGTGCTGCTGCCACCAGTGCTCCAGATAGGCTTCCACTCCTGTGTCACAGACCTCTCCTGTCCATCTCCTAGAAAAATGTCTCACCCTAGCCTTTTGTTGCCTCTGCTGCTCCAGAGTTTGAGGCATTATATTAGGGGAAGGTTGGTAGAGCTCAGCCGAGTGCTTCCTCTACTCCTCCACATTGGCTCCACCTGAATTGCTTTTTTTAAAAAAAGATGCCCAATATCCCCAGTTGATAAATGGTGAAAGGATGTGAACAGACAATTTTTGGAGGAAGAAATCAAAGCTGTATATAGTTATGTGAACATGCTCTAAATCATTATTGATTAGAGATATGCAAATTAAAACAACTTTGAGATACTATTTCATACTTATAAGATTGGCTAAAATGATAGAAGAAAGTAACAGATGTTAGAAGGGATGTAGAAAACTTGGGACACTGTATCTTTGTTGGTGGGACTGTGAACTGACTCGCCCATTTCAGAGAGCAATCTGGAGTTCTGCCCAAAGAGTTATAAAACTGCCTACACCCGTTGACCCAGTAACACCACTACTAGATCTGTTTCCCAAGGTGATTAGGGAAAAAGGAAAAGAACCTCTATGTTTTAAAATACTTATAGCAGCTCTTTTTTTTGTGGTGGCAAAGAACTGGAAATTGAAGCCCATCCATTGGAGAATGACTGAAATAGGTCGTGGTCTATGATTGTGATGGAATATTAACTGTGCTATAAGAAATGATGACTTGATGATCCTAGAAAAACATGGGAAGATTTGCATAAAATAATGCAGAGTGAAATGAACAGAATCAAGAGAACACTGTATACAGTAACAGCATTATTGTTTAAAGAGTAAACATCAGTAACTAAGTTATGAGCTGTGTGAATATTCAAATCAGCTGCAAAGGACTTACAAAGGAAAATGCTTTCTACCTTCAGAGAAAGAGCTAATATATGCAATTATGTATTGTACAGTTTCACATATATATCTGTGTCAAACAGTGACCTTCTGTAGTGCAAGTTTGAGATGGGAGGTGGGGTGGCTGGGGAGAGAAACAGCTTGGAACTCAAATGTGACCAAAAACATTTTTAAATAGTTAACTAATATGAATCAACCAGTAGGTCAGTGAGTGTCACTGTCACCATGAGCATGTCACTGTCACTCCTATACTCTGCATTGTCTCTGGTTTTCAGTATCTGCCCATTTTTCTTTAGCTCCATGGTGCTGTGGAGTGAATTGTCTCATATCCTAAATTCCTGCTCACATTTGGATATTTTAGCCATATTTTTGTATGAGTATGAGGAGCACTGTCAAGTTCAGTCTGACTCAGCCATGGAGTGCAGAAGGGGAATAATGAATGTATGATGACAATGGGTAACCAGTTTGGGGCCTAGTTTTAGAGACCTTTAGATGTCAACAGTAGTAGGGAGCCATAGAAATTTGAGGGTAGGAAAGTCAGTGACTCCATTTGAGGAAAATTGCTTTGTCAGGTGTCCATAGGTATCTTAAGGCAGGTGACTTAAAGCAGGGAGACTTGAAGCAGGGGGGAAATTAGGAGGCCATTGTAATGATCAAGACACGAAGTGACAAGGACCACAGAGGCCAAAACAACATGGTTTAGTCCCTGCTTGAAGAGGTGGAGTAAGAGAACCTGAGTGACAGGAAGGGTGGTGGTGCCCATGACATAAACAGGGAAATTTGGAAGTGCTGTGCTGGAGAACAGTCTGCCCACCTACACATAGAAAGGGGTGAAGGGAACAGGCAGAGAATGACATCACTCTCACCTGAACTAGGTAAAGGGGAGTCAAACACACACAAAATGAACAGGGGTGGGTTTGAGGTAAAAGATCATGTAATAAAGATCTCAGCTTATCCTTGCCTCATCCAGTGTGACTCACTGTCCCAACCACAGTGAAAGTTAGAGAGGGCTCTTAGTCTCCAGTTGCAGTCCTGGAACACAGAACTGACTTCCAGAAAGGAGCCTAACAGCCAGAGTGATCCAAGAGACAGCTGGCAAGTGTCCTGGGGTTGGGGGACGAGGGGGCTGGATTTTCCCCATACCTGTGTGCAGCTGCTGCTTTGGGTACCTGGAATGCCTGCTGAGTTTTGACTGTCCCAAAGGATTTCAAAAGATTTTGGAATCCAGAGAAAGTACTGATGGAGTCTGAATACAGATTGAAACATACTATTTTTTACTTTTTTTATGTTTTTTTTTCCTTTTGTTCTGTTTCTTCTTTCACAACATGACTATTGTGGAAATGTTTTACATGATCGCATATGTATTACCTAGGTCAGATTGCTTGCCACCTTGAGGAGGGGAGGGAGGGAGAAAAATTTGGAATTCAAAATCTTTCAAAAATGAATGTTGAAAATTGTCTTTACATGTAATTGGAAAAAATAAGGTGCTATTAAATAGAAAGCCAGATTTTTTTATTTAAAAGAAGATATGGTGTGGAGGGAGGAAGGACAACCATCCTAATTTTCAAAAAAGATAGAGTAACATCTCCAGACTCCAGTTTGGTGAGCCTGACTTTGACTCCTGGAAAAGTTCTAGGACCCATTTCTAAAGAGTCGTTTAGTATCATCTGGAGAGGAAGTGGTGACAGTAACAGCAAGAAGAACAAGAGTAGGGGTGCACATTTGTAAAGCCCTGTAACTTCTGCAAAGCACTTTATAAATACCATCCTATCTGTTCCTTGAAACAATCCTACGAGGTGGGGGCTGATGCTGTACAGGGAAGCTAAGGGACCTGTCCAGGATCAAATGGCCATTAAGTATTAGGGGCTGATTTTGAATTCTGGTCTCCCTGACTCCACACCCAGTGCTCCGCCCATTGTGCCACCTGTCCAGATCATGCTAGATGCTCTTGGGCTCTGTTGATGTACTGCTTAATTTTGCTGAAGTATTTCCCCTTCCCTACTTTTTTAATTCTTGATATAAGGAGGCTGGTTGGGTAAGAGAGGGGGATACAACCAGCAGTTAAGGGGCACCACAGCATACAGAGTATGGGACCTGAAGTCTAAGAGGTATGAGTTCAAATCCAGCCTCGCACACTTCCTGTGTGACCCTGGGCAAGCCACGTTACCTCTGCCTCAGTTTCCTCATTTGTAAAATGAGGATAATGACAGCATTTACTCCCCAGGGTTGTGAGGATAAAGTCAGATGTTTGTAAAGTCTTAATCTTAAAGTTCCGTAAAAATGCCGGTTACTACTACTCCAATAAATTCAGAAATTAAGGTGATTCAAAAATGAAAGATTTCAATAAAACTTTTTTGAAATGGTTAATCTGAGCCCAATATTTCTTTTTTTTTTTTGACAAGGTTACTAACCTAGCATATGAGGGAAATGCTGGAGATAGTTTACCTGGATTTCCCCAAAGCACTTGATAAAATCTTTCATATTTTTTCTTGTGGGAGAGATGGAAAGACATGGTCTTTACAGTTGTAAA
Organism: Trichosurus vulpecula; assembly: GCF_011100635.1. Taxonomy (NCBI): domain Eukaryota; kingdom Metazoa; phylum Chordata; class Mammalia; order Diprotodontia; family Phalangeridae; genus Trichosurus; species Trichosurus vulpecula. The sequence goes on along the minus strand of NC_050574.1, from coordinate 4,935,926 downwards.
ATTAGATAGATGCCACAGTTATCGAACCCTGGAACAAAGAGTGGTCATTAAGTTGGCCATCTCTAAAGAGATGTCTCTTCAGAAATAGCAAAGATGTCTCCTCTTTACTGTCATGTTCCTGGTGTGTGTTGGGCATTCTGCTCATTAGCTTTAAAAAGAAATTAACCAGGGATAGTTCTTGGCTGAGCTCTCTAAGAGTGTTAAGACATCATTGATGTCTTTTGTTCTTGTATCACCTTTATTTCCCAATCTGGCCTGCCTCCCATCCTTCTGCAGAATGTTATCTCTTATAGAAAAAAATTGTAAAACTAACAAGTCTATCTGTCAGTGCTTTCAGTGTATTGGAATGTAATTCACTTAGTTCTGATGATCGACATTCTCTGTTACCCTTCCTTAACTCCTTGTGGTTTCAATGCCTCTATATCAGTGTTCTGTGTTTTACAGCTAAATCATCATTCTTGATGGAACAGAATCTCACGCTTTAAATGTTAAACAGTTCTCTTTTTCCTTGATCAGATAAAAGTGAATATTGACTTTTTGGTTTCCTTCAGAGTCCCTTTGTCAGGAACAGCGACATGACACCAAGGACCTGCCTGTGCATCAAGCCATTTGCTTGACAACATCCTCCCGGGAGAGACTGCAAGAGGTTGGTCTTGGGGATGGCAAAGTGCTTGGAGAAGCTGGGAATGTGATTTCAGTTCAGGGAAGCAGCAGATGGGGAATGAACAGAAATGGGTCACATCAGGTATGGGTCAAAATTCCCTCCATGAAATACTTGTGATAAGATGAATGTCTTTGAATTCAGTACATTTGGGAGAAGTTGCAGTCTGGGATCAATCATTGTAAATAGGACACACTTGGCCAGAGCTGCAAGTAGTTTTTCTGTAATAGAATGTCCTTAGGTAAGATACTTTGTAAGGCCAACAAATATAGAAGTCCCTTCACTTAACATGCAGCCCATCATGCATTTCATAGGCTTATTGACTAGAGAAGGCCTTAAGTAAAAAGAGTATTTCTTTCTATTAAAGAATACATACTGGAAGAGAAACTGTGAGTGTAATGGATGCTTCATTAATAATTCTTGCTTTCTTCTACAGGAAATGATTCATACTGATGAGGAACCTTATAAATTTAAAGAAAATGAGAAAGCCTTCCATCATTTGGGAAGCCCTAATGATTATCAGAACATTCATAGCCAAAAGAAACTCCCTCTTTTTAATGAATCAGGGAAAGCTTTTCTTCTACATGAGAAAGCACATGTTGGGAAGGAACTCTTTAATTCTAATGAATGCGACAAAGCCTTTCAGTGGGAGTATAAACTTGGTGCACATCACAGAATTTATACTGAACAGAAACTCTTTGAATGTAGTGAATGTGGGAAAAACTTTAGCCAAAGGTCATCCCTTATTTCACATCAGAGAATTCACACTGGCAATAAACCTTTTGAGTGTACTGAATGTGGGAAAGCCTTCTACAACAAATCTCAGCTTACTGTGCATCAGAGAATTCATACAGGAGAGAAACCCTTTGAATGTAAGGAATGTGGGAAGAACTTTAGCCTGAAGTCATCACTTATTTCACATCAGAGAATCCATACTGGGGAAAAGCCCTTTGAATGTAATGAATGTGGGAAAAACTTTAGCCAGAGATCATCCCTTATTTCCCATCAGAGAATCCATACTGGAGAAAAACCCTTTGAGTGTAATGAATGTGGGAAAAACTTTAGCCAAAGATCATCACTCACTTCTCATCTGAGCATTCATACTGGAAAAAAAGCCTTCGCTTGCAATGAATGTGGGAGAGCCTTCTATGATAGATCTCAGCTCATTTTACACCAGAGAATTCACACTGGAGAGAAAACTTTTTTGTGTAATGAATGCGGGAAAGCCTTCTACAGAAGATCACAACTTACTGAACACCAGAGAATCCATACTGGTGAGAAACCCTTTGAGTGTATTGAATGTGGAAAAAATTTCACTGTGAGATCATCACTTATTCAGCACCAGAGAATTCACACTGGAGAGAAACCCTTTGAGTGCACTGAATGTGGGAAAGCCTTCTATAACAAATCTCACTTTACTGAACATCAGAGAATTCATACTGGAGAGAAACCTTTTGAGTGTGCAGAATGTGGGAAAAACTTCAGCCTGAGATCATCACTTATTTCACATCAGAGAATTCATACTGGAGAGAAACCCTTTGAGTGTAATGAATGTGGAAAGAACTTCAACCAGAGGTCATCACTTATTAAACACCAGAGAACCCATACTGGGGAGAAACCCTTTGAATGTACCGATTGTTGGAAAAACTTCAGCTGGAAGTCATCCCTTATTTCACATCAAAGAATTCATACAGGAGAGAAACCCTTTGAGTGTAATGAATGTGGGAAAGCCTACTACAACAGATCTCAGCTTACTGTACATCAGAGAACTCATACTAGAAGAAAATCTTTTGAGTGTACAGAATGTGGGAAAAACTTCAGTGAGAGGTCATCATTTATTAAACATCAGAAAATTCATACAGGAGAGAAACATTTTGAGTACCATGAATTTGGAAACTCTGTCATTTATTGTACATCAGATAATTCATTCTGGACAGGAACCCTTTGAGGATAATTAATGGGAAATATTTCACTACAAATCTCAGCTTAATGAACATCAGAAAATTCAGAAAAATGTGCTGGAGAGAAACCCATTAGATATGGAGAAAAGCTTCACCTGAAAGGACCACTTTACTGACCATCAGAATTCACATTTGAGAGAAACCCTTTGAGTGTCATGAATTTGGAAAATTTTTGCTGGAGATCATCACTCATCAAACATGAGAATTCATACGGGGGAGAATGCCAAGAAGGCAACTAGGTGGTCCAGTAAATAAGAGTTCTGTCCTTGGAGTCAGGAAGATTTGAGTTTAAATTTTGTCTCAGAGATTTCCTAGCTATGTGACACTGTGCAAATTACTTAACCTCTCTCAGACTCAGTTTCCTCATCTATAAAATGGGGGATTTGGACTTAGTGGCCTCTGAGGTCCCTTCCAACTCTAAATCTGTGATCCTGTGAGAAAATACTACTTATGTAATGAATGTAGGAAAGCTTTTCTAGAATGAAGAAAACTTACTGAACAGAATTCATGCTGGAGGTTAAGCCTTTGACCAGAATGAAATATGCGATACCCTTCAGATATGCCTCATGCTTGACTATATTAGAGAGCTCTTATTTAAGAAAAAAATACATTAAAACAATGAATATGGAATCTTCAGCCAGAAAGGACTGCTGATAAACTCCATAAATGCAATTAAATATGAGAAAGCCTTTAGCACCAGTTGAACACTTTCAGAGAAAGGGTCAGAGAATTAATACAGAATAAAAAGATTATGCAATAAAAAACCCACTTTATTGTAATGTAGAAGATAAGTCAGTGAATGGCTTTATTTCATACCTTGTTATGTGCAGTAGCAGCAGGTAACTGGCAGAAAACACATAAACATGCTGAGCTCACAACCGATCAGCCCCTGGCCTTGGGGGTGAGTTGTGATGTTTTGGGGAGGGGATGCAAAGACATTCAAATCTACTCCAAGGGGCCCTCTGTCTTTTGGTTGGCTTTGGAGAAGAACTGAGGGGTGGGAAAGCTCCCCACAGGGATTAGTCATGACTGCCCATTTTCACTTGAAATAGACCCACAGTCTAAAGCAACATTACACATGGCTAGAAATGAATAATATGGTCTCCCTCCCCTTCCCTCTGCCACCACAATTCAATAACCATGGCAGTGTGTAGTGAATAGTGTGCTGGACTTGGAGTCAGGAAGACCTGGGTTCAAATCCTGCCACAGAAACTTCTGAGTTGTATAACTGGATGAAAGTCACTCCCTGTCTCTGAGCCCAAGTAAGTGAGTGGCCTGAACTCAAGGACTTCTTATGTACCTTCTGCCTTGAAATCTATGATGTTCATGGATTCCTATTGGAGGTGAACTATAGAGATCTAATAATGATGGAAAAGCATCACAGCAACCTGCCATTTGTTCAATGCTGGCAAGTCAAGGTTGCTGAGTTATTAGCCATAAGATTTTGTGGTGTTTGGGGAGAAAAGTAATGGCATCTTCCTTTGAGCCACCTCACTACGATATATTGACTGTCTTCACATAGTAGTAGATCACATAGGGCTGCTGGTGTGATCTCTGCAGAATCAATAGCAATTAAACTACTATTTTAAAAATCTTGGTTTTTAAAAACAAGTTGAAGTATTCAGATATATGTATATAAGTGCATTCACACTTTACAGTAAGTTTTACTGATGCCTTCTGTTTTTCCATCATAGTCATTTCTGGACAGAGCTCTTTCCCCACTCCACAGCCTTCTCCTAAAAGTCTGACCTGAGAAGTTGATAAGGATCTGACAAATCTACAGCAATGTGAGCCATTCTGCAGTAGGGAAATTATCAAATTATGTGAATGGGCAGTTTTCAAATGGGGAAACAATATATTGAAAGAATTCAAGTGAATGCATCAGATTTCCTAACGGTGTCAAACTGAGAAACTGATCTCTGCCAGCCTGCATATTGCCTCCGAGAACCACAAGTTGACATTATCTCTATTGCATTATATTTTTATTTGTTTTGTTAAACATTTCCCAGTTACATTTTTATCTGGTTCTCCACACTTCTGGGCTGTTTGATGCTTTCTGACCAGAAGGCAAATTTCACAAGTTTGCCCTACAATATCCATGAAATTGGCAAAATATACTGAAAAGTTACAAAATTAAGTACTGGCATGGCTGTGGCAAAACAGGCATGTTGTTAACATAGCTTATAGAGTGATGGGTTGTTTGAATGACAATATTACCAAAAAATTCTTTGTAATAAAACTGTTGGAGTGTTTTCTATTTACTTAGTTTAAGTGATTTTCTTTAACCGTAGTTTTGAAATCTATTGAGTTTCTATCCCCTTCATTTACAAAAGAAAAACTGTAGGCCCTTGATGCTTCTTTTCCCTATTACATTAGAAGAGTAGGCCCTTTGGTTGGTGATGGCCGAGCTGTTTAGTGTTGGAGCCCCTTTGGCAATACTGGTTTACTCACCAAAGTGATTTTCCCAAAGCACACATATGACTGTATTATCACCCCTCCCCAATGGATTACCTCCATTTGGTTCTGCCTCTTGCCTCCAGCATCAAATGTGAAGTTTCTTGGTAGTTAAACCCCTTCATGGCCTGATCCCCTTCTCATTTTCTTCCACTTTGCTGTCCTCCCCACTCTCTAGGATCCAGCTACACTGGTCTGCATACTCCATCTTTATACTGTCTCTCTGCCATGCCTGGGATACTCTCTCCTCCTAATCTCCTTGGCTTCAATATTCAACTCAAATCCCACTGGGTCATCTCTAGTCATCCTGATCTATATCTCACCACTGGACCCAGGGGGCTCTGGAGGAGAAAATGAGGCTGGTGAGTTTGTACAGCCCTCCCTCACTTAAATCCAATTCACTTCCAAGTCATGGCATCACCTTCCTGAAGTCATGACTCTCTTTGAGAAGGAAGGACAAACAACAGCAACAACAAATCCACCATCTGCAGGAGGACTTTCCTGTTGCTAGTACCTTCTCTCTAAGATTACCTTTTATCCACTCTGTTTATTTCTTATATGAATATACTTATTTACATGGTGTCTATCCCATTAGAATATGAACTCCTCGGGGACAGGGTTTTTTTTTTTTTGTTTTTGTTTTTTGCTTTGTATCTCAAGTGCTTAGCACAGTGCCTTGCAAGTAGTGAATGATTAATAAAGGCTTGTTGGATCACGGGTTGCCAAGATTTGTACTTATGCCAATTGTATTTTTTTGCAAGTGTATATAATTTTTCTTTCCACTTTTTGGTCTTAAACTCGTAATACAGCTAATAAAATCTTCCCCGTCTTCAAAATTATGATTTCATTGGTGTGTTCACCTGGATCCAAATGGCCTCCTATGCCTGGATCACAAATAAGATGTCCACATCCCCTTGTTAATAGCAGCTAGGGGGTACCACAGTGCACAGAGTACTGGGCCTGGAGAAAGGAAGACTTGAATTCAAATTTGGCCTCATACTTCCTAGCTGTATGACCCTGGGCAAGTCACTTAACTGTTGCTTAAGTTTCCCCATCTGTAAAATGGGAGGAATGATAGCATCTACATCTCCGAGTTGTGAATATTAAATAAGATGATTTTTTTTGTAAAGGGCTTAGCCCATTTCCTGGCACATAGTAGGCATTTAATAAATGTTTATATCCTTCTGTAAGGTCCAGAATTCCCCCACCTAGAGAATCCTGCTGACTGCCAATTGTAAACTCCAGAATTCCTCTACTTAGAGAATCCTGTACCTCCCTCCCAAACAGTGGAGCAAGTTCAATACCAAAGGAAGAAGCCAAGAAGCTCCAGATTGATTGTAGGTAGTAGTTTAATCAATTGGGTTGCTTACATTGGGGCAGTATGATGAATGCCTGCCAAGAGAGTAACAATCTTCCATCTGGGGTAGCAGCCACACCAATGGTGAATCCCCTCAAAGACACCCTGCCAAAATCCTTGTGGTAATTATAGAAATCAGACAAAGGGAAGAGGAGCCATAGAGTGCTTCACTATGGATTGGTGGATACTTTGGGTTTTTTTCTGCTTGGTTAATGTTTTGGCTAATAGTTTATACTTAGTATTGAACCTGGTTCTCAGACATCCAAGTGTTTACCCAGTGCTGTTGGATAAATGCCCAGGCGCTCAAGGTTGGGTACTCGTCATGTACTGGTCATGTTCCAGTCACAGAATCTAAGTTATAATTTTGTATCTAAGTTATAATTTTTAACAGGTCACCATGTCCGGGCTTCCATCTTTCACGGAATTTAAGTTAATGGCTTTCACCTCTTACTGTGTATTATGGCTTTCCCCCAATGGGGACCCCAAACCTTCCTGCTTAAGATGCTTTGTATAGTGGTAGAGATCCTAAGGTGTAGTTTTTGGAGTGGAAGGAACAACATTTTGCTAGTTACTACCCTAGGATCCTAAGGAATCAAGAGAAGCTAACCCACAGAAGATTCAGCCTTTCCTATTTTAATAATTAAAAGTGTGAAAACTAGGAAGCTGTCTTTAGAGCTGTTACCACACCCACCTTTGACTCCCATGAATTGGTTTAATTGCAATCCTAGAGGTTTGCAGCACTCTTGTCTCTAACCCTCCTGAGGCTTGAGTTGGGTGGAAAGATATCCAAAAGTGTGATTTTCACATGTACATTTTTGTATAAGGGCTTTCTGCTTTTCTCTTCCTTATCATGGATACTGATTCACCACAGAATCGCTTGTTTAGAGAGACGTTTACTTCCAAATTTAGGAATTAAAATGCTAAGGAGGATCAGACAAATTATTTTGGTTTCAAGAAAGATAATCTTATAAACCTAGACGTGCAGCACTGATTCAGTGGCCCACTATTTGACTAATCCAAAGAAACTACTTATGGAAAGATTTGTGATTTGACAAGAACTGATAGGAAAACTAGAAAGCATTTTGGCAGAAAACAGATTCAGAATGGTATCTTGTGCCATATCCATACCAAGTTCCAAATAGATACATAATATAATTGTCAAATCAGTTGTTTAAGAATGGAAAGAGTAACTTTTTACTTTTATGGCTGTGGGAGAATTAACCAAACAAGAAATAAAGGAGATTGTGGAGAGAAAAAAAAAACAACTTTTACTTCATAAATATGCTTGCAAATCAGTACATTATTTATCTCTATGTCATATTAAATATTCTAATAAAATTATTCCTTAATATATAATGGTGAATGTACATTGACAGTTTTTGAATCAAAAGTTATGTTAAATTTAGGTTTAATGTAAGGACAAATTTCCTAACAATTTGAGTTAGCCAAAAGTGAAATGGGATGCCTTGGAAGACAGTGAGTTCCCTACCCCCACTGAAGGTCCTCACACCCAAGTTGGATGACCACTTTTTTAGTATGTTGTAAAGGGTTTTTTTGTTCTATTAGGGGTTGGATTGTCTGTTGGATGTCTGGTGTCCTTTCTAAATCTAATTCTGTTACTAGAATATATACTCTCTTCTAACTGGGCAGATGCTATGATTAACAAATACAGGAATTAGAATTGAGATTAGCTGAAATATAGATTCAGTTCTGTGTCCACAAAGCTTAATTTCTTTTTGGGGAAATCATATGCATACAGACAAATACACAAAGTAATTGGGGGGGGGCAGTTCAGTAACAGCTGAAGGATTCAGGATAAGCCTCTTGTAGGAGGCAGAACTTGGGCTGAGCCTTTAAAGCAACTACAGGTTCCAAAAGACTGATATGAAGTTGTTTCAACAATTCAGCTAGCAGCTGCTGAGGGGGTGTAAAACCAACAACAACCAGCACACAGAACGCTGCAAGCCCAGCTTCTTTTGATCTGCTTTACTAAGGAAGGCAACATTAAGGGGTTAACAATCTTACTTTAATCCAGCATACAAATATCATTCACTTAGTTCAGGAGAAAAAGCCAGCACCCTGAACTTCAGAGCACATGCAAACAAATTACAGTACATAGTTACCAGAGTTTAACAAAGTCCCAACATCTGGGTTTACAAGCTGGAGGGCTCTTAACTACAGCTGCCCAGAGTGTCCACATCAGCACACCTCCAAGAGTGAGAGCCCTAAGCAAACAGCTCTGTCTTCCCTTCTTATGCATGCTTTAGCCATCATCAAACATCATCTGAGCCACCAGAACTTAAGCTCTTACTGTTGGCTCTGGTCTTAGCACCTCCCCTTAGGACCCTGGGGACTTCACACCCACATGGGCTTAGCACCTAGTAGCTAGGGGTTTGGGCCTACTTGGGAGCGAAGATATAATCAGACCTCCCTTCATGGACCCCACCTTAGTTACCAAGGCAGAAGTTCTCTGGAGCATACCCAGGGGTGTGCTGGAGCCAGCTTTTGCTGGCTTGGGAGAGGTGATTGTTCAAATTTTCACTGTGAGCATTTCTATCTCAGAAATCAGCCATTGATATGAGTTGGGACTTGATTTATTGTTTTGTTGATTATATAGACTTAAGAATGTGTCAATAATGAAGATGAAATTTAAAAACATGTGTATTTACATTTTTTGTCTTCTGGAGTGTCTGGTTGTCAACATTGACCAGCATACCTCTGCACTGCTTTATAAACATCACTGGAGCTCAGCAGGAATGCAATAATAAGCTCCGGGAAGGAAGTCAGAGATGATAATAAATAAGTTGATGGGTGTAAAGCCCTTTGCAAGCCTTAGAGTGCCACTTATCTTCTTCCTCCTCCTGTTACCTTCACCAGGTCTCCATCAACTCATTGAAGCCTTACAACACCCCTGGGTACACCTGCCTTGGGGGACAGCCTTTACCAAGGCACAGGGCTGTGACATGGAATGGTGTAGAGGGGGAAAAGCAAGTAAGCCAATTTGGCTGGAATAATTGTATAGCAGGCATGAGGCATGTGGCAAGGTTGGTAAGGGCCTTAAAGGCCAAATGGGGGTGGGGGTGGAATCTGGGAAGATGGCAGCTGTGCTAGGACTTAGAGAAACCCAGTTGTAATCCCCGCCCCCCCCCAAAAAAAAACAACTAAAAATGAATGATTAACTGGCAAAGGAGAATACCCTGTAGACTCCATGCAGACCAGATTCAAAAAGGCTTGGACTGAAAGGTTCTAAAGCAAAACACAAAACAGCCCCAGGGCACCTGGACAGGAGCTTCTGGCCCAGCAGGGCCCTGCCATAGCCAGCATGGGAGGAAATAGCCCTAAGCCCTAAAGCTGGAGAAAGGCCTTGGGCAAAGATCAGATCCCAAGGCTGCAGTGGGAGCCTAGCAGCTGGGGGGAAAGGCCTCAGGTAAAGTGGGGCACCCCAGAGCTCTGTGGTGGGAAATCAACACTGGAACAGCCTGGAGTGTCTTGGCCACTACAGTCCGAATTGGGATTAGGCAGGCCCTTCTGGGATAGAAGAGTGCCAGATCAGATCCAGACCCAAGCACAGTCCCTACAACCTAGACTCTGATACTAAGGCTATTTAAGCGACAGAACCAAGGAAAACTCCAAATACAGTCAGTTCTGCTAGAACATTTGTTTTGAAAACATAATTTGTCCCAATTCAATTGATATATTGGCAAATAATTTGAGCACAATATTAATTTCATGTTTGCTTTGGCACTCTTTTATCTGACTGCACAACCTGAACTAAGCCTTATAGAAATATCCAAAACACACATATGCACACACCTCAAACCTCTACCTACCTACCTCAGTTCACTACGTACATGGATTATCCTATAAGGTTGTCTTTTGCTATTCTTCTGCATCTGTGAGCCTTTTCATATTTTTAAGAAAAACCCACTCATTCAACATCCCAAATACCTCTAAGCATCCTGGTTCAAAAATGCCAAGCAATGTATGCAAAAGGAAGGCTTGAAGTATGGAATAGAAGATTGAAGTAAAACATTTTGAAAGAAATGAAGATGTGATATCTCTCAAACAACAGGCACAGAGGAATTGTGAACCATCAGAAAGAATGCCACAAAAATAAATATTCGTGGCTGGAAATACTGTGTTCCTAACTCCATTTCCTCCATAAGCATTGTGGTTTTCTATTGTGCTGTTTTATATAACATGGTGATTTAATGGCAGAACTGACTGAGAGATGCCCAGGGGGCAAATCCTGAAAAAGAGAGGAATCTCATGATTTTAATTAAATCCTCAGAGAACAAGAAATATCTGAACCACAAAGACTACAAGAATACCTGGAAGAAATGATATGAGATACAAAGTAGAATAGCTAAGAGGAAAAGAATGGCAAAAAAAAAATATTGACAGCTGAGAATCAGTAGTGGAAATCCTAACACAAGAACTAAATGCCCTGGAAATTAGAATGAACCAAACACAAACAAATAATCCAATGAGACAATAAGAAATATTAAAACAGAATTATAAAATTGGAAAAAATAAAATGTGAGAAATATAAAATTAAAGGCAACTGACCTGGAAAACAGATTTAAGAGAGATAAATTAATAATTATTAGCCTATCCGAAAATCATGAGGAAAAAAATCCTGAATATCATATTTCAAGAAATTATAAGTGAAAACTGCCCCGATTTCTTAGAACCAGATGAAAAAGTGAAAGTAGAAAGAATCCACTGATCACCTCCTGAAAGAAACCCCAAAATGAAAACTCCCATGATTGTCATAGAGAAACCAGGACTTTCAGGTCAAAGGAAAAAAAAACTGTAAGTAGCCCAGAAGAAAGTTCCAATACCAAGGAGCCAGAGTAAGATATGGTAGCTGCCACCCTAAAGGTGGGGAGAGCTTGGTTTAACACTGGAAAGTAGTCTGGAAGAAATGGGCATTTACCCACCTGCAAGTTTGGTTAAAGGAGGCAAACAGGCTAGGTGATATGTAAATTCATATTGTTTATTCCCTTAAAGCTAGCAGATACATACATGTACGGAGCCAGACAAAATCTGACTGCCTGAACAGAAGAATGAGAAGGCTTAATTAGAACTCAGCATGTCTGTGTTCCTCAATTTTATGATCTCCATGTATGTTTAACCATGATACAAAAAAAAGATTTTTCTAAATTGAATGGGTTGTAAATACAATAAGATAAGAGAGTTGACAAAGGTCAATTGAAACTACAACCCAGAGTTTCTGTGTTTAAGTTACCATTAACATGCCATAACATAGTATATGCCCATAAAAGAAAAAGTCACATTATTCAAGATAGTGTCTTGGGTTAAGGGTCTCATCCTTAATGGCCATAGACAGAGGAAAGAATGCTCTTGAGTCAGCCTGATCTGGGCTTGTTGACATAGGAAGAGGTATTCTCTGAGTAAACTCAGAGAACAAAGAGGCTTAGGTCCAGACTCTTCTTCTGGTTGATTATTGGTTTAGTCTCTGGCCCTTATTGAAGTTACTAGATTGATATTAAATGATTATCAACCATCTACCAAGATAAGCTCAAAGTGGGTGTGTGATTTAGATAAACAGTGATAATAGTAAGCAAATTAGTGTAGCCTGGAAGATTCCACCTGTCAGATCTATGGGTAGAGAAAAAGCCCATAACCAAACAAGAGATAAAGGCTAACAGGAGATAAAATGGGTAATTTTGGTTACCTGAAAATTAAAAGGGTTTATACAAACCAAAACACTGCAGCAAAATAGAAGAAAACAAGGAAACTAAGAAAAATTTTTTACTTTAGTAAACTTTCCCAGATGAAAGTTTCATTTCTCAAATATGTAGAGAACCAAGCCACCACAGTTTAAGAAGTTCTGATCTAGAAGAGAAGCAAAAAAGCAATGACATTAAAAGGAAACATGATTTCCATATGGACATAGTGATCTAGAACGTTGAGGTTTAGTTTCTGCCCATCTAGGGCCAAAAACTGTTGCAGTTTCATGATGTGTTATGGTGGAACTGTCTCAAAGATTTCAGCCAGACCACCTTTAATCCAAGTATAGACATTTATTGAGATTGACACCTCTCATGAAGCGGGCTAAGTTCCAAGAGGAACCAGCAACTTCAGAGAAAGCAAGATGGATTTTTAGAGGGTAAAGACGCTGATTACACAATCAAAATTTGCATAGAATATAGGAATAGGATTAATATTAAAAAGACAGGAGAAGTTTGTTAAGGGACTAGGTAATGGAGGAGGGGCCCCTTGTATGGTTTGGTGGTTAAACATTCTGGTCATGCTGCCCTCCAATTTGCTAACTATTGTGGTCCCATCTGGTCAAGATAGACAGTTAGGTATTGTGGTCCTGTCTTGGGCTAAATGGGTGATGTGGTTGTGGTTGAGTGCAAGGACACTTCTCTGCTGAAACACCATGAATAGGAGGGTTTCCCTGCAGGTAGATGGAATGTTGGGCCCTTCTGTGCCCTTGGGCTGAGGCCTGGAAGAGCAGTCTGGATGTTCATACAACCAAGTCCAACCCCTCCTTCCTTTCATAGCAACTCTCTCTAGCCATGGCAGGTAAAACTGTACTTTTGTTATTTAATGAAATCTTGTTACTGCAATGCTCCAGCACCTCTGAATTCCTCTAAAGGGATTAAAAAAAAATAAGGTCCCTTACTGGGAGCCAACGCTGATGTTCTCCCTCTAGCTCTGTTGTTCAGATGGTTAGCTCCATAAGGTCTGAACTGGTTCTCACATGAACTAAGCAGTGGAATGCAGATCTGATTAGATTTTTTTCAAGTTTTCCTAAATCATACTCTCATCACCAGCAGCCTTTAACAGCATTACCTAGACCAAGTGTGGGGAAGCTGTGGCCTTGAGGTCACATATGGCCTTCTAGGTCCTTGGGCCTAGAAGTCCTTTTGACTAAGTCTAAGTTTTACAGAACAAATCCTTTTATTAAGGGGATTTGTTCTGTGAAGTTTGGATTCAGTCAAAGGGTCGCACCTGAGGACCTAGAAGGCCACAAGTTCACCACCCCTGACCTCAAGAATCTCCACAATTGACCTGGAACATGGATGATGGTCAAAGTGGAGTGGAGGGGCATCTTGTTTGGAGTTGAGGCCCTTCCTTGGGACAGTCACCTGGGGAATGGCCAAAGAGTATGTGCACAGATGCTTGAGAGAGACACAGGAGTTGCTCCCCAGACCCCTGAAGGAAGAGATCATGGACACCGCCAGACTTGACATTCCTTAAGCTACAGCTACATTGGGTCTCTTGATTCACCCTATTGTCAAATTATTTGATTCGGTCTCTCTGTGTTATGGGCCTGATCCTTATTCTGTAAGCTGTGCATCATTTCTGCTCTGACTGATGCCACTTTGGGAATTGTTAGAAAATCATGAGATGATGAGTCTCAAAAGGGAGAAATGAATGCTTCAGTTCTGGATAAGCATATAACCGAATACTGAAAAAAAATAGTCCCTTTCCACAATATTGCAAACAGAAAAAGGAGGCAACAGATTTGCTGGTAAACTGCAGGATCGCATGAAAGCAGATACCTCCATGTTCTTGAAAACAGGATAAAGATGAAGACTTGAGCCAGTGTTGTGTTAACTTGGAACAATGTTTGGCAAAGAGAAGAGGCCAGAGTTGATTATTCAAGGGTTCATAAATGAGGACTCTTTAGGGGAAGTTTGTAGACTCTCAGAGGCCACCTTCATGCACATACTCAGCCTACATGCATGTATTCAGGCTACTGCCTTTGGTAACCAACAAACTTCTCATTAATTTGATATACCTTATGTCTCCTCATTTTTGTGACCCAACACTTCTCTTGCCTTTAAAATTGGTGAAAATGACAAAAAGGAAACCAAAGATTAGATTTTTAAAAATTTTTGAAATTCTCAAACATCAAATAAAAGGAGCACCGTAATAAACTGTATATAAAAATAAAATTTAAAAACTGTATATAAAAATAAAAACACTGTAATAAAAGGAACACTGTAAACCAGAAAAAAGAAAATTGCATATGAAACAATTTCTATTATGTAGAGCTTGGTTTTATTTTGACCAATAAAAATTTCAATATGATATTTATAAAGCTGTCCTGATTTTATTGGGAACTTCCTCTCTTCTATCAAAAAAAAAATCAATCAATTACCTTCTTTTCCCTTTTTGGTAGGGATTATGGTGGGAATCCAATCCTATTCCTAGTATCCTTTATACTGCCATCATCTCCCATCCCAATTGGAAAAACAAACAAAAAGTGTTTATAACAAAAGCACATAGTGAAGTAAAATCCATTCTCACACTGTCTAAAATGTACATTTTATTCAGCATGTCAAATGCATCATCTCTCAGTCAGGAGGCAGGTAGCACAGAGTCCTCTGGAATAACAGTTGGTCATTACAGTAATCCGAGTTGTGACATCTTTCAAAGTTGTTGGTCTTTACAGTTATTGCCTGTTCAAATCCATCCATACACCAATCTGTGTTCAGCCCTTGCCCTGTTACAGGGCATGACACCTTAGTTTCAAGTTTTAATCACTAAGGGAGCTGGAATTAATATTTCCATATGCTTCAGTCTTTTTCCTTCCTTTGATTTAAGGGACTATGCCCTCTAGTGGGATCACTGAGGCGAAGGAGGACACAATGTAGTGGCTCTGGGAGCTTCACACCTTCATCCACAGGGAATTGAATGATTTGCCTATTTTCCCACAGCTCTTCCAACCCTGGTTATTTTTTTCCCTTCTCGTCATTGCCAATTTGCACGAGTAAGAAGTGCCGCCGCAGAGATATTTTAACTTACATTTATCTCATTATTAGCAACTTTGAGCATATTTCCTTAAGCTTTTAGAAAACTTAATATTATTTTAAAATAAACTTTTTTTCCCTCTCTCTCTGACTTGACATCTCACAGATGAGAAGAAAAATAAAAAAGACTCTCATAACAAATACGCAGTCAAGCAAAATAAATTCTCTCTAATATTTGTGATTTCCATTTTCTTGTCACCTTTACTAATCTGATAATCTTTCTAATTATTATTGATTCGCATCAGTGATAACAGATATAGAGCTCCCCCCCCCATATTCTTGTTGATAATGTGTATTTCTTCCTTTGAAAATGACCAGTTCCAACTTTTGATCATCGGTCTGTTGAGGAATGATTCATTTTTATAAATTTCTATCCATCTTTAAATACTTTAGATGTGAGGTTTTTATCAGAAAAATTTGCTGCACATCTATTTTTTAGTTAATTACTTCTCTTTAGATTTAAGACGTGTCAGCTTTTTTATGTGATGAAAGTCACCCATTTGATTTTCTGTGGTCTTCCCTATTCCTCCTTTAATGATGTACTCTTTCCCTAGGCAGCATTGCAAAATTATCAGCTAATTTAGAGCTAATCTGGTATAGATTGTGAGATGCTGGTCTATACCAAGTTTCTGCCAAACTGCTTTCCAGGCTTTCCCAGCATTTTGTAGTGATTAGTAAGTCCTTGGCCTTGTAGCTGGAGGTGTTGGATTTACTGAACACAGGGTTAAAACACTAATTTTCTTTTTAAAATTATTACTTTATTTTCACTTCCAAATTGAGGCCCTCCCAATGCCCCTGCCACACTCATTCAGATGATAAGAAACATAATACACTTTGTAGATATGAAGCTATACAAAATGGATTTCTACATTAGACATGTTCTGAAAAAAAAAGTCAAGAACAATAAAGGGGGGAAAATGTTTCAGTGTGCACTGACTCTGTCAGCTCTCTATTTGCATGTGGCCAGCATTTCTCATTATGAGTCCTTTGGAGTTTGGGTGGGTCATTTTATTAATCAGTTACTAAGTCCTTCGTAGTTGATTGTCATACAATATTGCTGTTAGTTTGTCCATTGTTCTCCTGTTCCGCTCGCTTCACTTGGCATCACCGATGAGGTTCAGGTAGCATTGTGGTGGGACATCTCTAAAGAATTACAAAGACTCATGTCGACTCAAAATTTAGTGGGATTTTCAGAGTAACAGCCAAACTTTTTTTTTATCTGGGCAAGGTCAGATATTGAGAAGGGGACATGAACTTTAATTGTCCCTCCTGATGGAGCTGCTACCTCCTTCAAAGGGAGAAGTCTATTTGTGGGAGTGGTGAGTCAGGGATTTAAGGAGGAGGGAGAAAGAGGGCCCTGTTCCTCATGTGGGAGGGACTAAAGACCGGGTTGTTCTGGTAGGTTGTAAAGTCCTGAGTTAAAGATCTGGGAGGCTGCTGAGAAGGGGGGTTTTGTGGATAAGGGGGAGGGTCCCAGAGGAACCTGGGAGCTTTCTGATAGGGGTTGCTCAGTCCTGGTGGAGTAGGAGCAGATGCTCCAGGCTCTGGTGGTGTGGGACCCTGGGGGATTTGGGGGTTTGGGAGAAGAGGCTCATCCAAAATGGCAAATTTGTCCTCCTCTTTAAGGCTGCCTGGAGTGAGTTTGGCCAGGAACATCCTACACTTGTCTTAGAGCTGGATTTTGTGAGACTCATAAAAGCCTGTACATAGGGCATCTCGGTCTGCTTCCCTTCCCTGCAGCAATAAAGGTCAAGTTGGGTTTACAAGTTTCAAGTTTAGGTTACGACCCTAAATTGTCTTGTCATTGATGGTCCCACCCTTGGGCCATTTCTCCTGATCTTCCAGATCATATTGAAGTCAGGCTTTATTACAGAAAAATATGAGACATTTCCTTTTTAAATATTGTGAGCCAAATTTGTTCCAATTATGCGAGAGACAGTCCAGTGAGGAGTCTCAAGGGATGGAGGGAGTTAGTCCGACAATGACCAATGATGCCTATTGCTGCTGTAGGCCTGTGGAATTTCCTCCTAGAGCCACTATTCACCTTTCCAGTGGCATTCCACTTCAAGGTGAAGAAAGATGAGTTGAGAGAGAACTCCCTATGTGATTCCCATACAGGGAGTCCTCTGTCTAGAGGCAACATGCTGGCCTCCAGGGCCAGTCAAGTCTTCCTAAGTAGCTGAAGGACCTTCAAGCTAAGAGAAGGAAAAATGGGCCTCCCTCGGGGTTGGGGATGCCGGACTCTTCAAAGAGACAGGGCCTCAAGTTGGGCGCCAAACTGACTGATGAGGAGGTAGAGTTGTGGTGGGATGTCTCTAAAGAATTACAAAGACTCAGGTGGACTCCAAGCCAGTTGGAAAAATTTATCATAGTTCTAAGGTTTCATGCTCTGGTGAGTGACTAAGTCCCTTAGAGGAACTAGCAACTTCACTAAGGGAAGACATACAATTTTATAGAGAATATGATGCTGATTACACAATCAAAATTTATATGGAATACAGGAATATGATTAATATTTAAAAGGCAGGAGGAGTTTGTTAAGGGATTAGGTAATGGAGGAGGGGTCCCAGCCTCAGTGGAACTGTGCAGGTGCTATAGTAGGGTGGGCCCCTTCTACAGTTAGGTGATCAAGCATCCTGCTCTACATCCTGGTGGTGGTGTCTTCTGATTGGCTAGCTATTGCAGTCTTGTCTGGTCAAGATGGATAGTATGATTATGCCTGTTTCATGGGAAAGGGTTTCTGTGGGACAGTGAGAGGTTTCTGTTTCTGTGGGAACTAAGCTTTCAGGGACACACCTGTTGTTCTAGCGAGCAGTGAGGCATAATTAGGACATGGGGTGGGGGTGGGGGGGCTAAGGTAGGTATAGTGGGCTATGATGAAGTTAGAATATTGGGGCTGGGGGGAACTCTATTAGGATTCCATCATCAGATCATATAAGTCCTGCCAGTTTGTTTGTTTTTTTTTTTTTTTTTGGAAACCACTCCTTTTCATCATTTCTTAGAGCACAATAATACTCTATCACATTTTTATTCCATGGCTTATTCAGCCATTCCCCAACTGGCTGCTATAAATACTTTGTACATATGGATGCTTTTCCTTTCTTTTTTTAAATCTTCCTACGGTGTAGACCAAGTAGAAGTATTGCTGGGTCAAAAAGTGTGCAATTTTATAGAGCTTTGGGCATACTTCCAAGTTGTTCTCCAGATTAGATGGACTAGTTCATAACTCTACCAACAATGCATACCTTCTTTCCCACATCCTGGCCAGCATTTGTCATTTTTCCTTTCCTGTCATCTTAGCCAATCTCATGGGTGTGAGGTGGTATTGAAGTTTGAGATGAAGTCCAGGAACCTCAAGACTGATGTTCCCAGACAGGGTCGTTGAGGGTGGGGTACCCTTCAAGGACTAGAATAGTGGAGAAGGTCAAGGCCATCTGAAATGCATTCATGGACTCAAGCATTCTTTAAGTCACAGTGGCAAAGATTTATTACGCTTTTCAGTGGGTAAGAGTTCTTAGGGAACCTTCAACCTTAGAGGGCTATAGGTAAAGTTTATACAGTTTATTCTATAGTAAAACATGTGTCAAATATGCTAATTAGGTGATTCAGGGTGGGATTAGGGAGTGGTTAAGGAGTGGTCAGTTCTTAAAGAAACAAGCACTTTTTGTATCTACTGCACAGCTATTTTACCCAGAGTTCACTGGGAAATAGCCCAAGGTGAGGATACATGGAGGTGTGGTTTTAGGCCTGAAATGTCACTAAGTCAACTAATGGTCAGGGCTGACTGAGAAATACCCAGGCTGCTCCCATCAATGTCTTGTTAGACAAGATAAATGTAAAGGAGTATACATATGTCTAGGTCTAGCATGCATATGATAGGTCAGTGAGTAGTAAGCATCTCTATGACCCAGTACACAGCCAGTTCAGTCAGGGAACAGCTAGTTCAAACTAATAAATTCTGTAGGTACAGCTGGCTACTCTATCAGGAAGAGAGATAAACTTTTTGCTAGGGCATGCTATTCTGTTTTGCTAGAGAGAGAAACTGCTAGGGACAGTGTTTTGAGGCTAGGGAGAGATGTGATTTTGGAACTGGGGATCAAGTACAGTACCTCAGAGTTGTTTTCATTTGTATTTCTCTAATTATTAGTGATTTAGACCATTTTTTCCATATACCTATTAATAGCATGGATTTCTTCCTCTGAAAAATGCCTCTTCATATCCTTTGACCATTTATCAATTGGGGAATATAAAAATTTGGCTCACTTCTCTACATATTTGAGAAATGAGACCTTCATCTGAGAAAGTTTACTAAAATAATTTTTTCTCAGTTTCCTAATTTTCTTCTAATTTTGACTGCATTGTTTTGGTTGGTATAAAAACTTAAATTTCATGTAATCAAAATTACCCATTTCATATGTTTAATATGAATGTATATGTAGACCCTATATCAGATTGTATGCCGTCTTGGGGGGTGGGGAGAGGAGGGAAGGAGAGAAACTTTAGAACTCAAAATCTTATGGAAGTGAATGTTGAAAACTAACTAACTATATATATATATATATATATATATATATATATATATATATATATATATATATATATAATTACCCATTTTATCTCCTGTCAACCTTTATTTCTTGTTTGGTCATGGTTTTTTTTTTTCTCTACCCATAGATCAGACAGGTAGTTTCTTCCAGGCTCCACTAATTTGCTTATGATTATCACCATTTTTCTAAATCACATACCCACTGGGGTAAATGTCTGGTCTGAGCTTTTGTCTTTTATATCCTGCTGCTTTTACTGCTAGGTCTGTCAGCTTTTGTAAGTTTTTAGTGCTTCCAAAGTGGTGTAATTCAGATCTGACCACTGGCCTCTTGGTCTGTGCTTTGGTCCTAACAGAGGTAGTGAGAAGGCAAGCAATTTGATAGTATATGCACGTGGAGTCATACAAAACATGTTTCCATATTAGTCACATTGTGAAAGAAAACATAGACCAAAAAAATGAGAAAAAGTTAAAAAAAAGTATTCTCAATCTGGATTAGGACTTCATCAGTTCTTTCTCTTAAGGCGGATGCCACTTTTCATCGTCTGAATTGTCTTGTATTGCTGAGAATAGCTAAATCATTCAAAGTTGATGTGTTGGTAAGCAAAATGCGCTCTTAGCACTTAGTTCAACCAAGTGCCCTTGAAGAGTTCGGCTTTTGTTAATTCGGTGTATTTCATTGAGTCTTACTAGGTGCTAAGCACCAGGCCCAAACCCCTATTAGGTGTAAAACCTATGTGGGTGTGGATTGGTAACTAAGGTGGGGCTCAAGGTGGGGCTAACTAAGGGGAGTTGCTAACTCCAGAGCCAATCATAGGAGCCTAAGTTCTGGTCATTCAGATGATGTTTGATGACATCTGAAAACCCTATAAGAAGAGAAGACAGAGCCATTTGCACGGGGGGGCTCTTGCTCGCGGGGGTGCTGATGTGGAGACTCCCAGGCAGCTGTAGCTAGAAGCCCTCCAGCTCATAAACCCAGACATTGGGACTTTGTTAAACTCTGGTAGCTATGTATTGGGATTTGAATCAGACAAAGTCTATCTGTTGATGTTTGTACTTTGTTTGTATTCCTTCTGAAGTTCAGAGTGCTGCCTTTTTCCCCTGAACTAAGTGAATGATATTTGTATGCTGAATTGAGGTAAGCTTGTTAACCCCTTAACATTGCTTTCCTTACTTAAGCAGATCAAAAGCACCTGTGCTTTTGCAGTGTGTTGGCAGCTTTCTGGGTGCTGGTTGTTGGTGGATCTTTCACCCCCACAACAGCTGCTAGCCGAATTGTGGAAACAGTTGATCAACACAGACTATCACTATTAGGGTGTACAATGTTCTGGTTCTGTTCGCTTCACCTTGTATCAGTTCATATGTGTTTCCTGGTTTTACAAAGAGCATCCTGCTTGTCATTTCTTATAACATAATAGTATTCCATCACAATAATACACCATGACTTATTCAGCCATTCCCTAGTTGATGGGCATTCTCTCAATTTCCACTCTTTGCCACCATGAAATGAGTTGCTATGAATACTTTTGTACATATAGGTCCTTTTCCTCTTTTGAAAAATCTGTTTGGGACGTAGACCTAGTAGTGGTATTGCTGGTTCAAATGGTAAGCATTGATTTACAGCCCTTTGGGAATAGTTTCAAATTGCTTGCTAGGATGGTTGAATCAGTTCACAACTTCACCAATGCATTAATGTCCCAGTTTTTCAATATCCCCTCCAACATTTGTCATTTTCCTTTTTTGTCATATGAGTCAATATGATATGTGTGAGGTAGTACATGAGAATTGTTTTAATTGGCATTTTTCAAGCTACTTCTGAAAAACAAGTATCCTCCACACATTTTGAAGTTTAATTTGCGTTATTAAACCTTTCTCCTTCACTTTCATAAGCCTAGACAATCAACCGATCAAGCCCAAATTTTTGGATTTGCTGATTTCTGAGGTATCCTCACACTGAAAAATTTAACAACTGACTATCTAAAGCAGATTTGCTGTGGCTCTAGCACATCCCTGAGGCAGAGACTTTTTTCCCATCTTGTATTTAGCACAAAGTAAGGCCCAAATTAATGCTTGATCTATAGCATCCTCCTCATAGGTTGTTAGGTTCAAATGGTATATTTGTAAAAAGTGTTTAACATAGCACCTGACATACAGTAGGCATTTAATGAATGCTCATTTCTTTCCTTCTTTCCTATCTATCTAGTTATCATTTATCCATCTATCTACCTCCCTCACTTCTCTCTCTTCCTTTTTCTCTATTTCATACAAACACATACACACAAGTTATTGAAATAGTCTTCTACTTGGTCTCCTTGCCTCAACTGTCTTCCCACTCCAATCTATCTTCTATTCACCTGCCAAAATGATTTTCCTTAAGAGCAGATCTAACCATATTAGTCTTCAATTAAATAACTTCGGTGGCTCCCTATAATCTCCAGGATCAATGTAAAGTCATTTCTATAGATATTTTAAGCTCTTAATAACCTAGACCCTCCCTACCTTTTTTTTTTGCAGTGTTCCAACACCTTACTGCTCTCCATGCAATTTGTAATCTAACTACACTGAACCATATTGGGAGGGCAGCTAGGATATATAGTGGGAAGATCATAGGCCCAAGAAGACCTAATTTCAAGCCTGGCGTCAGACACTGTGTGACCCTGGGAGAGTCACTTAACCTCTTTTGACTCAGTTCCTAATCTGTTAAAAAAAATGAGCTGGAGAAGGAAATGAACCACTTCAGTACCTTTGCCAAGAAAACCCCAAATGGGGTTAAAGAGTCAGATAGACCTGAAAAAATGACTGAACAACAACCAATGGTGAATTAGAGCGTTATTTTATGACTATAGATTTGATTTCTTCATCTGAAAACTACCTGTTTATGATCTTTGACCATTTATCAGTTGGGTAGTGACTTATATTCTTATAGATTGACTCAGTTCTCTATATATTTGAGAAATGAGGCCTTTATCAGAGAAACTTGTAAGAAAAAATTCAGTTATAATTACTGTGTATTTTCCTCCATCCCATTTTTTCATTTATCCTTCTCTCCCCTTTGACCTTGTCTTTCTTCAGGTGTTTTACTTCTGACCATCTCCTCCCCCAATCTGCCCTCCCTTCTGTCAGTCCCCACCCCTTCTTTTAATCCCTTCTCCTCCTTTTCCCCTGTAGGACAAGATAAATTTCTATACCCAAGTGTGTGCTATTCCCTCTTTGAGCCAATTCTAATTAGAGTAAGGTTCAAGCATTCTCCTCTGCCTTCCCCCATCTTCCTCTGCACTGCAAAGCTCTTTTATGTGAGATAATTTACTCCATTCTACCTCTTCCCCCTTCTCCCAGTGCATCCCTATTTCTAACCCCTTAATTTTATTTTTTCTAGATCTCATATCGTCAGAGTCATCTCACAGCCATGCTGTCTGCCTATGTATACACTGTCTCACTTTCCTAATAATAATAGAGTTCTTAGGAGTTATAAGTATCATCTTCCCATGTAGAATTGTAAACAGTTTAACCTTATTGAATCCCTTATAATTAATTTCTCTTTTCTTTTTACCTTTTTAGTGCTTCTTTTGAGTCTTGTATCTGAAAGTCAAATTTTCTATCCAGTCCTGGTCTTTTCATTGGGAATACTTGAAAGTCCTCTATTTCATTAAATATCCATTTTCTCCTGGAAGAATTGAATGTACTTATGCTGGGAAGCTGATTCTTGGTTGTGAACCAATTCCTCTGCCCTCTGATCCTTTACCATAGAAGCTGCTAAATTTTGTGTGATTCTGACTATGGCTTCATGCTATTTAGAATATTTCTTTCTGGCTATTTGCAATACTTCCTCCTTGACCTGGGAGCTCAGCAATTTGGCTATAACATTCCTGAAAGTTTTCTCTTTGGGATCTCTTTCAGGATGTGATTTTAATTTCCAGTTTAACTTCTGGCTCTAGGATATCAGGGAAGTTTTCCTTGATAATTTCTTGAAAGATGATGACTAGGCTCTCTTTATCATGGTTTTCAGGTAGTCCAATAATTCCTAAATGATCTCTCCTAGGTCTGCTATCTAGGTCAGTTATCTTTCTGATTAGTTATTTCACATTTTCTGCTATTATTTCATTCCTTCGATTTTGTTTTACTGTTTCTTGATGTCTCATGGAGTCATTAGCTTCCACTTGCCCAATTCTAATTTTTAAGGAATTATTTTCTTCAGTGAGCTTTTGTACCTTCTTTTCCATTTGACCAATAGTACTTTTTGAGTTCTCTTCAGTGAATTTTTGTACGAGTTTCCATTTAGCCAATTCTGCTTTTTTTTCCTTGAGTTTTTGTTTTTGTTTCTTTTTCATAGTTTTTTTCTATATCCTGTCCTGCTTATTTTCACCACATTTCACTGTTCTTCTTCTTCTTTTTTTTTAAATATTTATTTTTATTTTTAGTTTACAACAGATGGTTCTACATAATTTTGAGTTCCAGATTTTCTCCCCTCCATCCCCCCTCCCTCCCCAAGATGGCATGGAATCTCATATAACTACCATGAATGACTTCGCATTGAATTAATTTATACACTAGTCAAGTTCTGGAGAAGAATTATGACCAATGGAATGAATCATGAGAAAGAAGAAACAGAACCAAAAAACAAAACAAAACAAAAAAACCAACCCAAAAACAAAAACAAAAGAGAAGAGAAAAAGGCAAGCATAAAGTGTGCCTCAATCTGCATTCAAATTTCATAGTTCTTTCTCTGGATGTAGATAGCATTCTCCATTGAGAGTCCTTTGGAGTTGTGCCTGCACCTTGTGTTGCTGAGAAGAGCGAAGTCGGTCAGGGTTGGTCCTCACGGAATCCACATATCTGTGGTTGTGTATAATGTTCTCCTGGCTCTGCTCCGCTCACTCAGCATTATGTCGTGTAGGTTTTTCCAGGTTGTTATGAAGTCCGTATCATCCCCATTTCTTATGGCACAATAGTATTCCATTACCTTCATATATCACAGCTTGTTGTAAAAGCAATTCTGCTTTTTAAAAGAAGTTCTCTTCAGTTTGATTTTTGTGCCTCCTTTAACTTTTGGATTATTCAGGTTTTTTTTTTAAACTCTAGAGGTTTTATTTCATTCATAATAATAGGTATTTTTCAATTCTTTAGCTGATTGTAAAGGATTTAAATAATTAATTTTTATTAAAAGTTGAGTGTTTTAATTGTTCTTGTTGGTAAAGTTTGTCACAGCATTTCAAAACTAACATCGGAGCTATTCAAGGTCACTAATTTTGCTTTCATCTTATGTCATTTTCCACCTACAGACTGTATTTTATTGATGTTTTTAAATAATCTTTCCCTTATTATATGTAAAAACAATTTAAAAATTCATTTAGTTTTTAGTTCCAAATTCTATACCTCTTTCCCTGCATTCCACCCTCCCTGTGATAGTAATAGGCTGTACATGTGCAAGCTTGTAAAATATATTTCCATATTAGTCATTTTGTGGAAGAAAACTCGAAGGAAAGGAAGGAAGGAAGGAAGGAAGGAAGGAAGGAAGGAAGGAAGGAAGGAAGGAAGGAAGGAAGGAAGGAAGGAAGGAAGGAGGGAGGGAGAGAGGGAGGGAAGGAAGGAGGGAAGGAAGGAAGGAGGGAGGGAGGGAAGGAAGGAAGGAAGGAAGGAAGGAAGGAAGGAAGGAAGGAAAGAAGGAAGGAAGGAAGGAAGGAAGGAAGGAAGGAAGGAAGGAAGGAAGGAAGGAAGGAAGGAAGGAAGGAAGGAAATAGCATGCTTCATTCTGTATCTAGATGCCATCAGTTCTTTCTTGGGAGGCAGATAACATTTTTCATGAGTCCTTTGGGATTGTTTTGGATTATTATATTGCTGAGAATAGCTAAATCATTCATAGATATTCAGTATACAACATTCCTGTTGCTGTGTACCTGGTTCGACTCTCTTGACTCAGCATCAGTTCACGTAAGTCCAGGTTTTTCTGAAATCACCCTGCTCATCATTGCTTATAGCACAATACTATTCCATTACCACCATATACCACAACTTGTTCAGCCATTTCCCAATTGAAGGATGACCCCTCAATTTCTAATTCTTTGCCACCACAAAAAGAGTTGCTATAAGTATTTTTGTACAAAAATTCCTTCCTGGACTTATGATGAAAATGCTATCCATCTCCAGAGAAAGAACCGATATGTCTGAATACAGACTGAAGCACATTTTTTTAACTTTATTTTTCTTGAGGCTTTTCTTTCACAACATGACTATTATGGGAATGTTTTGCATGGCTATACATGTATAACCTATATCAAATGGCTTGCCTTTTCAATGTGGGGAAAGGGGAAGGGAGAAAATTTGGAACACAAAGCTTTAAAAACCAATGTTAAAAATTGTTTTTACATGTAACTGGGGAAAAATAAAATACTAAAAAGTAAAACAATAAGAACAACAAAACCCAAATAGTACTTTCTCCCCCCCCCCTTTTCTCTTTTGGAAACAGAACTGATAGCGATATTGCTGGGTCAAAGGGTATGCACACTTTAATAGCCCTTTGGGCATAATAACAAATTCCAAATAGTTGGATCAATTCAAAATTCAACCAACAGTGCACTAGTATCCCAAGTTTTCCACATCTCCTCCAACATTTTGCATTTTCCTTTTCTGTAATATTAGCAAATCTGATAGTTATGAGTTTGTACCTCAAACAATTTGCATTTCTCTATTCAATAGTGATTTAGAGTATTTTTTCACATAACTACATATAAGTTTGATTACTTTTTCTGAAAACTTCTTGTTCATAACCTATTCTGTTTTTGAAGGTTATTTTCATCAGTATTTTTTGTGTCACCTTTACCAAACTGCTGACTTTTTTCACCATGATTTTCTTCTATCACTCTCATTTCTTTTCCTAATTTTTCATCTACCTGTCTTATTTGATTTTTAATTTTTTTCACACCTTCCAGGAATTAGTTTTGGTCCTGAGGCCAATTCACATTTTTCTTTGTGGCTTTGTATGTAGCAGTTTTGACTTTACCATTCTTCTGAGTTCATGTTTCAGTCTTCCCTGTCATCATGGTAACTTTCTATGGTTAGGTTCTTTTTTTTATTGTTTCCTCATTTTTCCCAACCTATTTCTTGACTTTTAATTTTGTGTTAAAATTGAGCTCTATTGCTGGGGTGGGAGTTGGGGGGTGGGGGTGGGGAGGAGGCACTGTCCCAAACTTCAGGTTTTTCTTGCTGCTATCTGCAGAGCTAGATCTGGGGGTCTGTAAGTTTCCAATTCTTCCAAGGTGGTATGATCTAAAGAAAGGTTTGTT
This sequence comes from Trichosurus vulpecula, assembly GCF_011100635.1. Lineage (NCBI taxonomy): Eukaryota > Metazoa > Chordata > Mammalia > Diprotodontia > Phalangeridae > Trichosurus > Trichosurus vulpecula. The sequence continues at coordinate 4,908,875 of NC_050574.1, read as the reverse complement.
TACTACTCTACTGGTCTGAGCTCCGGTCTGTGAGTGACCACAAGCATTCTTTTCCACCCTGGAACAGTGACCAAGGTACCCAATCCCCTACAGCTGCAATATCTAGTGTGCCATTGTTCCTTCTCACTCTGGGACAGCAACCATGGACAATGCAACAGAGTCCTGACCCAGTGGCAATAAAGGGTACTCTTCTGATGAGGTGTCCAACACACTTACCACATGTGGGCTGAGACCTTCCAAAGACACTGTTGGCTTGCTGATTCAATTGCCCCCAAGGGCCCTTAGTTGGTTTGCTGGGGCACAGCCTGCACTGGAGTGCATTCTACTCTCACCCCAGTGAGATAGATCTTTCTAAGTTGTTGTGGCTGGAAAATTGTTTCCCCACATCCTTTATTTGGTGATACCACTCCAGAATTTGTCTTGAGGAATTATTTTAAAGTTGTTTAGAGGGGGATTTGGAGGAGATCAGGAGAGTCCCTGCCTTTACTCTGCCATCTTGGCTCCACCCCTTAGTATATACATTGTACAGATGGGGAAAACTAGGCATTAAAAGGTTAAAAGATTTGTTAGACTGAATTTGAACTCAGTTGATGTAGCTTCAGGAGTAGCATTTATTCACTGTGCCACCTACCAGCCAAAAGAAATCATTATAGAAACAAGTGTCCAACAGTTACCAAAATATCTATGTCAAAATTTTCTGTGTCAACAAAGAACAGGAAATGAGAGTAGTAGTTGACTGGGAAACTGCTAATGAAGTTATGGTATATGCTATGAAATATTATTGAGGAGTACTGAAAAACAATAGTATCTCAGAGTAAGACTCATTACATTTATAGGGCTTTATACACAGTATGAAATTTGGGATATCTAATTATCACTGTGCTCAAGCAAGAGGTCTTCTTATGGATCCATAAGTTTTATCTCTAGTATCATTTCTCCAATGTGTAGTCAAGTATGACCTCCATGTCAAGGCTTTCCCTTTCCCACAATCATTGCTTTTATAAGTCTTCTTTCCAGTGTGAATATGCTGGTGTCTGGGGCTCTCCATCTTCCAACAAAAGACATGTCCCAATTGAGCACATTCACAAAGTTTCTCTCCACTAAGAATGATCATATGTAAAGTAAGAGATGATCTCTGACTGACAGTCTTCCCACATTAAGTTAATATAGAGCTTGTGCCCAGAATGAATTTTCTGATGTCTAACCAGCTCTATACTCCATTTGAATGCCTTTTCCCATCCATTATGCTGATAAGACTTATAACTGGAGTGAACTTTCCCATGGGAAATCAGGGATGAGTATTACTAGAAGGTCTTACCACACTGATTACATTCACAAGGTTTCTCTCCAGTGTGGCTTCTCAGATGTATGGCAAGACTGAAGCTGCATCTGAAAGCCTTTCCACATTGATCACATTTATAAGATCTATCTCCTGTGAATTCTCTGATGTACAACGAGACTGACACTCTGTCTGAAACTCTTTCCACATCGATAACATTCATAAGGTTTTTCTCCAGTGTGGATTCTCTGATGTAGTGTAAAACTGGAGTGGTGTGTGAAAGTTTTTCCACATTGGTTACATGTATAAGGTTTCTCTCCAGTGTGAAGTCTCTTATGTTGAGCAAGATTGGAGCTCTGTGTGAAAGCCTTTCCACATTCGTTACACTCATAAGGTTTTTCTCCAGTGTGGATTCTCTGATGATTAGCCAGACTAGAGCTGTGTCTGAAAGTCTTTCCACAGTGGTTACATTCAAAAGGTTTTTCTCCAGTGTGGATTCTCTGATGTTCAGCCAGATTAGACCTCTGTCTGAAAGTCTTTCCACAATGATTACATTCGTAACATTTCTCTTTAGTGTGGCTTCTCTGATGTGCAGTAAAGGCCGACTTTTCATTGAAAGCTTTACCACATTCATGACACTCATAGGGTTTCTCTCTAGTATGAATTTTCTGATGGGAGGTAAGGGAGGACTGTTTCTTGAAAGCCTTTCCACATTGCATACAGTTATGTGGCTTTTCACTAGTATTAAATTTCTGATGGTGAATAGTAGATGACTGTTCCTTAAGGACTTTCCCACATTCATTACAATCACAATGTTTCTTTCCATTATGAATTTTCTGGTGTTCAATGAGCTTTGAATTACTGCTGAAGGCCTCACCTTCATTACTTGTATAAAGCATTTCTCCAGTATGACTTTTCTGAGGTCTAATTAGGTTTGAATTCAAGCTGAAGGCCATCTCACAATGAGAAGTTTGCACTTCAGGGGGCTTTTCAACCACCTCTACCTGTTCAATAGAGCAATCCCTACATTTACTATCCCGAGAACAGCCATTCCCTGAGATCATTTTCTTACAGTGAGTTAGGACTGAATATTGCCTAAAACTCCTTGCATCTTTATCAAACTCACAGTGATTCTTTTGTTTTATGTCAATCTTGATATCAGAATCACAGATTTCTCTCAAACTGAGGCCACAGTAACTACCATTCAGGAATCTTTGCTGTTGCGATTCTTCCATAGAATTGCTCAGCTTGGCAGTAGCCTTCTTCCTTTCAGGCCTAGTCTCTCCATCTAAAGTAAACAAAGAAACAAACATATCTAATGACATATATACATATACACAAATATATTCTCTTCTCTGCATTGGCAGAAAGGAAACTGATTTGGAATCTATTTCCTTAGGGAAAGAGAAGAGTCTTCAAACTTACATGGAGCAGAATCAATCATTTGAAAATGCCTTTAGCTCACATCCTCAGGATGATTTAATTTCCACAGAGATTTACAATCACAATGGATCCTCACAACAAACCTGAGACACAGGCAGGCCCAGCATCCTCATTACATTCACAACTCAAGCCACGAGCTCAGAATGGCCGAGGGACCTGACCAATAATATCTCTGCAACTGATCCTAAAACGCAGTGATGGGGCAAACGCTGTCCATGGTACTAGATGGCCTTTCTCCATTGCACTTTTTTTTAAAAGTAAAACTATTTTTTTATTGCATGTTCACTTGTTTGCATTTGGAGATGTGTGTATGGACTATTGTGTAAGCAGTAGGTTAAACAAATACTCAGTGGAAGGAGGACACTTGGCATGTCTGTAAAATCATTTTAGAGGTATTGCTTCACAAGTATGAGTTAATGGACAGTATGAGAAATGTACTGTAAATTAATTTATAGAAGTTCAGACATTTTTGAAATACAAATTTGGCTGAATATTTTAAATTTAGAGTTCCTGTTACATTCTGTAGATTCACAGCACTTGTTAAAAGTAGTGATTACCAGTTTGCACTCAGCTGTTTGAAAAATGGTTCCTTTGGGAAGGCATCCCTAAGCTCCCTGATTGTAGGGAGTGGACCAGTATCTCACTCTAATATAGAAGGCCACCATTACCAAGTACCAGGACCGGACAATGATCTCTGATGCAATCAGTTGCAGCCCAGTCTCTGGTGAGTATTTTCTTTCTTACTGACTGTATATCCCTCTATGAGATTGCACTTCAGTGGCTTGAGAGCACAGTTTAGGGATTCCCAGAAGTTGGGATCCTGGTTCTCTGCATTGACTGTAGGTAGCGTTCTTTTGGTGTAAGGATGCCTTTAAGTGGAGAAGTCTTAGATCTTTGCCTGAGTCTCAGAGAAGGTACACAGCTCCCAAGAGCTAGTGGCAGAATTTTAATGCCTATATTCTTCTAATCATCTCTAATACTTTCTACATTCAGACAAGCAGCCTAAGGTCGGGGTGTGTAGTCCAGCCACAAACATAGATGCCGCAGGTCCAGCAGGGGGTGCCTCCTGCTGCACAGATCACTGTGAGGGGCAGGAAATCTTAGTGGGGGGGGGATATCCATGTTCTCTCCCACAAGTGGCCTGTTAGTTGTGGTCTTCACAGCAACACCCCCAACCACTAAGGCCCCCAGACCTCTGGAGACCTCCCAGAGTCAAGAAGCCTACTGTCCCAGGAGGCATTGGACTCCTCAGCCCAGAATCTCCCCTCTCCACATGCCTCAGCAGGAACTCCATCATACTTTCAACCCTTTTTTCAAATGCCAACTGTTGATACTTTTTATGGGTCTTGGTTCTTCCTATTTCTCTTTATTGACAAGTGCGATGCATTATCGTAGTCATTCTTTGTAAATTTCGTATGCTAAGGAGTAGTAATGTTGTGTAGCAATTTTCAATATTGTATCTGACTTTTCTTATATTGTATTCAGATCCACAAATGTTCCATTTGTGACATATATATATATATATATATACGGAATGTTAATATTATTTCACTACCTGTCATATCTATAAATGTAGGTTAATTTCCCTAGTGATCTCACTTATTTTTTTCTGTGCTCATGTCTCACACCACACAATGACTGCCAATCCTGTTTTTTGTATTCACCTGAGGCATACTATATGCTGTTCTGGCCCATCACTTTTTTGGGATAATTATTGTCTATTTTTTAAAATTTATTTTTTAATGCTTCTGCTCCCCAATGAAAAAAAGAAAAAAAGAAAAACCTTGTAATAACCACAATTTTAAAAATCCATTTATTTGGCATGTGCAAATATACTATGTCTTATACTGCACCTAGAGTCTGGCATCCTTCTGGCAGGATGTGGACAGCATGCCTCACTATTGGTCCTACTGCAGCCCTAGCCATTTGGTGGCTCAGAAACCCTTTGGGGCTCCACAATAATGGTCTAAGGGGTTCGTGCTAAAAATTCTTTAATGGATGAATCCTTAGCAGAAAGTCATTGCCCAATTTTGTCATGAAAATATTTAAATTAAAATCAAATAAAGATATATACATATTTTCAGCTGGGACAGCAAACACATATAGGTTTCAAGCACAATAGTTTTCTTTCTGCCATGATTCCAAACTCTCCTGATCAGGCATACAATGCTTTTCAAGTTCATGTAATGATTACATCAAAGTGCAACATATTCCTTCAGGTTCTCACCTTGACAATCAAGACTGTTTCCCAACAGCCAGAAAGGCCTGAAATTCAAATGCGAATCGATTCCCAGTGGACAGTCCCAGGCATGCACTTGTGGTCATTTGATTGCTGTCACTACACCACAGTGTCCCCTCCTTTCTATGTTACCTTGTAAGCACAGCTCATCAGCAGGGTCATCACCAGATCAAGATGTTATAAATACCTGCACAGACGGCAGGCTTTTTGGAAGCCATGAAAGCCTTACAAGTGATCTTGAAACCATCATGGACCATGACAACTGTTCTACAAAAACAGTTCTTATATTGGCCCTCATCACAGTCTTATGGCTATTTTATGATTTGAGCTTATCCTCCACCTATGTTAATGCTCTTCAATCTGGTAGATTTCCGATGGAATTGGTTGACACTGTGGGTAAGTGATTCAGAAGAGGTTTTGTGAGAGTATAGCCAGTGTGCCAGTAGTAGAAAGAAAAAAAGTCATATCTGAAGAGATTTCTTCCTTAGAAAGGCTGTTTTTATTATATAAATATTGTTTTAAAAACCTAAAGAAGTATGTGCAATAGGCCTTCAAGCACATTTATCATTTAATGCACTACTTGTCATTAGACAGTAAAAAAACAAATCTAGCAATTCAAATTGTTCATTCTGATGAGTTATAAACAAAAAATTCCCAACTCGCAGTGAGACAACCTGTAAAGTTCTTCTCCATTTCCCACCTCATCCATATACAACGGAACATTTTCACTGCAGTCCAGCTGCTAGCACAATGGCTAGTGTGCTGGGCCTGAAGTCAAGAAGACCCAAATTCCAGAGCCACCTGAGAAGCTTACTAGCAACGTGACCCTGGGCAACTCACAGTTTGTCTGTTTGCCTCAGTTTCCTTATCTGTAGGATTCTCACAAGGATCTAGCAAGACAATATTTGTAAAAAACATACATGGGGCACTATATAATTGTTAGCTATTATGATCATAATTATTTTGACAATTTCCTCCTCAACTCTGCTCCTTTCTTGAACTGCCACTCTCCTTTCTCCTTTTATTTCTGTATATCCCTGTTGAACTTAATGTAATTCCATACAAAAACACCCTCCTTTGCCTAGATCACCTAAGACAAAGGCTCATAATTTGTTGCTTCTTCTCAAACCATCTCCCTGTTTTGTACTAGATTGTGAACTCTTTGACAACAAGGACTCTCTTTTGTCTTCCTGTGTATCCCCAGAGCTTAGCACAGTGCCTAGAACATAGAGGGCACTGAATGAATGTTTCTTCATAATGTCTGGACCCATACAAGGCCCTACCCACCACCTTAATCTCTGGAATCGAGTCTCTCTCCATTGGTCAAATACAGCTTCTGGCCTCAGTCCTGTTTTCTGTCTCCTTCTTTCACCTTATAACCTACAAGGAATTACTTTTGCCTGGTTATAATGCAAATAGGACCTAAGCAGACCAAATACTAGTAATCCCAAAGCCTGCTGGAGAGCATCCTGCTCTGGGAAACCTGAGAGTCTCTACCTGCCTTCTCCCTAAACTGAGTCTCCTACATGAATCTGGCCAATGATTCTCCATTCCTGGAGACAAAGACTGCACCATAAAGATCATGAAAGGACTTAGGTGGATGATTTATGCAAGCCTCAGCCTTGGATTACTTCCAAGTAAGACACTGGTCATTGGTCCTATTCATGTGCTGCTGAATAAAAAGAGAGAAAATCATGAAACCAGCTTGCCTGGGTCCACTACAAATTTCGGTAACATCCTCTCAGCTGGGCCCTGACTGGGACAAGGCAATCCTCTGACATTGCCCTGACTCCCATTCCCACTCACCATACCAGATCTTTTCATTCCTCCCAAACCGCCCCACATGGCTTGCTCCCACCAACCCTCTCAGCCGAGAACTTGGCTTCATATTTCACTGAAACAAATGGACACTGACCAACAACTCTCCTTATCTCACATAAACCAGACGCCTTCTTTTCCTCCTTTATCCCTTTCTCTCACGAAGAGGGCCCCCTCCTGATTGATAAGGCAAACATGCCCCAATGATCTCATTCCATCCCATCTACTCCTCCTCCATATTCCCTACTCCACCATCTTCATTTTCTCATGAATTTTCTATCTCTCCATTTCTACTGGCTCTTTCCCTATTGCCACAAATGAAATGATTTCCCTCCAGTCCTCAAAGCATTGACCCATCTCGATCCAGTCATCCCCAGTAGATGTCATCCTATGTCTCTCTTCTCTTTCATAGCAAAAGGCCTAGAGAATGCCATCTGAACCTCTGGTCTCTAAGTCCTTTCCTCTTACTTCCTACAAAACTCTGTAGTCCAGCTCCCAACTTCGGTGTTCAATGGAAATTCCTATTCCCAAAGTTACCAGTCACTTCCTAATTGCTAAATCAAAATGCACTTTCTCAGTTTTCATCCTTTTTAATCTCTCTGCAGCTTTTGACATTGTCAGTTACTCCCTTTATCTAGTTACTTTCTTCTCTCTAGGTTCTCCTCCTTGGGTTCTCCTCCTACCATGTCCCCAACTAACTTCATTATCTTTCCCCAAACTCTCCCATGTTCCTGCTTAACTAACACTATCCAAGTCACCCTATCCATTGTCCAGACTCATAAAAGAGGTGTCATCCACTACTCACTATCTCTCATGCTCATACCATCACCCTCCCTCCATCTTCAATCTCTTGGAAAGTCCTGTTTATTCCACCTTGGTAACATGTCTCACATACATCTCCCCTTCTCTTCCAACACTGCCATCTTCTAGGTTCAGACGCCAATTATCTCACACCTGCAGCGTTGCAAAAGCTTGCTGTTTGGTCTCACTGTCTCAAGTCTCTCAAACCAGTCAATGCTCTACCCAGCTGTCAAATTCACCTTCCTAAAGCTCACATCTGACCACATCACTGCCTCCTCAATAAACTGCAATGGCTCCCTAGCACCAGGATGACATATAAAGTCTACTGTTGGGCTGTTAGGGCTTTTCTTCATCTGCCCCTCTCCTCCCTTTCCAGTCTTCTTTCATCTCCATATACACTAAAACTCTGGACACATAAGCAAAAATGCATATTTTCAAGAAATAAAATGAATGAAATTTTCAACCACATTTTATTTAATTGGAATATTAACAAATAACATTTTCAATAAGATTTCCATCATTTGAGATGCAAAGATTAATGAGCTTTGCCAGAATCACTTGAACTCGATGCAATAACTCCACATTGCCATTAATTTTCCTATGTATCCAGACGTTAGGAACACCCTGTATAATCCAGGAGCAAAGGCCTCCTTTCTATGCTTGGAACTGGACAAACCATCTCCAGTCTCCATGGGCTTTCCCTGGCTGCCTCTCATGCCTGGAATGCTCCCCCTGGCTTCTCAGGAGCCCCAGCTCAAGCCCACCCTCCACAATAAGGCTTTTCCAACCTTCCTCAATCTAAGTGCCTTCCCTCCCTTGCCCAGCTCCAAATTAACCTGTATATGGCATGTTTCATGTGGCTCTGTCCATGTTGTCTTCCCCACTAGCCTGGGAGTTCCTTGAGAGCAGGGTATGTTCCTTGCCATTCTTTGAATCCCCAGCACTTAGCAGAAGGCCTGGCACATAGCAGGCACTTAAGAAATGCTTGTTGACTTGAAGACAGTCTAGTAAACAGACTGTATCAGACAAACTAAGCCTTTTCTAGATTCCTTCAGGAGAACTTTGTGACCTTTCAAAGTTCCAAACAATGGATCATATAGTATCATAGTTTATCACTGGAACAGAACTGAAAGGCCATGGTATCGAATCCCTTCATTTCACAGATGGGGAAACTGAGGTTCAGTGACTTTCTCAGGATCTTGCTGCTAAAAATTGTCTGAAAAAGAACGAGCCAGGTCTTCCTGCCCACGAGTCTAGCACTCCCTTCACTGTGACATGTAGCTACCCCTTGTGATAACAGCCCTCACAGACCTGCTCTCCCCTCACTCACCTGGACAGGAGGTTCTGGGGTCTTCTCGCTCCAGAATCCACAGTGCTTCCCTTTGTCCAAAATGGGAGATCAAACCTTCTCTGGGAGCTGGAAGTCCTGGGCATGGGATAAGGAAGGGAGGAGGATGGAGAGACACTGGTAACTTAGCTCTCTCAAGGGAAAGGGGGCAGGAAACGAGGGTCACAGTAGGTGCCCAGGACACTACAGAAACCTCTGCCATGATAGTCGCTGCTGGGAGCCATGGTGGGGGAGGGAGAGGAGATCATGTGGAAGCCAGTTTGGAAGCAGGAAATTCTGTTTTCTCTACTTCCTTCATAGAAGGATGGGCTGAACCCTCAGATTCCATTATCTAGAAGTTACAAGGCAGCTGGCAATGCAGTGCAGAGAGACTTTGTCCTGGATTCAGGAAGCTCTGAGTTCAAATCTGGTGTCAAACACTTATTAGCAAAGTTCCCAAGGCAAGTCACTTAACCTCTGCTTGCCTCAGTTTCCTCAACTGTGAAATGCGGATAATAATATCATCTAATTCACAGGCATGTTATGAGGATCAAACTAAATATAGTTTTTTAGCACAATGCTGGCACATAGTAGGTATACATAAGTTCTAACTTCCTTCTCTTCCTTTCCCACTATTTGTCCTGGAATTCTGGGGATTTAGGAAGGAAGACCAAGGACACCTTTGCTATACCAGGCATCTGATGGTAAGGCCAGGAGCCGTGATGCCCAAATTTATGCTTGTCAACAAGAAGAACCTTCCGTAGACCAGACCCAACCCAAAGGGGAAGAGGCTGCTTTGGGAGGATGGGGCTTCCCTTCACTGCCCCTCTCCAAGGAAAAGCTGCCTTAGTAGTTTTCAGAGATTTGGAGGACAAAGTTCACATTGAAGTAGAGATTAACTGGCTGAGACCTCTGAGGTGACTTCTAAGTCTGAGATTCGTCAACACTGATCTTCAGTGTTTGACCTGAAGCTCCCCAGAACCAGTAAGAGAGAACTTCGGGAGCAATAAAGGGGACCCCAGCTCCCATGCACATGATGCAAAGACAGGAAAAACCAGGCAGCAGGAGGACTCTGTCCCATGGACACAAAAGATCCCTGTTTTGGCCTTTCAATCATTGAAAAATGCTAGAAATCATACACACTAGGGAAGGAATGAAGGCAGTCCCTCTGATGATAGATTCATAGCTCCAGAACCAGTCCTTACCTAAAAACAGCAGGTTCCGGGCATTCTCCATGGTGACCTCCTTGTACAACTCCTTCTGACAATGATCCAAGAGGCCCCACTCCTCTGGGGTGAAATCCACAGCCACATCCTGGAATGTCACCAACTCCTAAACCATCAAAAGTCACAAGATGTAGAGCTGAGACTCCAGAGTTCATGTAGTCCAATGCTCATCAATTTACATAAGGAACCTGAAACTGGAGGGATTTCCCCAAAGGTCACACCCTTTGTGAGTGTCAGGGCCAACACTTAAGTAATAGTCATGAGTCTCCTCTGTGGCAAGCCATGACGGTGTAGTGGTTAGTACTCTGCAATGGGGCTGCAGCAACCTCAGTTCGAATCTGAGTCACCATAAGAGTAATAGTCACAAAAAGTTCAATGTGATAGCAAGAAAATCTTTTTATATTTGCAGTTGTGATAAGATAGCAGGTGCTACATAAATGCTTATTCCCTTCTCTTCCCTTCCTTCCACACCCTGCCTCGTGTCTCTCACCACCCCAGTCCACCCTCCACACTCCTGCCAAAGCCATTTTCCTTAAGTACAGATTTGACTATGTGACTACTCTACTCAACCAATCCCAGTGGATTCCTCTTGTTCTAGGATCAAATATCAACCCTCTGCTGATGGAAAGCCCTGATATCTCCTTCTAGTCTCATTAGACACTCCTCAGCCTCCTGCCCTCTGAGATCCAGCCATATGGGCCTTCTTTTGGGTTCTCACAGCATTCCACCTCCCACTTCTGTGCACTGCCCATCCCCCTTACCCAGAGCTCCTTCCCTGCTTCCTTCCACCTTGGGGTCCCCTTCTCCCACCTCAAGCACCATCTTGTTCATGGTCATACCTGCCGTCTCCAACTGCTGGTCCTCCCTATTAAGCCCCTGGGCATACAGCTCCTTTTATTTATTTGAATTCACTTTTATATTTATGTTATGTCTATTTTGATGTGTGCTTGTTATCTCCTCCATTAGAATATAAGCACGTTGAGTAGGGACCATTTCATTCTTTGTAGCTTTATCCCTTGTACCTAGTATAATGCCCAGCACATAGTAGGCACTTTACAAAATTGTTGATTGACTAGGTCTTTCTTCTAGACTTTTCTTCCTTTTTCAATCTTGATTCCTCTGACAAGTGGACTTCCTTGGGCTCTGGGCCTAGATCTATAACCAGCCATTTGCTCATAAACATTCTTGCCATTTCTGCCCTCCCCCATTAGTTCCAGTTGAGTAGAGTATCAGTACCATGCTCCCAACTTCTTCTACCCACTGTCCCCCATTTTGTTATATCCAGACTGCTTTCCAGATGTCCTCACGTGATGGGGAAGGGAGTCTGCTGGAATCCCTACAGCACAGAAACCTAAGGGAGACAAATCTAAAACAGGAGAGAGATGGATAGTGGTGTGCTATTAAATGTTTAACAACGAGCTTTCTGCAAAAAATACACACAATGCATTTTGAAGTTTTTTTCCTTCATGAACATCACTTTCTTATGTATAAAAAATTAAAAAATACTAATAATCAAGCCCTGACTTGTGGCCTTTCTGATTTCCTCGGATGAGATGCTCACCTGAAAATATTAACAACTGGCTGTTGCCAGCCAGTTCACACTGACTCCAGCACGTGTGTGGAGTGCTAAAATTTAATTTCAGAGAAAATGTAACTGAATCCATTTTGTTCTGTATTTTCCATTTTGCTATGTATGACCCCTACATGAACCACAGGAACAACTGCAATGGTTGTTTCCCTTCAGTGCCTACTTCCCTCTTCTAACTGGTATAAAAAGACCCAGTTGCTAAAAAGATAGGACTTAACAGTCTCTAGAGTGCCCTTCAGGGTATGTGTTCAGGGAAGACTAGTACCTCTGGTGTGAGGTCTGCCTAGCTGTTTTCAGGACTGCTTTCCACATTTAGTGTCTACCTGATCCACCCAACTCTCACCTATGGCTCTAAGAAGTTGTAGCATATGCAGTGGCCACACCTCCATAAACCACTTCAGCAGACAGGGTAAAGCAGGTTGAGGGTAACTGAGGGGTCCCAAATCCTTTCTTGAGTTATAGGAATGTCTACCCCAAGCATCTGAAAACTTCCCCTGGCAGAATGGGTGGATGAGAACAGTTTGTTCCAATAGCCATGAAGCTGGCTGAAGCAGGTACTGTGGGATGCTTAGACCTTGGTTAGACATTGAAGACTGCAAGGTCATCCACTGCATCTCAAGCCATCACCAGTCATCTTGACTCTGTCCTGTCACTGACTTGTGATGAGAAGAGGGTGAGGCCCAGGATTTTGTGCAACTCTGCCTCACTTCAATCTATAAAAATCAAAACACATCACCAATACTATCTTACCATTTTATCTATATCAAAGTCCTGTGGTGACAAGCAAGTGGTGAAGCAGCAGGTGTAGATACATTGGGAGCTGGAGTCACAACCCTGCACACAGGTGGCCCAGGCCATAGGGTTGTTTTCTCATTGGTTGCAGCAGTGGCATTTGGCAGCCCTTTGGGTGTCTGAGCAGCCTTTTAAGGTTCGTTCACCTCCAGGTGTGAGGAAGGGGCTAGAAAAGGTGCCCTAAAAATTGTCTGCTCACCGAACCTGGCCTGATTACTGCAGCAGTTAGGGATTCCACTCTATGGTCAAAACACAAAGAAATGTACAAAAACATCTGCAAAGATGATTCTACTCACCATCATTACATGGAATGTGCACACACTTATAGACAACCCAAAATCCAGGAGACCTGAAAGATGAACAGCTCTTGTAGCAAAAGAACTCAGCAAGTATCACATCCAAATAGCAGCCCTGAGTGAAACAAGCCTGGCAAATGAAGACTGGCTAACTGAAGTTGGAGCTGGATGCACTTTTTTGTAAAGTGACTACAGTGTAGGGGACTGCCATGAAGCCGGTGTAGGTTTTGCAATCAAAACTAATCTAGTCAACAAACTTGTATGCCTGCCAAAAGGTGTGAATGACAGGCTCTCGACAATGTGATTGCCACTTGCAGGAAAGTGCCACGCCACCATCATTGGTTCTGATACGCCTACCATAACTAACCTTGATGGGCTCAAAGACAAATTTTATGAAGAACTGTGCCAATGTTCCTATTTCTAGGTGACTTCAATGCAAGAGTAGGTATAGAATACCAGACAAGGGACTCCTTGGGAGGAATGGAGTTGGAAACAGCAACAACAACGGTCACTTACTACCAAAGTGCATCTCATGACCTTCTCATCACCAATACTGTCTTCAATTTACCTAAATGCAATAAAAATTCATGGATGCCCCCTCACAGCAAACATTTGTATTTAATATGCTATGTCATAGTAAGGAGAAGAGATAGGATGTGATAGTGATGAAGGAAATGTGTGGTGCAGAGTGCTGGACAGATCACAGACTTATCCTCTCCCACCTAAATATTTGCATTTAAAAAAGTGGCAGCCCCAAGGCAAGATGACTGCCAGAAGACTTAATGTTAACACATTAGAGAGCTTCTCTGAACAAGAACAGTTCATAGCTAACTTGGAGGGAAAGTAGAACGATCATACAACTGACAACAGAAGAGTAGAAAAGGAGTAGGCAGCTTTCAGAAATTTGGTGTACAGCACCACATTTACTCATCTAGGTCATAACAGTCACAAACATCAAGACTGGTTTGATGATGATGGGGAAATTCAGAAGCTGCTAAATGAAAAATGAGAGCTCTACAGGATTTGCCAGCAGGAAAGTTCATCCACCTCTAAGAAGGCAGCATTTAACTCCATCAAAAGTAAAGTACAAGCAAAACTTAGAGAGATGCAGGATTCTTGGCTCATTAAGAAGGCAGATGAAATTCGATTTTATGCTGATAGTAACAATCCAAAGTACTTTCATGATGCTCTGAAGGCTATTTATAGACCAAAGACCTATGATACATCTCAACTACTCAGTGCTGATGGAGCTACACTGGTTAGTGATAAGGACATGATCCTGGGAAGATGGGCTGAACAATTCCATAGCGTTCTTACTAGAACACTGGTTCATCAACCAATGCTGAAGCCATTGACTTTATACTTCAAATTGAAGTCAGTCTGTCTCGAGACAAATTTCCAACTGAAGAAGAGGTTTGGAATGCCATTAAGCTCCTCTCCTGTGGCAAAGCACCTGGTGCTGATTCTATTCCAGATGAGATTTACAAGGTGGGGGGATCCATTGCTCATACAATAGCTGACTGAAATTTTGTAGGTTATATATGGCAAGGGGAGGTTATCCCCCAGGAGTTCAAGGATGCCTCCATTGCCCATCTCTATACAGGTAAAGGAAATAGGTTGTCCTGTCACAATCATGCGGGAGAGGCGCAAATCTCTCTCTTAGTCATTACTGGCAAGATTCTTGCCAGAGTCCTCCTTAATAGGCTACTCCTTCACCTGGAAGATGGTCATCTACCTGAGAGCCAGTGTGGCTTTGGAAAGGGCCAAGGAACAGTCAACATGGTGTTTGCTGCGTGGCAACTCCAGGAGAAATGCCAGGAGCAGAACAGAGGTCTGTATACAACACTCATCAATCTTACCAAGGCCTTTGATACTGTTGGTCATGAGAGCTTATGGAAAATTATGTTAAAATTTGCCCAAAGAAATCGATCGGTATTTTATGTCAATTCCATGACAGCATGCTTGCCTGGGGTCTGGATAATGGATGATGCTCTCATCAGTTACCAATGGAGGGAAACAAAGCTGTGTGCTTGCTCCTATGCTTTTTAGCCTATTAACAGAAAAGTTGTCATATGCCTTCAATGAGGAAGAACATGGCATCATGGTCATGCACTGATGTTAAATTATTTAACTTGAAAAGGCTACAAGCCAAGACTAAAGTGAAGGGAGAGTTGGTACTTGATCTTCTGTTCACATATGATTGGGCACTCGGTGCAGCCTCTGGAGCTGAGATGCAACAAAGTATGGATGTGCTGCTTGTGCTAATTTTGGCCCAACAATTAACACCAAGAAAACAGAGGTTCTCCCCCAGCCACCACCACACCATCCGTATGTGGAGCCATCAGTTGCAGCAAAGGAAGAAGTTTTGAATGTTGTGGACAAATTCACTTACTTGCCAGTGTACTTTCCAGGGATGTACACATTGATAATGAGGTTGATGCATGCACTGCCATAGCTGGCTCAGGGTTTGGGAGGCTCCAAAGGAAAGTGTGAGAAGAGGTATTAGACTGACTACCAAACTGAAGGTCTAAAAGCTGACCTCATTGTTGTATGCCTGTGAAACCTAGACAGTCTACCAGCGCCATGCCAGGAAACTGAATTGCTTCCATCTGAATTGTCTTCGGAGGATTCTGAAGATCACTGGCAGGATAATGTACCAGACACTGAGGTCCTTACTCGAACTAAACTGCCAAGTGTTCGAACTCTGCTTCAGAGAGCGCAATTCTGAACCCCAGACTTACACTATTTTAGACTATTTTATGGAGGACTCTCACAGGGCAAGTGTTCACATGGTGGTCAGAAGAAGCGATACAAGGACACTTTCAAGGTCTCTCTCAAGAACTTTGGGATTGATTGTATGACATGGAAGACACTGGCACAGGACTGCTCAGCATGGTGTTCCCAAATCAGAGAAGGTACTGTGCTCTGTGAGCAAAGCAGTATTAAAGTAGTTCAAAAGAAATGCGAGATGCACAAATTTAAAGAATCCACATCAAATGTTCACATGGACTATTTGTGCCCGAACTGTGGTAAACATTCCGAGGTTGTACTGGGCTGATCAGTCACAGTTGCACATGCTGTACCTTGACTCTAACATAATGATGTCATTTTGGTCCTCTTCCAGAATGAAGGCCAACAACCACCACCACCAGAATGCCCTCCTCCCTCATCTAGCCAGACAAGGAGTTCTCTTGGATTTAGTGCCACTAGCTATAATGACAACGACCGTTGCTCATCCATCTCCTGTAACTGAGGAGACCCATTCTCCTTAACAAGAGCAGAACCAGCTACAATATATTAAGGAGCCACTGATTTCCCTTCTTCTTGTATGAACACCATTAGCTGAATTGTTAACCATATAACTTGCCTTCAAAATCTGGTGGGCTGAGCCATGCTCTAGGGTGTAAGAAAACTTTTTTCTCTGATTCCTACTGGCTCATTGGCATTACCTAGTGAAGGAATGAAAAAAGTCATGCAACAGGAGCCAGATCTACCTTCTAGAAAGGAAGCAGCCACCACACTTCCAAGGAAAGGAGACATCTAGGCTGGCCCAGAGGCAGGAGAGAGTAGTGATGAGGAATCTTCATTTTATGAATGTTGGCTGGAGTGTGTTCTCTGTCTATCTGTCTGTCTGTCTCTCAGAGCAGCCAGTAATGTCCTGACTAGTCTTCAAGATAATTTCATCTTTCAAAACATATCAAAAAGGAGACATCGTATTCTGAAACTGATTGTCATTTCCAGGAAAGAACTGGCTGCTGGCATGGAAATGGTGGGACCCTTGGGGACAAGTGCCGAACCCCTCCTAGAACGAGGGACAGAGGAGAAATCTGGCGATGGGCTGACGTGAACTCTCGATTGGGAGGAGGTAGGTTTCATGGGACTCACTCAGAGATAGGACAGAGATGATCCCAAGGTCCTCAGGTCTTTATGGGAAGCCAGCCCAAGAGCAGTGAAGGACATTCAAATAGTTAATCATTGAGACACAAGGGAAGATAATCTCAATAAGAGACCAGTATTAATGGAAAGAGAACTCACCAGCCAACTTAAGTCTTAGAAACAAAATGGACAGAAAATGGAAGCAAGAACAGGAGTCAGAGGATATAATGATGAGTGTGGAGCTGTCTAGTAAATTCAGGGTCAGAAATGCTAGGACTCTTCATGGTCTAAGGATAAAGAGAGAATCTGAGGACCACAAAAAGGGCCACTTGGGGTTTTATAAATTGTATCGGGAGATGTGCAATCTAGGAAATTCCTAAAGCCTCCATATTATGTGTGAATGTAACTGCAAGGCATGAGCCCTCTCCCTTAGCTACATAACTCCTTTTTTAAATGTAAAAAGAAACATGAGTTAGCACAGTCAGAGTTACCCTCCATGGTTATACCCTCTGGGTAGAAGTTTCATGTTGATAAGCTTGAGGGACCCCAAGGCACTGTCTGAGCTCCCACTGTGTACCCCAGATGAAGCTCCAATGCCTCCCCCTCCATATAACTAGGCCCTTCTAAAAACTGTATAAAAAACCCATGGTTTTGTCCCCTGGTCAGCCAGCTTGGTCACTAAGGCTGACTCGCTATGGGATGGCAGAGAGCACCTAACTGCCCAAGGGGATTCATGATCCAGTAGCCTGAATGGGGTGATCCTGTACCCTTGCAAGCATGGACAGCTCCTGGCAGACAGCTTCCATCAGTCTTGCCCAAGGCCATCCCTGGCCCTCCACATTTACACCTGCCTTTAAAATAAACATCCTGTATTAAGCATCACTCCTGACTGGACCTGCGTAATTCACAACACTGCCACTCTGTCAATTCTGACAGCGAATAGAGCACATGGCACCTTGTTCAAGTATTGGAAGGAGGGATCCTACTGTGGAACATGTACTGTTTGGGTTGTGCCCAGAGAGCAAAACCAGGAATGACATATGAAAGTTACAGAGAGGCCAGTTTCTGGGAAAAAAACCTAACCTAACCTAAACTGAGCCCAAACAGCTCCAACAGTGAGAGTGTCCCAAGGTGGAAGGAGCTTCTTCACAAGGTGCAGGCAGCTCTCCCACCTGTGGAGATCTTCACATAGAAGCTGCATGACCACCTCTCAGTCCTAGTGGGGACTCACTTGGGGTGTGGTAGGAGGAGATGTCACTGAGATCCCTTCCGACTCTCCAGCTGTGAGCCACAGGTGGCCTCAAGAGGCAGCTCATCAAGTATGAGAACAAGAGAAAGATGCCTCCCGCCAGGAAGTGCGCACCATGGATAGACCGCTTACTAAGGGCCAAGCTTGGCTCAGGATTCAAAGGCAAAAGGGAAAAGGTCCCAGTGGGGAAGACTACAGGGAAGGAAACAAGTACCTTTAAGAATAGCTAGCCTTCCTATAGCCCTTCCAGGTTTCCAGAACATGTGACATTGGATCCTGCCCCTGCCCTAGGGTGGGTCCTCATCAACTCACCCCAGGACTGTTGTAGCAGCTGCTCAGGGTCTGCCCTCCTCATGTCCCTACCCTCTCCTGTCCATCCTCCCTCAGCCACTAAAGTGAGCTCCCTAGAGTGCCAGTCTGATGACGTCACCCCAACCAGCCAGGCCCTACTGCCTCCAATCAAATACAAAAGGCTCAGTTTGGCATTCAAAGCCCTTCCTAACCCAGCCCCTTCCTACCTTCCAGTCTCCCACACCTACTCTTCAGTCCAGTGACACTGGCCTCCTGGGGGCTCCAAGAAGAAGACCCTGCTGCCTCCCAGCATATTCTCTTGCTGTTCCCCACATCTGGCTCTCCCTCTCCCACTCAGATCACTGACCTCCCAACTAAAATCCCACCTCCTCCAGGAAGCCTTCCCTGCCCCCTCTCAATTATGCTGCCTTCCCACTGTTAATTATTTCCTAAGCATACTGCATAGAGCTTGCTTTGTATTGTATATACTCTTTGCATGCTGCCTCCCCCATCAATTGTAAGCTGGAGGGCAGGGACTGTCTTTTGCCTCATTTTGTATCCCCAGAGGCTAACACAGTGCCTGGCACATAGTAGGCCCTTAGTAACTGTCTTTGATTGATGATTTCGGCTCACAACAACCTTGAGAGGTGGTGCTATTATCATCCCCGTTTTTAGAGATAAGGAAACTGAGGCAGACAGCGGTTAAGTGATTTGTCCAGGTTGTCTGCCTGGTAACTGTCTGAGGCAGCATCTGAACTCAGTTCTTCCTAACTCTAGCCCCAGCTCCCTAACCATTGGGCCACCTCACTGCCTACGAGACACTTAAGAGGAGACAGATATTAATCTCACGGGGGAAGGCACCAGCTGATTGGGGATCAGAAAAGCTTCCTGGAAAAGCTATCATTCCAGCTGAGTCTTGAAGGAAGCCAAGGATTCTTTATTTTTTTAATTTATTCTAAATGTGATAACCAACCCAAACAGGGGAAAGCTTCCCATAAACAAAGCAGAAGAGAAAGAGGATTGATAAGGGGTGGAATCATGAATGGCTATTGGGTTCAGCTTCTTTTTGATAGTAAATAATGGGGGCAGCTAGGTGGTGCAGTGAGGAGAGCACCGGCCCTGGAGTCGGGAAGACCTGAGTTCAAATCCAGCCTCAGATGCTTGACTGACACACTTACTAGCTGTGTGACCTTGGGCAAGTCACTTAATCCCAATTGCCCTGCCTTCCTGGCTCCAAAAAAAAAAATAGTAAATAACAGTACTACTACATTCCTTTCAAAGATGTGGCTTCTCTGTGCCAAGCATCTTTCCCAAAGTTCTTCTCTTCCCTCCTGGGCATTTTAACAAATGCGTTGGGGGTTGGGGGACCGGAATGGGTGAAAAGACTGAAGACTATCCCTCTTTAGAAGAAGCTGGTGACTCAATAGATAGATTCCTGGGCCTGGAGTCAGGAAGATCTGAATTCAAATTCAAACTCAAGACACTTATTAGCTGTAAGGTCTTGAGTAAGCCACTCAACCAGTTTGCCTCAGTTTCCTCAACTGTGAAATAAAGAACATAATAGAACCTATCTCACGGGGTTGTTGTTAGGGTTGTCAAAAGTGGATTTCAGGGAAAACCTAACTGATTCCATTTTGTCAATTATGATACTTCGTTGCCTTTCAGACCAACGCCTCTTTGAGGGGCACATTGAATCTCCTTCAGGACGGCCCTTCCCCCTATTACAAAAGAAACTTCACAGGACTTTAAAAAATTCCACAAACTGTTCCCCCTCTTCACTTCATCCTATCAAAGGAGGCAGACAGTAGGAGTTTAACACATACTAATTAACTGATGGGTAAAGAAAATATCCTTGCCTTTGGTCTGGTGCCAACACTAAAGTCCTGAGCTAAAGTCCTATGAATGGTTCCAGCATCCACATTCTTTTTCACACATGTCGCCTCAGTTTACTTATCAGGTTCTTTGTAGTTATGACTCAGTTTACTTAAAATGGGCATATAATCACCTTCACCTCCCAGGGGTGTTGTCAGGATCGAGTCAGATAATAATAGCGTGCTTGGCACAGTGCCTGGCACAGAGTACGAACCACGTGAATGTTGCTGTTATTATGATCATTACCTTTTCCCACATAAGGCCCCTTCCTGGACCTACAAAGAACTGCTGTCTGCTCTCTCTGGGATACAAACACACATAGACACACATATGTGTATATAAACAAACATACCCAAGTAGAAACATGAATGTATTATCTGTGGAAGCAAAGGACACCTGTGTCCATCCCCTGTTGATGGTGTGGGTCGCCCTCTGGAGTGGATAGAGAGCCTGCAGGGGACTTGGCTAGCTGCATCCTGGGCTGCCTTATTTGGACTGCTCCAGCCTTCCCTCTCAGGGTGCCCCCTATCCACAATGCAGAGAGCTTGTTTGGACCAAGCTGCTGATTTGTCATCTCCCCATTAGACTGGGAGCTCCCTGAGGCCAGGGAATGGTTTTTCCTTCCTCTGTACCCACAGGAGGTTAGCACAGTGTCCCTGCCCTTTCTAAATGCTTGTGGACTTCACCTAAGAGCAGGTAAATGGGAAGGATTCAGAGAAATCTGGGAAGATATGTGTGACTGAGGCAGGAGGACATGAGCAGCACCAGGAGGACAATCTCTGGTTTGCTGACAGCACTGCCAAGGACCAGGGCTGGGGGAGCCTCCAGGGCTCTGCTCCAGGCCTGGCCAGGCAGGACTCAGGGTCAAGGGCTTTCCTGGATCTTCAGGGGCTATAAGGGAGAGATGGGTTAAAAGAAACAAAGATCAGGGGGAGAAGTTGTGTGTGTGTGTGTGTGTGTGTGTGTGTGTGTGTGTTAGGCCTGCAAAAGGAGAACAAAGATACTGTGTCTAAGAAATAGAGACTAATGATTGACACAGATGTCCCTGTGATGACTCAGTCTTAATGAAGATGAACTTAAAAAACAAACACAAAAGATCAGCAATGGCAGGGGTGGGGGGGAGGGAGGTTAGTGCTCAAGATCCCAACAGGCCAATAAATCACTTTATAACATAGAAGGAGAGAGCAGGGCAGGGTTGTTACTCCTGCATTCAACTTTATACATACTTTCATAAAGAAACAATCCGTAGGTGAGGTATTACCAGCCTCACAGACAATCCTCTGGGTCTCTGGAAATGGCCTCTTTGGCTGATGTTGGCCAAGTCTGAGAAAAAAGTGCACTCACCTGGGCTGGGGATCTGCAGCTCCCAGGGGCCATTCCCTCTGGCTCCAGGCTCCAAGCTTGGGTCAGACCTTGGTCCTATGCAGGCTGAGCTGGGGAGGCTGAAAGAACCCAGAGGGGCAGAGGTCCTTCCCTTCTCTTCCTGGGTAGGAGGCTGGCCTACAGGGATTTACAGAGAGTGAGATCCCACAGGAGTTACAAAGACCTTGGCCCTGCCCTCAAGAGAGACACTCCAACCTGGGGAGAGCCAGCAGGGGAGAACCAGCAGGAAGTATCTGCTTTGGAAATGAAGATGGTGTGTAAAAGTAAGACTACTCCCCTCCCTTTCCTGCTCTTCCTTGGCCTCCTTCCAGGGCAGGAGGCCTGGGTAGGGAAGGGTCTGGGAGGCAGGACACTGTAACAACACTGGGTGGGGAGGAGAGGGGACATCTGAGTGACAGATGGGTTCCAGGAGGGCAGCTGAGCCTGGGAAAGAAGAATGAGCTGGGGAGGGCTCCTAGGACCCTCTTTGGAGCTTAGGCTTGGAGGCTGCTCATCTGGGTTCCTGGAGAGAAACTCCAGGCCAGGCAGGACTCAGGGTCAAGGCCTTTCCTGGAACCAACACCTGGGATCTCATAGGCAGCCAGCAGGAGAGCGCAGGTCCAGGAGAGGGAGGCCAGGCAGGGGCTTTGGTGCCTGGGAAGGTCCTGGTTGCGAGGAGGCAGGACTCCTGGTCCTTACAGGGAGCCAGGGCTGCTGGTGGGACAAACGAATCTGAATGGGAGCTGGGGGCAGGGGGACAGGACACTGGGGTCCTGATAGGGAGGCTGAAGGAGGTCCTCCAGGGTCCCTATGGGGGAGACCTGAAGGTCGGGCCAAGAGTGACTCAGTGGTAAAGCTGGGGAAGGTTCCCCAGGACGTTTGGGATGGGATGGGGGCCTGGAAAAGGGGGAGCAATGGGGAGCCAGCCTTGGGAAGGAGGAAGGTGCCTGGTGGCCTGGAGGACACAGCATGAGGTCAGATGGGCAGGAAGGGACCCAAAGGAAAGGGCGGCCAGCAGAAGCATTGGGCTGCATAGCTGCCTAGCTCAGACCTACCTGGAGCTGCAGGCACAGAGCTGGCTTCTGGTAGGAACAGCAATCTCAGCTCCAAAGGAAGCAGGATGATCTCAGCTCCGAGGAAAGGCAGAGGAGCCACAGCTGCAAAGAAAGAAAGCAGTCTGATCTCAGCTCCACTGGCTTCTGTTTGCAGCCAGCCCGCTCTGGGCGGGGCCTTCCGGTCCCCAAAGCCCCGCCCTGCCCAGTCTGGCTGAGACCCCAGGATCTTCCCTTTCCTCCAACGGCCCCCAGAGCCAGGCCCTCAGACCCTGCCTGCCTCTCCTCCCCAAGCCTGTGGAATGTCCTGTGGAATGATTTGACAACGGCTTATAGCCTCTTCTACTCTCCCCTCCCAGACCTCCAACTCCTCCCCAGGGCTCCAATTCCACCTGGGCCACCACCCACCAGGCTGCCATTGGAGAATCCTATTCCCACAAGCACCTTCCCTCACCCTGCCCTGGGACGTAGGCCTTCCTCCTTCTGAGCAGCATGTCCTGGTCTTCTTCCTGCTCTCCCCCTGCTCCACTCATCTTCCAAACCAGGACGCTCAGACCCTACCTCCCTCCTAATTCTCCCAACCATTCCTCTCCCGGTCATTTCTCACTCACCTGTCCTCCCTGTAGTCTGGACCCCGGGCTTACCCACCCCAATTTATCTTCCTCCTCTAACCTGGAAACCTTTGTACACTACTGGGGTCTTTGTCTCTGTTCTTCCCTATGGGACATTGTCTCACTGTAAGACAAATGGATCCTCTGGGAGAGCTGAGGCCAAAGTCAGGACCCCTGGGTGCCAGGGCAGGTAGGAGAGGTGCTTGTAAAATGAGCCCTTCTGTCTCTTCAGATCATCAGAAAGAGATTTCAAAGCAGGGGGAAAAAAACCATGACTTGAAAGTCCTAGTCACTGGGTGAGGGGCCAAGGGATTTCAAATTTGGGGGACAAAAGTGGATTCCCTGTCCAGCAAAGGAAAGCTAAGAGGAGGTAGAAGGTAAGCCATGGGAGTCCTGGGCTGAGGAATACAAAGTTCAGGGAACTGTTCTGGCCAAAGCAGGAACTTTTGATTACTCAGGAAGTTATGGGATGTTGGTGAATGATCTCCCAAAACCAGTTTAGGGCCAAATCGCTGCTGATGTTGCAAAACCTTCATCTTCCAAATATTTGAACCGTTTCCATTTTACTCAGTCTCCATTGCGACCTGGCTTTCGGTGGGCACTAGGGAGGGAGATTTTGCTGAAGCACACCTATTTCCATGGTGACGGTAGAGTAGATTTTTAGCTGAAGAAAAAGAAAAAGTTCGTATTAAAGAAGACAGACCTGGAGACTGATTTGTGACACTGGAAAGCAGGTGGCCCTCATAGTTGTAGCATCTCCTTTCTTTCCACATTAGAGAAACTAAGAATAAAACCACGGCACGTGTCTGCTGCTCCATAAAGGGCTGACTCGTCCAAATATCTGTGTCTGTGCTATGCCATCTGTGCTTTGTGCTAACACATAGCTAACAGGTGTTTTACCTTGTGATAATGAAAAGCATTTGAGAGACATAGCTTGGGGAGATCATTTTATTAACAAAGCCAGCAGGTTATTAATAAAAATTCATAAGTTTCCTTTTTTGGGGGGGTGGTTAGGGAATCCAATGCTATCCCTGCTCCTTTATATGGCCATTATCTCCCATCCAAATTTGAAAAACAAACAAAAAACAAAAGTATTTGAAATGAAAGCACACAGTGAAGTAAAATCCATTCTCACAATGTTTAAAATGTACATTTTATTCAACGTGTCAAATGCATCATGTTTCAGTCAGGAGGCAGGTACCACAGTCCTCTGGAATACTGGCTAGTCATTACAGCCCTCACATTGTGATGTCTACAATGTTGTTTTTGTTATGAATTATCCTCTTGGTGCTACTCACCTCACTGCCTCAGTTCACCTGCCAGGTTTCACTGAAATTGTCTTGTCTTATGGAACATTTGTGTTCAGATCCATCTGCCTACCAACCTGTGTTCAGCAGTTGCCCTGTTCTAGGGCATGATGCCTTAGTTTGGAGTTGTCATCACTAAAGGGGCTCTAATATTTTCATCCACTTCAGTCCTTTCCCTCTTTCTTTGATTTAAGGGAATATGCCCTCGAGTGGTATAGCTTAGGCAAAGGGGAGACACAATGTAGTGAATCTGGGAGCTTCACACCTCCACCACCAGGAAATGAAGTTGCCTATTTTCCTACAATTCCTCCAATCCTGGTTATTTTTTTCCCTTGTCTTCATCGCTAATTTGCATGAGTGGAACCTAAGAGATGTTTTAATTTACTTTAATTTCAGTGATTTTGAACTTTTTAAACTTTTTAAAAGAATGGTTTTTTTTTTGTTTTTTTTTTTGCTTTTTGGCAGGGCAACTGGGGTTAAGTGACTTGCCCAAGGTCACACAGCTAGTACCTGTGTCAAGTATCTGAGGCCGGATTTGAACTCAGGTCCTCCTGACTCCAGGTCCAGTGCTCTACTCACTGAGCCACCTAGCTGCCCCTGAATGTTTTTTTTTTAAAAAAAAAAAAACACTTATTGAGCAGCTAGGTGGCACAGTAAATAGAGCACTGGCCCTGTAGTCAAGGAGGACCTGAGTTCAAATGCAGCCTCAGACACTTGACACATATACTAGCTGTGTGACCTTGGGCAAGTCACTTAACCCCAATTGCCCTGCCCCCCAAAAAAACACACAAAAAATTAAAAAAACATTTATTTCTCCCCTTCTGACCTGCCCTTTCACAGGTGAAAAGGAAAAAAAAAGAAAGGCATACATAACAAATATGAAAACAAGCAAAATAAATTCCCTCTAATATTTGTTATTTTCATTTTCTTATCATCTCTACCAATCTGAGAATCACTCAAATTATTGTTTATTTGCATTAGTGATAAGAGATGTGGAGTATTTTTCTATATATTTCTTGAAAACTTGTACTTCTTCGTATGAAAACTGCCTGTTCTTAGCTTTTGATCATAGGTATTGGGGAATGACTTAGTTTTATAAATCTGTCTCCATTCTTCACATGCTTTGGATATGAGGATTTTATCATAGAAACTTGCTGCACTTTCTTTTACCAGTTGATTGCTTCCTTTGGGTTTAAAATGCATTGTTTTTATGTTATGCAAAATACCCATTTGATTTTCTGTGATCCTCCTTATCTTGTTTGGTGATGTACTCTTCCCCTACCCAGAATTGCAATATGTATCTTCTTTATGGTACCTCTAATTTGTTTCAGGTGATCTTTTTATCTAACTTATGTATCCATTTGGAGGTAATCTGGTATGTAGTGTGAGATGCTGGGCATTATTTAGTTTCTGCCAGGCTGCTTTCGAATTTTTGTAGCATCTTGGAGGGCTTAGTAAGTCATGGCCCTATAGTTGGAGGTGTTAGATTTATTGACAACAGGGTACAACACTCATTTTCTTTTTTTACATTATTTTTTTTCAATTACAAATTCTGCCCCTCCCTCCACCACCTCCGTCACCCATTCAAATGGTAAGAAATATGATACCTATTATACACATGAAGTCAAGAAAAGTGTTTCTGCAATTTCCATGTTCTGGAACAAAAAAAGCAAGAAAAAGAAAGGTGGCTGCTAGGATAGAGCACCAGCCCTGGAACCAGGAAGACCTGAGTTCAAATCCTGCCTTGGACACTTGCTAGCTATATGACCCTGGGCAATTCACTTAACCTTGATTGCCCTCAAAAAGAAATCTGGAAAAGAGCAAGAACAAGAAAGGGAAAAAAATGCTTTAATCTGCACTTTGAGACTATCAGTTCTCTCTGGATGCGGATAACATTTTTCCTCATGAGTCCTTTGGAATTATGGTGGATCATTTTAATGCTCAACAGTTACGAAGTCTCACAGTTGATCACCATTACAATATTGCTGTTGTTGCGTACGCGGTTCTCCTGGTCCTGCTCACTTTACTTTGTATCAGTTCATGTAAGTTCTGCCAGATTTTTTTGAAACCATCTCTTTCATCATTTCTTATAGTAAAATAATACCCATCACATTCTAATACCATGTTGTATTTAACCCAATTGATCGGTGTCCACTCAGTCTCCAATTCTATAAATATTTTTGTATATGAATCTTTTTCCCCCTTTGATCTCCTTGGGGAATAGACAGTGATATTACTGGGTCAAAGGATATGCAAAGTTTTATAGACCTCTGGGCATAGTTCCGAATTGTTCTCCAGATTGGTCGGACTACCTCACAACTCTACCAACACTGCATTCCCACATCCTCACTGGCATTTGTCATTTCCCTTTTCCATCATCTTGGCTAGTCTCATGGGTGTGAGGTGGTACTTCCAAGTTGTTTTCATTTGCACTTTTCTAAATATTAGTGGTTTAAACCATGTTTTCATATAGCTAGTGGATTTTTTCCTCTAACAAGTACCTATTTGTATCTTTTGTCCATTTCTCACCTGGAGATTATGTAAAGTGGGTTCGATCCTCTACATCTTTGAGAAATAAGACCTTCATCTGAGAAAGTTTACTAAAGAAAATTCATTTCTCAGTTTCCTGATTTTGGCTGCATTGAATTTATTTGTGTAACACTTTTTAATCTTAGGTAATCAAAGTTACCATTTTTTCTCCTGTCAGCCTCTTTGTTTGGTCATGGGATCTTCCTCTAGCCATAGATCTGACAGGTAGTTTCTTTCAGGATCCACTAATTTGTTTTTGCTTATCACCAGTTGTCTAAATCACATACCCATTTTGAACTTATCTTGGTATTCTGTATAAGCGTTTAGTCAATGCCCAGATTTAGCCAGACTGCTTTCCAGGTTTCTAAATGGTTTCAGCTGAGGATACTTTGGTTGTCTTGGATCCTGACGTCCTGGCTGCAACTATCCCTGTCCCTACACAAATGAGTGAATCCTATGTGACTCTGAAGGTGGGTGATTGTTCCACTGTTGGACCTCTAGATGTAGTCAGGGTCTTGGGAATGCCTTTCACTGTGCCCAGGTTGTCCCCCAGAATTGTTATGGTTGGCGCTTTGTGAGCATTCCTTTCTCCTTATGCCTGAGTCCCCCATTAACCTGTTAGGTCACTATCTTCTGTACAACCTTAGAGGTATAATTTCCTGCTTCCCAGATGGATCTCTGAACCTGCATGTGTCTGAGGACCCACTCTCCCTGTTTTCCTATGTTGGTTCGGAATGTCCAAGAGAAACCAATGGATAGCCCAGAGTTATACAACAAGTTATACAATAATCTCAGGCAGGATTTGAACCCAAGTCTTCCTGATTTTTTGATAGTTTTTAATTTTATTTTACCAGAACACAAATACAGAGAAAAGAAACAAAAACATATCATAAACTTAAATACTGAAACTTAAATACAAAGTAAGAAAAAAAGCATGTCATGTGCATAGCAGAACATAGGACAGGATTCAAAATATGTAACAATAAATTCCCATTTCAAGAAAACCTGTATGAAAAATAATACACCTTGTGTTCAGAATTGTCCATCTTTGCTTCCTTGTGTTTTCTTTTGTTTTCTGCTGTGCACTTAACTTTGTTCTTTTTCCCCCTCGTCCCTCCCCCCAGAAGGCTACAATATAATTTAGATATGTTTCTTGATATATACATACACATACAGATATATACATACACTTATACATATATACATGCATATATAGACATATACTTTCCCAAACTTACTCTACTTCTGCTGTTTTTTTATATTTGTACATTTCTTTTGTTTCCTATCCCTCCTGCCTCCTCTACTTTACTTCTACCCACTACATCACCTTCCTATTACTTGCCTACCCCCCTCCTCCACCAAACACCCTGCCCTCCTATTACTTGCCTTCCCCCCTCCAAGGATCCCTTCCCTATCTTCCCATTCCCATTGATCTGAACTCCCTTTACCTATTCCCTCATTCTCCCTTCTAAATATCCCTCCCTTGTCCTCTCCCCCTTCACTATACCCCTGCCATTTTATTTCTTCTAAATTTAGAAGACTTTTATATTCTTCTAAATACACACACACACACACACACACACACATGTATTGCTCCCTTTTAAACTCATTCCCAATGAAAGTAGGTTACCAGAACTACTAGCCCTCCTGCCCTATCTAAATCTTCTGTATTCTTTCTTCTTCTTGCACCTCTTTTGTATAAAATAGTTGCTGTTTTTAGCTGTTTCTAAATGGTTTTACTTTTTAAATTCATATCATAGTCAGGTTTATCCCCCTCTTTCTTATGAGCTTGACAATTATTAATAAGAATGTTAGACAAACATTTTACATTTTATGTTATATAAAAGGTAAGCAGTCTGTTCTTATGAGCCCCTTATAGTCAGTCTTTGGTATGTACCTTATTTCTCTTGGTTCTCGTATGTCGAGTCTTCTATTAAATTAGGGATTCTTTTTAACAAAGTCTTGAAAGTCTGAGGGTTTGTCAAATGTCCATTTTTTTTTCATTCAAGATAATACTGAAATTTGAAGGGTATGATATTTTGGGCTGGAGCCCCAGGTCTTTTGCTCTTCGATATATTGTGTTCCAAGACCTGTGGTCCTTTAATGTCTCTGCTGCTAGGTCTTGTGTAATTCTAATTGTGGCACCACCATATTTGAATTGTTTTAATCTTGATGCTTTTAATATTTTATCCTTGAGCTGGGGCTTCCAGAATTTCACTATGATATTCCTTAGTTTCCCTCATAGGATCTCTTTTAAGTGGTGATTGATGGATTTTTTCTATTTCTACTTCCCTTGCCTTGTTGTAATGCTTTAGGACAATTTCCTTTAATTATTTCTTGTATTATTGTATCAAGATTCTTTTTTGGATCATAACTTTCAGTTACTCTGATTATTTTTATATTTTCTCTTCCTGATCTAGTCTCCAACTCTGTTGTTTTTATTATAAGATGTTTCACTTTCTCTTCTATTTTTTCATTATTCATGTTTTGTTTAATTATTTCTTGATCTCTTATAATTTCACTGGCTTCATTTTGCCCAATTCTAATTTCCAAGGTGTCATTTTCCTCTTTTGAGATTCTGGATCTCCTTTTCTAATTGGTTGACCTTCCTTTCATAACTTTCTTGTTTTTCTTGGATTATTTTTATTTTAGTTTTTCCTCCATCTCTGTCATTTGATTTTTAAAGTCTTTTTTAAGATCTTCTATAAATTCTTTTTGGGCAAGTGACCATTTGATGTTGCTCTTTGGGGGTTTCTTTACTTCCATATCCTCCTCTGAAGATGAACCCCAGTCATCTCTATTCCTGTAATAGGTCTCTATGGTTGGATTCTTTCTCCTTTGCCTGCGCATTTGTGTGTGTGTGTGGTGGGGGGGTAATAACTTGATTTTTGTAATCACCTCTAGCCCTGGCGTATGGGAAATGGTGCCTCTTGCCCCAGATCTTCAGTTCTCTCCTCTATCCTGGAACCAAAGCCAAACCTCCCACCTCCTGTAAGTGCCCATAGCCAGGGGCTTTCTGTCCCACTGCTTATGTGCTCACTGGGCCTGTGCTTGTTCCTTCTTGCCTCCGCTGCTCTTCAGAGCATAGCTGGTTCTGGTGTTCCTCATCAGGAGAGGTTCATGCAATCTTCCTGGGCTCAAACGCACAACTTCCCTTACTATCCTGTGGTGAAAAGTTCCAGAGGCTGGGGCTGAGGCAGCCTCTCACCCAACTAACCCTGGGACTTGCTGCTAGTTATTTCAGCGGCTTGCCACTTGTTGTTAAAACGGAACCTAGCCTGGAGGTGTTTACTCCTCAAAGGGACCAAACCTGGTCCGGGGGTTTTTCTTTAGATCTTCTCAAACTGTCTGAGGAAGACCACGGTTGTGCTCCTATTTTTCTTTTTCCCCACCCACACTGTGTTCACCCTAAGGTGCTATTTTAACTCTTTTGTGGGGGAAAATCTTGAGAGCCTGGAATTTTCTGACCTACTTGGCCATCTTCCCAGAATCCTTTCCAAGTCTTCCTGATTCTAAACCCAGTGCGCTATAATTACAACATACTGTCTTACTCTGCACTATTTTGCATAGCAATTTCAACTATTAAAAAAGTGACTAAATTGTCCAAATCTTTTGGCCAAAGATTTGACTATGAGACTCATGACCCAAAGAATGATAAGAATAGTGATTTAATGCTTGCATGGCAATTTACAGATATTACCAAATTTAATCCTCACATCAATCTCAGAGATAGGTGTTATTAGTATACACATCCTACAACAGATGGGGTAAACTGAGGCAGTGAAAGTTTAAGTGATTTGCCCTGGGTCACACAACTAGGAAGTGTCAGAGACTGAATTTGAACTGAGGCCTTTTGGTTCCAGAGGCAGCACTCTATACACTGTGCCACATACTGAAGAAATCATTGCATAAATAAATGTCTAACAGTCACCAAAATATTTATACCAGAATTTTTCATGTCAACAAGAAACACGAAATAAGTGAGTATTAAGCAACTGGGGAAGGGTTGATGGGGTTATGCCATAACTGTTATGGGGTATTAATGTTATTGGATACTATGAAGAACTGAAAAAACAAAATTATTTCTGGGAAAAAATCATTACATTTAAAGGGCTTTATCTGTGCATTTAGGTTTATCAAATTTGTAATTAGCAAATATTTATGAAATCCGGGATGTCTAAGTTTTTGCTGAAGCAAAAAGTTTCCCCTTGTTAGATTCAAAAGTTTTATCTCTAGCATAATTGCTCCAATATACAATCCAGCATGAGCTCCCCTCCAAGGCTTTCCCACAATCATTGCTTTTACGACCCTTCTTTCAGGGTGAATATTCTGATGTCTAGGGACCTCCTTCTTCCATCAAAAGCTATGTCCCATTTGAACTCATGCATAAGGTTTCTCTCCACTATGAATCCTCTGACATAAAGTAAGAGATGATCTCTGACTTCTGTGGGTCTTCCCACACTGAGTCCAAATTAAGTTTGACCTCAGAATGAATCTTCTGATATCTAACAAGCTCTATATTCCATTTCAATGATTCCTCTCATTCATGACAGTAATAAAATTTCTATCTATTATGAATTTTTCTATGGGAAATAAGGGATGACTGTTGCCGGAAGGTTTTACCACACTGATTACATTCATGAGGTTTCTCTCCAGTGTGGATTGTCTGATGTACAATAAGAGATGAACGCTCCCTAAAAGCTTTGCCACATTCATGACACTCATGAGGTTTCTCTCCCGTGTGGATTCTTTGATGGAGAACAAGTTTGGAATTGAATCTGAAAGCCTTTCCACATTGACTACATTCAGAAGGTTTTTCTCCAGTGTGAATTCTCTTATGTTCAGCAAGATTGGAGCTCTGTCTGAAACTCTTTCCACACTGATTACATTCATAAGGTTTTTCTCCAGTATGGATTCTCTGATGTTCAACAAGGCTGGAGCTCTGCCTGAAACTTTTCCCACACTGATTACATTCATAAGGTCTCTCTCCAGTATGGATTCTCTGATGTTCAGCAAGATTGGATGTGTTTGTGAAACTTTTCCCACACTGATTACATTTGTAAGGTTTCTCTCCAGTGTGGATTCTCTGATGCAAGGAAAGACTAGAACTCTGTGTGAAAGTCTTTTCGCATTGATCACATTCATAAGGTTTCTCCCCAGTGTGGATTCTCTGATGTTCAGCAAGATTGGAGCTCTGCCTGAAACTCTTTCCACACTGACTACAGTAATAAGGTTTCTCTCCAGTGTGGATTCTCTGATGTTCAACAAGGCTGGAGCTCTGCCTGAAACTTTTCCCACACTGATTACATTCATAAGGTCTCTCTCCAGTATGGATTCTCTGATGTTCAGCAAGATTGGATGTGTTTGTGAAACTTTTCCCACACTGATTACATTTGTAAGGTTTCTCTCCAGTGTGGATTCTCTGATGCAAGGAAAGACTAGAACTCTGTGTGAAAGTCTTTTCGCATTGATCACATTCATAAGGTTTCTCCCCAGTGTGGATTCTCTGATGTTCAGCAAGATTGGAGCTCTGCCTGAAACTCTTTCCACACTGACTACAGTAATAAGGTTTCTCTCCAGTGTGGATTCTCTGATGTAGAGCAAGTTTAGAGTTGTATCTGAAAGTCTTTCCACATTGATTACATCCATAAGGTTTCTCTCCAGTGTGGATTCTCTGATGTTGAACAAGACTAGAACTGCACCTAAAAGACTTTCCACATTGATGGCAAGTATAAGGTTTCTCTCCAGTGTGGATTCTCTTATGTTCAGTAAGACTGGACTTCTGTCTGAAAGTCTTTCCACACTGATTACAAGGATAAGGTTTCTCTCCAGTATGGCTTCTCTGATGTACAATACAAGAGGAGTTTCCACTGAAAGTTTTACCACATTCGTGACAGTCATGTGATTTCTTCCTAGTATGAATTCTCTGATGGGAAGTAAGGGATGAATGTCGCCTGAAGGCCTGTCCACATTGCCCGCATTTATGTAGCTTTTCACTAGTATGAAATTTTTGATGGTGAATAAGCGATAACTGTTGCTTAAAGGATTTACCACATTCACTACATCCATAAAGTTTCTCTCCACTTCGAATTTTCTGGTGGTCAATGAGCTTCGAATTATGAGTGAAGGCCTTCTTACCTTCATTACATGTATAAAGCATTTCTCTGGGATGACTTTTCTGATGTCTAATTAGCTCTGAATTCAAGCTGAAGGTCATCTCACATTCATTACATTGATGGGTTTGTACTTCCAGAGGCTTCCCATGAGACTCAACAAGGCCTACTCGTCCAGTAAAGCTTTCTCTATATTTATGATCTTGTGAACAGCCATTCCCTGAGATCTTTTTCTTACAGGGAATTAGGACTGAACATTGCCTGAAACTCTTTCCATCTTTATCAAATTCATGGAGACTCTGTTTTTTCTGAATCTTGACATTAGATTCACAGATTTCTCTCAAATGGAAGTCACAGTGGCCATCATTCATGAATCTTGGCTGTTGTGATTCTTTCACAGAAATGCTCGGCTCTGAAGCAATCTCCCTGACTTCAAGCCGGGTCTCTCCATCTGAAGGAAACAAAGAAACAAAATTATTTATTTATGGACACATACATATAAATATATATATGTATGTGTATATATATATATATATATATGTATATATATATATATGTGTGTATATATATATGTGTGTGTGTGTGTATATATATATATATGTATATGTATATGTTCTCTTCCCTCCATTGCCAGAAAGTAACTGATCTGTAATCTATTTCCCTAGGGAAAGAGAAAAGCCTTCAAACTTAAATGGGCAGAGTCAATCATTTGAAAATGCCTTTAGCTCATATACAAAGGATGACTTAATTTACAAAGAGTTTCACATACAACAACACAGGGTTCTCATAACAAACCTACAACACAGGAAAAAGCAGTATTCTCTTTACATTCCCAGCTCAGGCCATGAGCTCAGAATGGCTGAGTGACCTAATCAACATCCCTGCAGCTGAGATGAGAACTCAAACCCTGTGACTGGGCATGCTCAGTCCACAGTACTAGATGGCCTTTTTCCATTGTACTTTTTTCTTTAAAGAAAAACTATTTTATTATTACATGTTTATTTGTTTGTATTTGTGAGCATGTATATAGACTATTATGTAAGCATGCCTTTAAACAGGCACCCAGTGGAAGTAGAACACTTGGTATGTCTGTAACATCATTTTAGAGTGCAGAAGTATAAGTTAAAAGCCCAATAAACAGTATGGGAAATACACTATAAAATGCAATTTGATTTTAGACATTTTCAAAATACAAATTTGGTTGAATTTTTAAAAACTACAATGCTTGCCACATCATGTAATTAACTCATTGTGCTTATTAAAAATGATGATTACCATTTTGTACTCGGGTGTTTGAAAAACGGTTTCATTGGGAAGGTATTGCTCAGTGTATTGGCCATCAAGATGGGCTCCCAGCACTTATTCAACCAAGCGCCCTTGAAGAGTTTGTCATTTATCTCCTTGATTAAATTAGGTAACAAAGCTGGGGCTCCAGGTGGGGTCCATGAAGGGAGGTCTGATTGTATCTTCACTCCCAAGTAGGCCCAAAACCCCTAGCTATTAGGTGCTAAGTTGATGTGGGCATGAAGCCCTCAAGGTCCTAAGGGGAGGTGCTAACTCCAGAGCCAATAGTAAGAGCTTTAGTTCTGGTCGCTCAGATGACATTTGATGATGGCTAAAGAGCGCATAAAAAGAAAAGACAGAGCTATTTGCTTAGGGCTCTCACTCTTGGTGGTGTGCTGATGTGGAGACTCTGGGCAGCTGTAGTTAAGAGCCCTCCAGCTTGTAAACCCGGATGCTGGGACTTTGTTAAACTCTGGCAACTATGAATTGAGATTTGAATCAGACAAGGTCTGTATGTTGATGTTTGTAATTTGTTTGTATTTGCTCTGAAGTTCAGGGTGCTGGCTTTTTCCCCTGAACTAAGTGAATGATGTTTGTATACTGTTAACCCCTTAACGTTGTGTTCCTTGATAAAGCAGATCAAAAGAACCTGAGCTTGCAGCATTCTGTGAGCTGGTTGTTGGTGGTTTTACACCCCCACAGCAGCTGCTAGCCGGATTGTTACAACACTCAGGTCCCTGATTGTAGGGAGTGGACCAATATCTCACCCTGGAATAGAAGGCGACCATTGCCAAGTACCAGGACTAGACAATGAGCCCTGGCACGATCAGTTTCAGCACCAGGCTGCCGGTGATTGCTTCCCTTCTTAAAGGCTGTATATCCCTCTATGTCATCACCCTTCAGTGGCTGGGTCATTATAGTGACCTCATAGATTCCCAGAGCTTAAGGTGATGGTTCTCTGCAGTGACTGCAGAAGGCAAACTTTTGCTGTAAGGAGGCCTTTAAGTAGAGAAGTCTTAGATCTTTGCCTGAAGCTCAAATAAGGTACACAGCTCCTAGGATCCAGTGGCAGGATTTGAATGCATGTCGTCTTCCAATCTTGTCCAATACTGTCATCACTCACACAAGCAGCCTAAGGTTGAGTTGTACAGCCCAGCCATGGGTGAGCTGGGGGACTCCTGCTCTGCAGGACATTTTGGGGCATGGGAGAGATGTCTCAGTGACCCTTGTCATCTTCCACAGGTGGCCTCTTACTTGCTGGTCTCCACAGCAACATGCCCAACACTAAGGACCCTGGATCACTGGAGACCTCCCTGAGGAAAGAACTCGATAGTCCCAGGGGACATGTGACCCCCTGTGTTGGCAACCAAAAATGGGCTCCTTAGCACTTAGTCAACAAGTGGCCTTGACTAGTTTGGCTTTTTCCCCTGAACTGAATGCTGTTTGTATGTTGGACTGGAGTAAGCTTGTCAGCCCCTTCACCTTGCTTCCCTTGCTTAAGCTGATGGAAAGAACCTGTGTTTTCCTGGTCAACCCCTTCACCTTGCTTAAGCTGATGGAAAGAACCTGTGTTTTCCTGGTCAACCCCTTCACCTTGCTTAAGCAGATTGAAAGAACCTGTGCTTTCCCCGGCGTACCTTACACCCCCACAGAAGCCGGATGGTTAAAAGCAGCTTCCGTTGGCGCCAGAGGCTGCTACAGCTACAGCCACAGCCGAAGCTGAAGCAGGAGCTGCCAGTAGCAGAACTGACCTACGGGAGGAAGCTGAACAAGGACTTGAGGCCAGTGGGTAATCTTTTTACCATAGAGGGGGAAGCATGATTTTGCTTTATACCATCATGCTTCTCTGTAGCCTCCTGGTTACTCTTGTAAGGCGGACTTATTGGGCCTGGAAGCTTTTGATCAATATGTCAAAATGGGGTTGCTGGTTCATGGGTTGGTTACTGTGGAGCCTAAATATATGCTCTGATTCTTCTGCCTCCTACTTTGAGAGTTTCTTATATCCGGCGGTTCCGAACCTTTCAGACAGATATATGATCCTCTTTGAGATTATAAACTCTGCCCTCCTGATACACCCCCCCACTACTCAGCCTCCCCCCTCTCCCCACCCCATCACAGGAATTCATTGCATTTCTCCAAATGACACTCATTGTTTGTATTTTTTTATGGGATTAGAGTTCTTCCTGTTCTCTTTTTCATTTATCGGTTTTGATGACCTCACAGCCCTTCTTTGTAAATCATGTGCCGAGTTGGGCAATAGTTCTATTCTTTAGTAATTTTCAACTTTGTGTGTGTCCAGCTTTGCTTATCTTATCTTTAGATCCATACATAAGCCATTTGTGGTGCATACACTCAATATTCACGCTATTTCATTACCCACCACATTTATAAGCATAGTTAATGTCCCTGGTGATCTCTTTTATTTTCTCTTTTCTGTTCTCATGTCTAAAACCACAGAACTGTGAGCCTCATTTTGTGTATTCACCTAGGACATGCCATATTCTGGTCTCATCCATCACTTTTTTAGAATATCCATTATCTATTTCTTTTTAAAAATTTTATTTTTGAATACTTCTGTTCCCCAATGGGAAAAATAAAGACAAAGCAGAATCCTTGCAATAACCATGATTTTAAAAATCCATTTCTTTCCTACATGCAAAAATAATATCTGTTATACCGTACTTTAAGTCTGTCATTCTTTTTGCAAGAAGCAGATAATATTGGTCCTATCATAGCCCTAGTCATCTGCTGGCTGATAAACCCTTTGGGCCTCCACAATAATGGCCTAAGGGATTTAAGCTAAATATTCTTTAATGGAACTTGGAGCAGGAAATAATTGCCCAATTTTGTTATAAGTATGTTTAAATAAATAAAATAAATGTAAATATATAATTTTATTTAATTATATAAATTTAGTATGGAAATCTATGTTAATATATTGTATAAATATGTAATAAATGTATTTGAACATATAAATCTATTTAAATAAATATATGTAAATATAGACATATTTTCCTCTCGAATAACAAACATGTTCTTGTTTTAAGCACAATAGGTTTTTCTTTGCAGAGATTCCAAACTCTCATGATTAGGCATAAATGTTTTTCAAATTCATGTGGTGATTACATCAAACTCTGACTACCTCTAAGTGTAACATGTTCCTTCAGGTTCTCAACCTGACATCAAATTGTTTCCCAACAGTCGGTAAAGTTTGAAATTCAAGTGCCAATTGATTCCCAGTGGATGGTCCCAGGATGCACTTGTGGTCATTTGCTTTTTGTCAGTACACCAGAGTACAGAGTACTCATTCCAGGTTACCTTGTAAGCACAGCTCATCACCAGGGTCATCACCAGCTCAAGGTGTTACAAATACTTACACAGATGGCAGGCTCTTTGGAAGCCATGAATGACTTACAAGTGGTCTTGAAACCATCATAGACTGTCACAACCATCCTACAAAAACAGTCCTTATGTTGGCCTCATTACAGTCTTAAGGCTTTTTTTCTGATTTGAACTTATGTTAATACACTTCACTTTAGTAAATTTTTTTCTTTTTTTACCCTTTTCTCTTTGTTTACATTAATAATACTTATGGAATAAATCAAGCATTTCCATAACAAAGTACAATAAAAAAGGATGATCATGCATGAAACTGCAAATCTATTCCTCACAACTTGCTATTCCTTTGAAATATACAACAAAATAATCATTAAATTTTTCTCCTTTTTTTCATCCTTCCCCCACCCTATAGATGGCTACCATTAGAAATATATATACTTAGATATATATATATGTAAATTTGTAAATAAATATGTATGTGTGTGTATGTATATATATAGATATATGTAAATTTATTCTATACATCTATTTATCAGTCTACACTCTGGATGCAGCAGCACCCTTCTTTAGATGTACCTTTATATTTATAATGAATATAATTTATTCACCCAAAGTCATTCTTTTTTTTATTTTTTGGTGAGGCAATTGGGGTTAAGTGACCTGCCTAGGGTCACACAGCTAGTAAGTGTCAAATGTTTAAGGCCAGATTGGAACTCAGGTCCTCCTCACACCAGGGCCAGTGCTCTATCTACTGCTCCACCTAACTGCCCCTCAGAGTCATTCTTAAAACAATGATGCTGGTACTATGTATGATGTTCTCTTGGTTCTGCTCCTTTCTCTCTTCATTATTTCATGCAAGATTGTGCATGACTTTCTCAGATCATTGGGCTCATCATTTCTTAAAGCACAGTACTTCATAATTTCCTTCATAATCATATACCACAACTTGTTTAGTAACTAGGCAATTTTGCAAAGGAATTGGTTGGCCACATAGGTCAGTCATTCAGAAAAGTTTTTGAGAGTGTAGCCAGTGTGCCAGTGGTAGAAAGAAGACAGTTATGTTCCTTAGGAAGTTCGTTTTAATTAAAATTAAGGGATGAGGACGAGGAATGCATTGGGAGAAGGGGAAAGGGGGAGGTAGGATGGGGTAAATTATCTGCCATAAAAAAGGTGTGAAAGAGCTTTGAGGTGAGAGGGAGAATCTTAGTCTCATCAGAACTGACTCAAAGAGGGAATAAATCCACACTAAGCTGGGTATAGAAATCTATCTTACTCTACATGAAAGTAGGAGAGGAAGGGGAAAGAAGAGAAAGGAGGGGAGGGTTGATAGAAGGGAGGGCAGACTGGGGGAGAGAAAAGTCAGAAGCAAAACATTTTGAGGATGGGTAGGGTGAAAGGAGAGAAAGAATAAGAAAAATGGGGGCGGGGAGAGGATGGATTGTTACAGCAAGCAGGTTTCTCTGAGCAAGACACCATTTCTCAAATATATAGAGAACTGAGTCAAATTTATTAAAATAAGGGCCATTCCTCAATTAATAAATGGTCAAAGGATAAGAACAGACAGTTTTCAGATGAAATAATCAAAGCTATTTAATCATATGAACAAATGCTCTAATTCACTATTGATTCAAGAAATGCAAATTAAAACAACTCTGAGGTACCACTCCACACCTATTAGATAAGCTAATGTGACAGGAAAGGAAAATGATAAATGTTGGAGTGGATGTGGGAAAACCGAGACACTAGTGCACTATTAGTAAAGTGGTATACTGATTCGACTGTTCTAAAGAACAATTTGGAATTTATACCCAAAGGACTATAAAACCCTGCATGCCCTTTGATCAAGCAATACTAGGTCTGTATCCCAAAGAGATTAAAAAACAAAAATGAAAAGGACCCACATGTACAAAAATATTTATAGCAGCTCTTTTAGTGGCAGCAAAGAATTAAAAATTGAGGGGTTGTCCCTCAATTGGGGAATGGTTGAATAAATTGTTGTATGTGATTGTGATGAAAAACTGTTGTGCTATAAGAAATATCAAGCAGGATGTTTTCAGAAAAACCGGAAAAGATTCATATGAACTGATACAACGTCAAATGAGCAGAACCAAGAGAACATTGTATGCAGTACCAGCAACATTGTGTGATGATCAACTGTGAACAATGTTGTTATTCTCAGCAATACAATGATTCAAGGCAGTTGGGAAGGATTTGTGATGAAAAATCCTATCCATTTCCAGAGAAAGAACTGAAGCAGTCTGACTGCAGATAGAAGTAAATTTTACCTTTATTTCTTTAGTTTTCCTGTTATTTTTTTTGTCTCTGTTTTCTTTCAAAACATGACTAACAGGGAAATATGTTTTGCATGATTGTACGTGTATAACCTGTATCAAATTACTTGCCTCCTCAATGACTGAGTGTGGGTTGCGGGGAATAAGATAAATTGAAACTCAAAGAATTTTCTAAAAGAATGTTGAAAATTGATTTTACATTTAACAGGGGAAAACTAAGATATTATTTTTTTAAAAAAGAAGGGTTTTACATATAAACATTGTTTAAAAAAAACAAAGCAATAGTGCAGCTGACCTTCAAGTACGTTTATCATTTAATACACTCCTCGTTAGCCAATAGAAAAATAAATCTTTTCTCTAATGCCTAACAATTCATATTGTTCACTTTGGTGACAAGATAGGGAGCTAAAAACAAAAAGTTCCCAAGTCTCAGCAAGATAACTCGCAAATTCTCTTCCCATTTCCCAGCTCACCCATGTATGAGGGAATACTCTCCCTCTACCTCAGTTATGAACCAGCTGGTGGCATAATAGAGAGCTGGGCCTGAAGTCAAGAAGCCCCGAGTTCCAGAACCAGCTCAGAAACTTACAGGCAATGTGACCCTGTGCAAGTCACAGGACTTGTTTGCCTCAGTTTCCTTAACTGTAACATGAGGGAAATAATAGCACTGGCTTCCTAAGCTTCTCACAATGATCAAATGAGACAATATTTGTAAAGTTTTGGCACAGATGGGGCACTGTATAATTGTTAGCTACTGTTACCATTTTTCCTATTTGCTCCTCAACTCTGCTCTTCTTCTTGAACTGCCATTCTCCTACAAGGCCCTAACCTCTAGAATCTAGTCTCTCTCCTTTGGTCACATGCAGGTTTTCTGTCTCCTTCTTTCACCTTATAACCTACAAGGAGTTACCTTTCTCCAGTTCTAATGTGGATGGAACCTGACCAGACCCAGTGCTGGAGATCCCAAAGGCTACTGGAGGGTGTCCTGCTATGGGACACCTGGGAATCTACCTTCCATCTCCCTAAACTGAGGGTGGCAGTCACCTACATAGATCAGCCCAATGATTCTCCAAGAATGGAGATAAAGATTGGCCCATAAAGATCTGGAAAGGAAATCTCAATATTGGACACTTCAAGATAAGATACTGGCCTTCACTCCTACACTCATGCTGATGAATGAAGAGAGAAAATCATGAAACCACGTTGCTTTGGTCCACTAAAATTTTAGTAACATAATCTCAGCTGGGCCCTGACTCTGGCAAAGCAATTCTCTGACACTTCCCTAACCGATTCCCAACTTACCCTTTCCAGATCTTTTCATTCTTCCACAACCCTGTCATGTGGCTGGCTCCCACCAACCCTCTCAGCTGAGAACTTGGCCTCGTATTTCGCTGAAATAATTGGACATTTACTCTGAGATTTCTTATCCCATCCTAATCTCACATAAATCAGAAGCCTTCTTTTCCTCTTTTACCCCACTCTCTGATGAAGAGGGAGGCCCCTGCTACTCCAGCATATGCACTACTCTATCCTCTCCATTTTCTCACTAATTTTAAATCTCTCCTTTTCTACTGGCTCCTTCCCAACTGCCACAAATCAACCATTTCCCCTTGGTCCTCAAAAAACCCATATGTGATCTATGTATCCCCAGTAAATTTTGTCCTACATCTCTCCTCCTTTTCATGGTGAAACACCTAGAGATAGCCATCTACACTTAGGATTTCCAACTCCTTTACTCTTGCTTTTTACAGAACTCTGCAGTCAACAGAGTTCAACTGAAACTCCTCTTACCAATGTTACAGTGATCTCCTAATTGCTAAACCAAAGGCCCTTTTCTCAGTCCTCATCTTTCTTGATCTCTCAGCAGCTTCTGACACCATCGCTCATCCCCTTTCCCTTGATACTCCCTTTGTCTAGGTTTTGGTCCACTCCTCTCTTTGGGGTCTCCTCATACCATATCTCAAACTAACCTCATTATCTTTCCCTCAACCCTCCCATCTTCCTACTTTCCTAACACTATCTAGGTCACATTATCCATGGTCCAGACAAATAAAAGAGATGTCATCCACTGCTCACCATCTCTCATGCTCATACCATCACCCTCCCTCCATCTTCAATCTTTTGGAAAGTCCTGTTGATTCCACCTTGGTATCATCTCTCACATACACCTCCCCCTCTTCTCCCCCAACACTGCCACCTTCTAGGTTCAGACCCCAATTACCTCATACCTCCAGTGTGGAAAAAACCTGCTGTTTGGTCTCACTGTCTCGAGTCTCTCCCTAGAACAGTCCATGCTCTACCCAGCTGTGAAATTCACCTTCCTTAAGCTCATATCTGACCATGTCACTGCCTCCTCAATAAACTGCAGTGGCTCCCTAGCATGAGGATGACATATAAAGTTTACTGTTGGGCTGTTAGGGCCTTTCTTCTTCTGCCCCTTTCCAGTCTTATTTCATCTCATGCCCACTGCATATATACTATAATCTAGTAGCAAAGGCCTCCTTTCTATGCCTTGAACAGGACAAACCATCCCCAGTTTCCATGGACTTTCCCTGGCTGCCTCTCATGCCTGGAGTGCTCCCCCTGGCTTCTCTGAAGTCCCAGCTTAAGCCCACTTTCCACAAAAAAGACTTTTCCTACCCTCCTTAATCTAAATGCCTTCCCTCCCCTGACCAGCTCCAAATTAACCTGTATAAAGCACGTTTTACATGGCTCTGTCCATGTTGCCTGCGAGCTCCTTGAGAGCAGGGGATGTTCCTTGCCATTCTTTGAATCCCCAGCACTTAGCAGAAGGCCTGGCACATAGTAGGCACTTAGGAAATGCTTGTTGACTTGAAGAGGATCTGCATACCTTCAGGAGAGCTCCATGAAGCAAAGTTCCAAACGGTGGATCTTATAGCATCATCGTTTTATCATGGGAAGAGAAGTGAAAAGCCCCTTGGCTTTTCCAACCCTTATCCAACCCTTTCATTTCACACACGGGGAAACTGAGGTTCAAAGGTTCAATGACTTTCCCAGGATCTTACTGCTAAAAATGTCAGAAAAAGAACTGCAAGCCAAGTCTTCCCCGAGTCTAGCACTCCCTTCACTGTGACATGTAGCTACCACTTGTGATAAAAGCCCTCACAGACCTGTCCTCAACTCACTCACCTGGACAGGAGGTTCTGGGGTCTTCTTGCTCCAGCGTCCATGGTGTCTCCTCTTGTCCAAAATAGGAGATCAAACCTTCTCTGGGAACTGGAAGTCCTGGGCATGGGATAAGGAAGGGAGGAGGATGGAGAGACACTGGTAACTTAGCTCTCTCTAGGGAAAGGGGGCAGGAAAGGAGGGTCACAGGAGGTTCCCAGGATGCCTCAAGAACCTCTTCCATGA
This sequence comes from Trichosurus vulpecula, assembly GCF_011100635.1. NCBI lineage: Eukaryota > Metazoa > Chordata > Mammalia > Diprotodontia > Phalangeridae > Trichosurus > Trichosurus vulpecula. The sequence goes on along the minus strand of NC_050574.1, from coordinate 4,865,518 downwards.
TATTTACTGTTGGGAGCCATGGTAGAGGAGGGGAAGGAGATCATGTGAAAGGCAATTTGGCAGCAGGAAATTCTGTTTTCTCCACTTCCTTCATGGAAGGATGGGCTGAACCCACAGATTCCATTATCTAGAAGTTAAGAGGCAGCTGGCAGTGCAGTGCAGAGACTTTGTCCTGGATTCAGAAAGCTCTGAGTGCAAATCTGGTCTCCAGCACTTATTAGCTCAGTGCCCCAGGCAAGTCACTTAACTTCTGCTTGCTTCAGTTTCCTCAACTGTGAAATGTGGATGATAATAGCATCTAACTCACAGGCTTCTTACATAGATCAAATTAGATAATATTTGTAAAGAAAGCTCTTGGCACAGAGACTGGCACATAGTAAGCATACATCAATTTTTATTCCCTTCACTTCCCTTCACACTATTTGTCCTGGAATTCTGGGGATTTAGGAAGGAAGATCAAGGACACCTGCTATACCAGGCATCTGAGAGTAAGACCAGGAACTGTGAGCTACAAATTTATTTTTCTTAGCTTTCATTTAGTATTTTCTTTTTCCTGAGTTACATTTAAAAACAATTTTTAACATTTGTTTTTAAAACTTTGAGTTCCAAATTCGCTCCCTTCCTCCCTCTCCACCTCGACTCATTGAGAAGATAAGCAGTTCGATATAGCTTATACATGTGCAGTCATGCAAAACATTTCCATGACAGTCACGGAGTGAAAGAAAACATAGACATTCACACACAAAAAAACCCCAAGAAAAAGAAAGTTTTAAAAAAGTGTGCTTCAGTCTGTATTCAGGCCCCGTTAGTTCTTTCTCTGGGGGTGGACAGCATTTTTCATCCTTCAGAGTTCTCACTTATCTTTGTATTACTGAGAATAACCAAGTCATCTCACAATATGGCTGTTTCTTTGCACCAGCTCATGTAAATCTTTCCAGGGTTTTCTGAGAGCATCCTGCTCATCATTTCTTATGGTACAGTAGTATTCCATAATAGTCACATAACGTAACTTGTTCAGCCATTCCCCAAGTGATGGGCAGCCCCTCAAATTCTCATTCTTTACCCTCAGAAAATGAAGATTTTTTTCTACATATAGGTCCTTTTCCTTTTTGTTCTTTATCTCTTTTGCAACACAGACCTAGTAGGGGAATTGCCAGGTCAAAGGGTATACATGGTTTTATAGCCCTTTGGGCATAGTTCCAAATTTGTGAGCTACAAATTTATGCTTGTCAACAAGAAGGACCTTCCAGAGTACAGACCCAGCTGAAAAAGGAAGAGGCTGCTTTGGGACAAAGGGGCTTCCTTTCACTGCCCCTCTCCAAGGAAAAGCTGCCTCAGTAGTTTTCAGAGATTTGGTAGACCTAATCCATGTTCAGGAGAGGTCAGACTATGTACAACCTCTGAGATGACTTCCAAGTCTGAGATTCTTCAACACCAGTTTGATCTTTGACCTCAGGCTCCCAGGACCCAGTAAGAGACAGCTTCTGGGACAACAAAAGACAACTCCAGCTCCCTGTTACACAGTGTAAAAACCTTTTACTGGAAATCCAGGCAGCAGCACAACTGTCTCAGACACAAGAGATCTGCAATTTGGCCTTTCCAAGAATTTACAAATGCTCCAAACCCTGAACACTAGGGTGGTCTATATGTCATCCTGGTGATGGTCATTCACAGCTCCAGGGGAAGTGTCCTTACCCAGAGAGAGCAGGTTCTGGGTGTTCTCCAGCATGACCTCCTTGTACAACTGCTTCTGAGGATGGTCCAAGAGGCCCCACTCCTCTGGGGTGAAGTCCACAGCCACATCCTGGAATGTCACCAACTCCTAAACCATCAAAAATCACAAGATTTAGGCTGAAAAAGACTCCAGAATTCAATCAATTTATAGGAGGAAAATGAAGCACAGAAAGGGAATTTACCAAAAGGTCATAACCTTTACGAGTGTCAGGGCCAACACTTAGAACAATGGTCATGAAAAGTCCGGTGGAAAATGGAGAAAAGCTTCTGTTTGGAGTCGGAATAAGGAAATGTGCTACTATGAATTACTTTTCCCTATGGAATCAGAGGAAGTTACGTGATTGATCTGAGGGATACATGAAGATCTTTGGAGGAGAAAGAGAGAAGGTGATTGAAATGTCTTCCTCATTATAAACAGACATAAGTGATATGTCATACAGAAAATTCCATGTAGATACTAACTGTATATTCTTGGGGGCAGGGAGGAGATGAGAGGTGGGGGGTGGGGTTTACTTCCTGAGAGGCTGAAATAAAGTCTTATCCAGATGAAAACATGAAAAGGATCCTTAAGAGAGATCCATCACATTCTGGACCAAACTGAGCAGTATGAGGCTATTTCCAGGCAAGGGGAAAAGAGCCATCAATTGTTATATGGAGGGCTTGAGGTGCCTCTGGGTATGACGTGTCATGGCCAAATCTCATGCCTTTGTTTTATGGTTCTTTCATTTGTTAACGGGATATTTTCGTTCTTTGTGATATTTAGTTGTAAAGAGATGAGGGTAAGGGAGATTTTCTTCATTTATTATAAAGGTAATATATTATTAACCAAGGGTTGCATTTGAGCTAATTCATGAGAAAGACATTGCCAGTTTCCTTATGAGCAATAAAGGGTCTAAACAGACCCCTAGAACTCTGGAATTTGGGAGAACAAGAGTCAAGAGAATGGATCGCAGCAGACTGATGAACAACACACAGGACAGCTTGGCCAGATCTGAAAATGCACTGATACGTGGGATAGCTCACCATTTTTTCCAACCTCTTTGATGTAGAACATGTGTTTGGCCAATGTGGTAGGAATCTCATGGTCTTCCATCTTGTTTTCCTCTATTTCCATTATGTAGTGACCTGACTCACCTTCTATTACTTTGGCTCATTCTCTATCATGCAGTCAAAATTCTTTTTACTTTTTCATCATTTTCACATGTTCTTTAAAAAAACAGATTTATGCTTTATTTGGTAACCACATTTTAGCCTTTACATCCAGTATTTATCTGCAGATCAATTAGGGAATTTAACGATCTTTTCCCACTTTTTAAGATTCCCAAGAAGTTACATACACTTTTCACTAGAGTCTCTTTAGTTCCTGCTTTTATAGCATTTATCCAGAGTGTGGGTTCTCACTGGAGGATGGCAGGCTTTTGCTGATTGACAATTGGGTGCCTAACTCACTCCCATCAAAAACTTCCAAGCTTCTTTTCCTTCTCTTCCCAACTCCTTCCTTATCCATCCTCCCACACCCATCCTTTAACATTGCGGGGTGGGACCATGAACTTTCACCTAAGGAGAGAACCCGGCTGGCCCATCTCATTTCTGACATGGCTGCACCATTTTGGAACTTAATCTGACTGGCTTCTCCACAGGGCCCCAGTGTCTGGGACCTTCTGTCATCCCCTAGACTTTTCAGCTTCCTTTTTTATGTTGTCTTCCCCCACTGGATTATAAGCTCCTTGATGGCAGGGTCTGTTTTTCACTTGTGATATTTCATTTCCCAGCTCTCAGTACTGGGCATGGCACACAGTAGGTCCTTAATAGTGATTGACTATTGACCACTCAAATCACCCTCATTTCAGCCCTCACCCCTGACTATCCTTTCCCAACCAAAGTCATCCAGGCTGATCTAGCTCTGCTCCCAGCCTCCTTTCAGACATCTCCAACATGATATCCAGTGCCCTAAACTCATTGTGTCCACAAGAGAACTACTTACCTTCCCTCTCACTGCCAAAGGCAACATCATGTTCCACCAACCTATACCTCATTCTCAACTCCCTCTTCTCTCCTCTCTTATGCAATCCGTTGCCAAGGCATGTGAATTGTGCCTTGCAAAATCTCTCAAATTCACCCCCTTTTCTCCTCTGATACTGCAACCACCTGGGTACTGGCTCTCATTTTCTCACCCTTGGACTGTTGCTATGGCCTGCTGCTGGTCAGCTAGTCTCAAGACTCTCCCCACTCCAATGCATTCCCCATTTGGTCAACAAAGGAATTTTCCTAAATCACAGGTCTGATCCTGTGACTCCTCTACCAATAACTTCCAATGGCTCCCTATCACCTCCAGGATCAAGTACAAAATCTCCTGCATTCAAAGCCTACTGTGACCTAGACATCTCCTGGTATTCCAGTCTTCTGAAAGCTTTAGTTCCTGCCACCTCCTCAGTGACCCAATGACACTGGCCTCCTTGCCACTCCAGAAGAAGATACTCCATCTGTCAGTTCAGATCATTTTCTCTGGCTGGCTGGAGTTAGGAAGAACTGAGTGTAGATGCTGCCTCAGGCACTAGGTCAGTGTGAAGTCTTCCCTCTCAGAGTGCCCCCCATCCATACTGCAGAGACCTTGTTTGGACAAAACTGCTAACATGTTGTCTGCCCCATTAGACTGGGAGATCCCTGAGGCCAGGAACTGGATTTTCCTTCCTCTGTACCCGCAGTAGGTTAGTGCAGTGTCCCTGCCCTTTCTAAATGCTTGTGGACTTCAGCTAAGAACAGGTAAATGGGAAAGATTCAGAGAGAGCAGGGAAGACCTATGTGACTGAGGCAGGAGGACACAAGCAGCACCAGGAGGACAATCTCTGCTCTGCTGACAGCACTGCCAAGGACCAGGGCTGGGGGAGCCTCCAGGGCTCTGCTCCAGGCCTGGCCAGGCAGGACTCAGGGTCAAGGCTTTTCCTCAACCTTCAGGGGCTACAAAGGTTGGTTGGTTGGTTGTCCTTCATTCTGGAAGATGACCAAAATGACATCACTATGCCTCAGTCCAGATTCACTGTGTCTGACTGTGGCCAATCAGGCCAGTATGAGCTCAGAGAGCTCTGCCACAGGTCGGGCACAAATAGTCCATGTGAACATTTGGGGTGGATACTCCAAACTTCCACATTCTGCTTTTCCTTTGAGCTGTTTCAATGCTGCTTTGCTCACAGAGCACAGCACCTTCTCTGATGTGGTGGATTAAAAGAAACAGATTAGGGGGAGAAGTTTTGTGTGTGTGTGTGTGTGTGTGTGTGTGTATGTGTGTGTGCACATCTGCAAAAGGAGAGCCAAGATATATGGTGTCTAAGAAATAGAGACTAAAGAGTGGATGCTCCTGTGGTGACTCAGTTGTAATAAAGATGAACTTAAATAATAAACACAGGAAGGCAGCCGTTGAGGGGGAGGGGTGGCAGGAAGGTTAGTGCTCCAGATCCCAAAGTGCCAACAAATCACTTTATAACAAGGAAGGAGAGAGCAGGGTAGTGTTGTTACTACTGTTTTCAATTTGCTGCCTATTTCTGTAAGGAAGCAATCCATAGTTGAGGTATTACCAGCCTCACAGACAATCCTCTGGGTCTCTGGAAATGGCCTCTTTGGCTGATGTTGGCCAAGTCTGAGGACAGAGTGCACTCACCTGGGCTGGGGGTCTGCAGCTCCCAGGGGCCATTATCTCTGGCTCCAGGCTCCCTGCAGGGCCAGGCCTTGGTCCTCTGCAGGCTGAGCTGGGGAGGCTGAAGGATTCCAGGGGGGCAGAGGTCCTTCCTTCCTCTTCCTGGGCAGCAGGCTGGGCTGCAGATATTTACAGAGGGTGAGGTCTCACAGGAGTTACAAAGACCCTGGCCCAGCCATCAAGCGAGGAGACTCCAACTCATGGTGGGGAGGGGGGAAAGGAGGGAAGTAGCAGGGAGGATCAGGTTTGGAAATGAAGATGGTCAGAACAGGAAGACCACTCTCCTCCCCCATCCTCCTACAGAGACCCAGGAGGCAGGATGGGCTTTGGGATCTCAGGTGAGAGGAGACCAGCCAGAGCCTCAGAGACCCCTGACCCAGAGCTCTCCCTCCAACTGGGCCTTCGCCCTCCTGCCTCTTCTCTCCCCAACAAACACACAAACAGAATCTAAATTCTCCCTAATTACAACTGCCTGATGCTGATAACCTATTCTCTGGTGGTCATGTCTTGGCTTTCGTTATGCTTGGCCAGCATGAGGCAGGCCCCTACCCCCAATGCCCGCCCCCCGCCCCCCCCCCCACACACCTTCTTCCCACCTCCTCTTAATCTAGGTGGGAGAGTAGCTAGAGAAGGTTGAGAACAGGGAAGGCTCCAGAATGGAGCTGCTAGGAAGGACCTGGGCAAGCCTGAGATGGGAGACAGAAATCCTGTCTGGGATTCAGTCACCTGGCAGGGGGCCAGGTTAGGGAAGGCTCTGGGAGGCAGGACACTGTAACAAAGCTGGTGGGAGAAGAGGGGACATCTGAGAGACAGAAGGGTTCCAGGAGGGCAGCTGAGCCTGGGAAAGAAGAATGACTGTGTCCTGGGTCCACCTAGGAGCTGGGGAGGGCTCCTGGGACCCTCTTTGGAGCTTAGGCTTGGAGGCTGCTCATCTGGGTCCCTGGAGGGAAACTGGAGGCAGGGAACCAATGCCTGGGATCTGACAGGGAGCCAGCAGGAAAGCGCAGGTCCAGGTGAGGGAGGCCAGGCAGGGGCTTTGGTGCCAGGTCCTAGGTAGGTCCTGGGGGCGATGAGGCAGGACTCCTGGTCCTTACAGGGAGCCAGCCCTACTGGGGGGACAACTGAATCTCTGAACGGGAGCTGGGGGCAGGGGGACAGGACACTGGCGTCCTGATAGGGAGGCTGAAGGAGGTCCTTCTGGGTCCCTAAGGCGAGGTCTGAAGGTCGGGCAAGTGTGACTCAGTGGTAAAGCTGGGGAAGGTGCCTAGGATGTTTGGGATGGACTGGGGAGCCTGGACAGGAGGCAGAAGGTAGGAGCTTGCTAGGGAGCCAGCTTTGGGAGAGAGGAGGGGTCCTAGCAGCTGTGGAGGACCCTGAGCACGAGGCCACATGGGGAGGAAAGGGTGGCCAGCAGAAGCGGAGCCTGCATGGCTTCCTGACTCAGACCAACCTGGAACTGCAGGCACAGAGCTGGCTTCTGGGTAGGAACGCAGATCTCAGCTCCGAGGGAAGCAGGCAGTGAAGTCACAGCTCCAAAGAAAAGCAGCTAGATCTCAGCTCCACTGGCTCCTGCTTCCAGGCAGCCCACTCTGGGCAGGTCCTCCCAGTCCCAGAGCCCCCATCCTGCCCAGTCCTGCTGAGAACCCAGGATCTTCCCTTTCCTCCAACTGCTCCCAGAGCCAGACCCTCAGACCCCGCCTGCCTCTCCTCCCCAAAGCCCTGCCCTCCATCACATGGAGTGCCTTGGCCACTGGAATAACTCCTTTCCACTCTAGACCCCTCCCAGGCCTCCACACTCCTCCCCAGAGCTCAAATTCCGCCTGGGCCTCCACACACCCAGCTGGTCATCTGAGAGAATCCCCCTCCCACAACCTCCCTTCCTCCCACAACCTCCCTGCCTCCCCCTGCTCTGGGACTCAGGCTCTCCTCCTTCTGAACAGAATCTCCCGGTCTTCTTCCAGCTGTTCCCCTGCTACACTCATCTCCTTCCAGACTAGGCCCCCCAGATCCTCCCTCCCTTCTGACTCTCCCAATCATTCCCCTCCCCCTCCAGACAGGTGTCCCTTTCTTCCCTGCAGTCTGTACCCCAGACTTGCCCACCCCATTTTAACCCTCTCCTCCAACCTGGAAACATTTGTACAGCCCTGGGGGCCTTTCCCCCTAACTTGTTCTTCTTCCCTAAGGGACATTCTCTCACTGAAAGACATACGGATCCTCTGAGAGAGCTGCGGCCAGGATGTCAGAACCCCTGGGTGCCAGGGTAGGTGCTTATAAAATGAGCCCTTCTGTCTCTTCGTATTATCAGAGAGACATTTTAGAGCAGGAAAAGTAAAACATCATTTAAAGTTTATTGACAACTTATTAAATCAATTTTATATGAAAAAGCCTTAATCTAATTTTGTGATTTCATAGACAATTATTAAAACATAATCAAAGCCTGTATATCCTAGGTAAAAAAAAAAATTCACAAAAACTTCATTCAGTCATTGGACCTTGTGGAAGTTCAGGCCTTTGGGCTACTTCTTAGTCTTGTGTTTATTACCTTCAGGATCAAAGGAAAATAAAATATCTATCACTCAGGAGCCTGTTTACTTGGCCTTGTATCACTAGTCCCAATAGAAACATTTGGACTCCAATCTCATATACCCAATGTTCAGGGAAAACAGTCAAATCTTGTTTTTCTGGAAATGAAGTTTACTACTTCATTAAAATTTGAAACTAAAATCTTTACATAAATTTAAAACTTTTACAGTTTTACCCTATCACATCTTTGTCCTAGGCCTCCCTCGCCACCCGCACACTCTATCTATATCTACCTACCCATCTATATTCGTATTTATGTATCTCATCAGATCATCTAGAAAAGAAGTGATGTTGTTTCCGCCTGATGCTACACAGAGTGACATACATTTCAACAGGGCACCGAATGGCAGCCTCCTGACTCCTTTTCCAGTTGCTTAGGTTGGGAAATGGAAAGAAATGGTGACCACCGATTCAGAATGGTAAAATAAAACCAATAAGGTTTACATCGCATTGCACCAGCTTAGAGATTTTAAGGACTGCAACAATGAAACACATTTTTTAAAAACACTTTTACAATTCACCTGCCTTGTTAGGAAAGGAAGAGGGAGGGACACGGTTGTAACAATATCAAGACTTCAAGGGCATAGAATGACCAAAATGAGATAAAGATTCCTTAGCTCTGGTCAATTCCAGGTAAGTCAGAGTTAACTTTTTGGAATAGCCAATCATGAAGCAAAGTTCCACATTATTCACAGGGTAGCATTCCTAGACTAAGGATTAATGAGGGGGGAAACATTCCTATTCACAAAGGAAATAGCACAATGGGGAAACTGACTCAAAAGGATTCTTCTATTACCTTTGTAAGGCTGTCTTCTCAATCTTCTCAGGTATAGGCAGCAACGTGTGGCAATTCTCAGACCACACTTACTTTGAGCAGCTCGTGGCATTTCACTTCAATGGTAGTTTACTGGTATAATGGTAATTCAGACAATTATACCTGAATTCAGAACTCAGAAGGATACCAAATTTTACACACATACATGTATGTATGTATGAATATATGTATATGTTTGTATATATGTATGTATATATGTATATAGTCCCAATTTTTCCTTAACTAGTCAGTTTTACTAATCACCTGAGGGCAAGGTACATGATTCTTTTTTTCATTTTCTTGCAGGATCACTTCATTAAAAAAAATGTTACTCGAGTCCTTAGTAAGTACATTCAAGGTCTTGCCTTCCTCTTTCTTTCTCGTTTACATCCAGCTTGGAGCAAAAGTCAATCAGTAGAAGTGGAAAAAAAATATAGTAACACACATGCCCATGAATAAATGATTGTTCACTCAAAACCCAGAAAATTACAGGCCATTGAAAGACTCCAGGGTACAGGTATGGGTATCTTAAGGTATTGCATATTAATACCTAAAGCCAAAATCTGGGGTGTGTTGGAACTAAGGTGGCTCAAAGGTATAAATCCTATACATATTATGCTAGTTTCAATTTTATAATTTTCATAATTAGTGGCCAGAGAAATCATTATCAAAATCATGTCTTTATTTTTAATGAACTTCCTAGCCACTCCCAGCCCAATCCCCCTACCCCTTGCCAGAAATGGTTTCTATATGTAATGAAGGTGGGAAGGCCTTCAGCCAGGACTCAAAGCTCGCTGGACATCAAAAAATTCACACTGGAAAGAAACTTTATGAATGTAATCAACATAATAAAGTCTTTAGACAACAGTCATCCTTCATTGACCATCAGAGAATTCATACAATGATGACAACGAAAATTACAAATATTGACAGGCCTGAGGAATCTTAGCTATATTGACACTGTTAGTGGAACAGTGAACTGGCCCCATCATTTCCATAAAAACAATTTGGTGCTATGCACAAAAAATTCCTCAATTGTTCATACACTTTGACCCAGGAATGCCTCTATGAAGCATCTGTGCCAGCAAGATCTAAGAAACCAAGTGTTCAAAAATATTTTAGTGGCTTTATTTGTCATAGCAAAGAACTGGAAAAAGGAGATACCTATCTATGGCCATGATGGCTGAAAATTTTTTGACATATTAATGTAATGAAATATATTTTACAAGAAGAAATTCTGACAGGGACAAGATAGAGAACCTTATTAACATTCATGTGGACTGAAGACTGAAGTAAGAAGAACAAGCAGAACAAAACATTGACTGGTAACATTATAAACACAAACAACCTAAACAACTGAAAAACTCAGAAGCAGTAGCCAATGAGGAGAGGTGCTTCCCACCCCCTTGCAGATGGGTGATAGGCTTCCTGCATACTCAGGTAGGCCTTTTTGGACATAGACACCTGGGAAATTTATTTTGCTTGACTATATATCTGTTACAAGGATTCTGTATTATTTTTTTTTCATTTTCAGGTCAGAAAGAGAGAAAATAAATGTTTGTTAATTTAAAAAGAAAATTAAGTTTTTTTGAAAAAACAAGACTAAGGAAAACATGCTTCAAATCATAAACAATTAGAAAAATGCAAAAGAACAACTCTGAGGTTGTGCCTCGCATGCGTGGAAACTGGCAAAAATGACAAAAAAAATTAACAAGTATTACAGGCTCTGTGAAAACAGGCCCATTCATTCACTGCTGGGGAAGCTGTGACACCCAGAGTCACTAAATTCTGTATTCACTTTGACTCAGGGACAGCGATAATGGGCACATTCCCCTGAAGAAATCAAAGAAAGAGGAAAAGGACTCAGCTGTATGAAAACATCAACAACAGCTCCTTTGGTTATGGCCAAGTACTGGAAACTGAGGCACGAGGTCCTTCAACAGGGGAATGACTGAATTAATGTTGATAAATGAATGGAACGGAGCATTAACATGCCAGAAACAACAGGCAATCACAGTGAAACATGGGAAGATATATGTGAACTGATGCAGAGTGAAGTGAGTAGAGGCAAAGAAGTAAATGATAAAAATACAGGGTAAAGACCAACAACCAGAAAGACATCACAACTCTGATTACTGTAACGGCCAACCATTCTCCCAGAGGACGTAGAAAGGTCTGTGCTGTCTGCCTTGCCAGAAAGAGGTACTGGATCCAAGATGTAGAATAGAAAGTTCATTTTGGGGCATGAATGTGGGGTTTGCTTGATTTTTGCTTTACTGTATTTCCATGATGAAAATTTTATTTTTTTCTATTCATTTCTGAGGATTACAGTGTGAGGGGTACTAGGAATAGAATTCCCCTCCTCCCCGAAGAAAAAAAGAAAAGAATGAAATGGATGGACACACACACATATATACATATACACATATATACACATGAATATGTATATATTCTGTGCGCGCACACATACATATATATAAAAATACACATACACACACTGATTAGAAAAGGAAGGCCAAAGGAATCACCCTTGGAACAGAGGGCAACTATGAAAGTGCCACATTGCTGGGGTTTTTTACCGACGTAAAAAAAAAATCAAGCTATGCGTAATACAAACCCTTTCATGGTCAGTCCTTTCTGTTGCGCCGTGTATATAAAGCGCTCTTCTGTTTATGCATTTCAACATTTTAAAAAATGAAATCTTTTTTGTGATTTTTGCCAATGTTCAAGGCCTCACCAGAAACGTCAAAATTCTTTTAATATCCCTTTCTCTATTACCTCTTTGGAACATGTTTTCACGTGTATTGGCAATGGCTCTCCCCATAGTATCAGTTCTCTCTAGATCTTGGATATAAATGACTTTCATCGATCTCATTTGACAATCATTTGATAGATTCTCCACTCCACAATTTCTTTTCCTATTTGATTTTCAATTATTTCATTCAAACCTTTTAACTTGTACATAGTTAGAATTATCTATGAATTAAAAAAAGCCAACAACTTTGGATCAAGAATTCTCCCAACCACAGTTGTGAAATATACCTTAATGTGTTTTCTTCTTGCACTGAAATGATTTTGTAAAATGGGCAAACCTCGCCCCTCCCCTTCTCACCTGCCTCCAAGTGAGACAGAAAGAACACCAAAGCCCAGCTATAAACATGGATGACCAAGGACAACCTTCCTGAGTTCTTCCTCCCTAAGGGGAGGTGGGCCCACTACTGTGTCATTCCTCCCCTGGAGTCCACACTGGTCAAATGGCTCCTCTGCCTTTCCGAGTCCTTCAGAAGCCTTTCTCATTCCCTATCATTGCTCACTTTCCTTTGCATCAGTTCACAGGAATCTTCCCAGGATTCTCAGAACCGTCCCCTTCCTCCTTCCTCCTGTTAAACCTGAAAATTTGGTTGAAGGAAACAACAGAGCTAGGTGATAGAAAAATCCATGTTGTTTATTATTTTCCCTCAAAGCATAGCAGAGCTAGCCTACTTGTACGTACAAGGAGTCAGAGTATAAACTCTGGCTGCCTGAACAAAGCAATGAGAAAACTTATATACGTTATTTTAGCAGAGCTAGCAAGCCTGTATGACCTCATTTTTATGACCCCCATGTATGTTTAACCATGATACAAGAAGAGGATTTTCCTTAATGGAATAGAGTTGTAAAGGATGTTGACAAAAGTCGGTTGAAACTACAGCCCAGCGTCTCTGTGTCTCATTACATTCCATAACATAGTATATGCCTGTAGAATATTAAGCAAGGTAATCTCTCTTGGGGTTAGGGTAACGTCCTTAATGATCCGGCCTTGTTGACAGAGGTAAGGGTATTTCCTGAGCAAACTTTTAGAGAGAACAAAGAAGCCCAGGTCCTGGATCTTCATCCAGTCACTCATTAATTCAGGCTCTGGGTCTACTTGAAATTAAAAATGATATAAAATAGTATAATATTTTCCACACTCCCAATAGCACAATCACAGTCCATCCTGGGTTCCTCCACTTCTGCACCATGTGGCTCCTCTTCTTCTCTGGGCTCTGGCGGGATAAGCCCCGACGAAATCGAAGAGGTGAGGGGTGAGGGGTGCTCGACACCCCAATGTACCGACACACCGGGTCCTGCGGAAGGAATTCAACTCAAGCTTTCTCAGCCAAGGGAAAAGACAAAGTTTATTAAGAGTTAGCCACGTAGGCCTGCCCCAAGAGATCCCACCCCTTGTAATGCCTGTAAGGAAAGCGGGCCAGACCCATCTGAGCTAGATTGGACCTGACCCCCTTCATGGAGGCAAGATGGCGATCATATACACAAAGATTGTGGGAGGGATTGAGGGGTGGTCCGGGGTGACCAGAGGAGGGGTCTAGGGAGGGACTTAAGGAGGAGGTCAGACTCCAGGGTGCGAAACAGCTGAAGGCTACATGGAAATGACAGACAATAGAGGGCTAGGGTAGCAGAGCTAGGGTATAGACATTTTGATCAGGATTAAGGGTGGGAAACAGCTGGACAACAGAGGGCTGGGCAAGGCAGGCATTCAGGCCTAATGGTTATAGCCTCAGGCCAAGGCCAGGTCGAGTGGGAAGATTCAAGGAGAGTTCAAGGGGTTCCCAGAGACTGTGCCCTCATCAGAAATAAGGCCGGGTTAAAGGTCACGGTCATAGGCTCTGGGCGCCGCGGTCTCCCCAAGGCCCTAGAACGAGAATGTTTCTGCTTCTAGACCGTTCCTTGTGGGGAGGGGGCTGCCCCCGGGGCTCCGGAGCTGGGGTTGTGCTGAGGTGGGGGCTCCCCGGGGGCCCTTGAATCATCCGGGAAACGGTCAATTTTGGAAGTAAAAGTCCCCTCCCCCCCATAGGCCCCTGACGAGAGAAGGAAGGGGGGCGTCCTGGGCTGGGGTCTGGGGGTTCTCCTGGAAGACGACCTGGGGGGTCCGGAGGCGAACGAAGGAGGGGAGGAAGCTCCGGGGCCTGAGGATCCCGCAAAAAAGGGGGGTCGGAGCGGGATACGCCTCCCACCCAGGAGCCTTCTCTTCTGGGCATGCGCAACCCCCGGACTACGTTTCCCAGAAGGCCACGCGACCCGCCATTTCCGCTTCCTCCCCTCCACAGCAGGCGCATGATCTCCCCTCTTCCCTCCCTCCCCCTTCCCCTCCCTCTTTTTTTTTAACCACTTCCGAGTCCTCCCCAATCAGCCCCCGCATCCTGGAGCCTTGACACCTCCCCCCATCCCCGAGACCGGGAGTCTTGAGGCCCGCTGGAACTTGGCCCCACCCCCACCACCCCACCCTGCTCCCCCAAGACTCTCCCTAACCGGTCCCTCCTTGCTGGAACCAAAGGAACTCCCTCGCCTCCACCTGCAAATTCCCCCACACCCCCCCCCTGCCCCCCGCCAGTCTCCCCCTTTCCAACCCTGCCTCTCCCGCCCCCTCCCTCCCAGGACTGGACCGAGGCAGTCTTGCCCCTCCCCCAGCCTGGCCCTGACTCAGCCCCTCAAAGCCTCTGGTTCTGCGACCCCCAGTTCTCTCCTCCATCCTCTGCAGCACCTGCGGGAAGCCTTCATGTCCCCTCCCTGAGCCCGGCCCTCCCTTCCCCTGGGGTCTCCACGGTCTCCTAATCCCTCTGACCCGGCCAGTGTCAGGAACTTCTGTCCCCCTGCCCCCCTTCCACCAGACCCTCCCCCCTTACTGACCCCTGATGAGGTCTGTGGGCGTCAGGCTGGACTCTGGTCCCCACCGGAGTTAGGAGCAGGCTGGGGGTGGGAGAAGAGCGGGAGGACATTCCCTGGTCACTTTCAGGACTCCTTAGTTCTCCAGACTGAGGAGCCCACCCGCTTCCCCCAGGTGGTTTCCATCCTAAAGCCTTCCCCCGGAGGGGGCTGTTCCCAAAGCAGGAAAGACCCCAACCTGCCTTCTGTGATTCGGAGCCTGGGACTCCTGGCTGCTCACGTGCTCCTTCACTAGGCAGCCTGCCATCTGCAAAGGTGCATGAAGTGCCTACTGTGTGCCGCAAAATTGAATGAAGTGCCTACAGTGTGCATCTGCAACAACCTGAGAAGTGCCTATTGTATGCATCTGCAAAGATGCATGAAGTGCTTACTGTGTGCATCTGCAAAATTGCATGTAGTGCCTACTTTGTGCATCTGCAAAAGCCTGTGAAGTGCCTACTGTGTGCACCCACAAAAGTGCATGAAGTACCTACTGTGTGCTGGTGCAGGGCTAAGTTGCAGTGATGCCAAGAAGGCTAAAAGATCGCCTGGGCCAAGGAGCTCCCATTCTAACAGGGGATACTTCATAGAAATGGGGTTTGTGTG
The DNA here is from genome assembly GCF_011100635.1 of Trichosurus vulpecula. Lineage (NCBI taxonomy): Eukaryota > Metazoa > Chordata > Mammalia > Diprotodontia > Phalangeridae > Trichosurus > Trichosurus vulpecula. The sequence goes on along the minus strand of NC_050574.1, from coordinate 4,850,408 downwards.
TGTATGTGAGTGTGTCTAGATAGAGAAGGCTGGAGGTTATGGGAACAGGGCATCAATAGCTGGCGTGACTGGGAAAGACTTCCTGTAAGAAGACCAGAGTTGATTCCTACAGGGACCCAAGGGCTAGCAGGGAGGGGGCAGAGCATTTTTGGGGCTCTCCCAGGTCATTAAGGGCTCATCACTGCAAATTCATCATCCTTCTTTCCCTCTCTGCAGGCTATGACTGTCTATCCACCTCCTCTCTCAGTTCTGCTCCCTCTGACCCATCCTTCTCCAGGTCCTCTGCCAGATTTTTGTCCACATCACACCCACTCACTCTGTGACCAGGGATGCCCCACTCAGCTCTGCTCTGGGTCCTATTCTCCCTCTTCTTGTGGGATCTCCTCCCCTCCCATGGATCACTGATCATGTCTGTGCTGAGGATTCTCAGATCTCCTTATCCAGCTCTTCCCTCCCTGCGACCTCCAGTCTCAATCTCTTGGGGGCCTCTTGGACATCACCACCTGGATGTCCTGCAGCCATCTTAAACTCAACATTTCCAAGATTGAACTCATCATCTTTACCCCCTACCCCAGCAATCCTCCCCTCTTCTGAATTTCCTTATTACCACTCACACCCCGTCCCCCAGACTCACAGCCTAGATGTCCTGCTTGACTCCTCACTCCCTTATCTTTGGCTGTTCTCCACACCCCGCCAACATCCAAGCTGTTGTTCCAGCCTGTTGACTTCACCTCAGCAGCTTCTCTCTAAAATCCCTTTCTCTCCTCTGACTCAGGCCCCACCCTGGTACAGATCCTTATCATCTCATATCTGGACCATGGCAATAGCTGCTGGGAATGATTTCCTAAAACACAGATCTGACCATGTCAACATCTACTCAACAAACTGCACTGGCCCCCTATTGCCTTCCAGGAGCAAATACAAAATCTTCAGTTGGGCATCCAGAGCCCATTTTAGCCCCATCCACCTTTCCAGTCCTGTTACACTGCTTATACCACCCCATGATGTACTTTTGATCCAGTGCTACTGGACTCCTGGTTGTTCCTCACACAACATCCTCCATGTCCCCACTCCAGGCATTCCCTCGGGCCATCCCCCTTGCCTACTCTCCTCTTCATCCCCCATGCCTGGCTCTCATCTTCATCCTCACCCCTCCTGTCCTCCCTGGTTTCTTTCAAGTCTCAGCTAAAATCCCACCTTCTCCAGGAAGCCCTTCCCTGTCCCACTTACTTCTAGGGCATGTCTTATGTGGGTTATCCTCAGTTATAGCAAATGTTACATCAGAAATGAACAATAAAATTATTATATCCAAGAGAGAGAATGCCCTCAAAATTGGAAAAAATGGTGGAAGAGGAAACTATTGGTACTAGATTTTTTATTCTAAAATTCACAACCATGAAATAAAAAATGAGCTCATTCTATTAAATTTATTATAACATTTACTATAAATATAATACATGCAACACACATGTCCCCATTGAGCACATTCACAGTTTTTCTCCACTATGAATCATCTGATATAAAGAGATGATCTGTAAAGGTTTTCCTACATTGAGTCAATATAGAACATATCTGAAGAATGAATCTAATGAGCTCTGTACTCCATCTGAATGCCTTTTCTCATTCAGGACAGTGATGAGATTTCTATCTATTATGAATTCTCTGATGGTTAATAAGAGATGACTGTTGTCGGAAAGCTTTACCACACTGATTGCATTCATAAGGTTTTTCTCCAGTGTGGATTCGCAGATGTTTAGTAAGGGTCCACCTCTGTGTAAAAGCCTTTCCACAATGATTGCATTTATAAGGTTTTTCTCCTGTGTGGATTCTCTGATGTTTAGTAAGGCTTGAGCTATATGTAAAAGTCTTTCCACATTGATTACATTCATAAGGTTTCTCTCCAGTATGAACTCTCTGGTGTAGAGCAAGGTAGTAAGTGATTGTAAAAGTCTTTCCACATTGATTACATTCATAAAGTTTCTCTCCAGTGTGGATTCTCTGATGCAGAGCAAATTTGTAGTTGCCGCTGAAAGTTTTTCCACACTGATGACATTCATAAGGTTTCTGACCACTGTGGATTTTCTGATGATTAGCAAGACTTGAGCTGTGTCTGAAACTCTTTCCACACTGATGACATTCATAAGGTTTCTCTCCAGTGTGGATTCTCTGATGTGTAGCAAGATTGCCACTAATTGTGAAAGACTTTCCACACTGATTACATTCATAAGGTTTCTCTCCAGTGTGGATCTTCTGATGTAGAGCAAGATGGGAGCTGAGTCTAAAAGCTTTTCCACACTGATTACATTCATAAGGTTTCTCTCCAGTGTGGATTCTCTGATGATCAGTAAGTTTGGAGTTGAAGCTGAAAGTCTTTCCACACTGATTACATTCATAAGGAGGTTTCTCTCCAGAGTGGATTCTCTGATGTTCAGCAAGATTGGCTCTCTGTCTGAAACTCTTTCCACACTGATTACATTTATAAGGTTTCTCTCCAGTGTGGATTTTCTGATGATTAGCAAGAATTGACCTCTGTGTGAAGCTCTTTCCACAATGATTACATTCATAAGGTTTTTCTCCAGTGTGGATTCTCCGATGTGCAGCAAGACTGCAGCTGTGTCTGAAAGCCTTTCCACATTTATCACATTCATAAGGTTTCTCTCCACTGTGGATTCTCTGATGTGCAGCAAGACGGGACTTTTGTCTGAAAGTTTTTCTGCAATGATTACATTCAAAAATTTTCTTTCTGGCATATCTTCTTTGATGTAAATTAAGGGATGAGTTTTCACTGAAAGTTTTACCACATTCATGACACTCATGAGAATTCTCTCTAGTATGAGTTCTCTGATGGGAAATAAGGGATGAGTGTTGCTTAAAGGCTTTACCACATAAACTACATCCATATTGTTGCTTACCATTTTGAATTATCTGGTGGTCAATGACCTTTGAATTATGACTGAATGCCTTCTCACCCTCATTACAGATACAAAGCATTTCTCCAGTATGGCTTTTCTGAGATCTAATTAGTTCTGAGTTCAAGCTGAAGGTCTTCTCACACCTATAAATTCGCATTTTAGGAAGCTTCACATGAGAATCAACCACCTCTACTGGTTCAGTAAAGCACTCCCTATATTTATGATCCTGTGAACAGCAGTTCCCTGAGGTCATTTTCTTACACTGAATTAGGGCTGAACATTGTCTAAAACTCTTTCCATCTTGATCAAATGCACAGTGACTCTTTTGTTTTTTCTCCATCGTGATATCTGAGTCACAGGGACCAGGTTTCATGAATCTTTGCTGTCGTGATTCTTCTGAAGAAATGTTCAACTTGGCAGTAGCCTTCCTCATGTCAAGCCTTGTCTCTCCATCTGAAGCAAAGAAATATATATAGTGACACATGCTCATATACACAAATACATCGTCTTCCCTCCATTGACACAAAGTAACTGATCTGTAATCTGTTTCCCTAGGGAAAAAGAAGTCCTCAGTCATTTGAAAGTGCCATTAGTTCACATGCCCAGGATGATTTAATTGACAAAGAGCTTCACACACAATAATATTGGATACTCACAACAAGCCTGCCACACAGGCAGGACCAGCATGTTTATGACATTCCCAACTCAAGCCAAGAGCTCATGATGACAGAGTGGCCTGACCAAAAAATCTAAAAAATTTAAAAATCTAAACATTTCTTATCCAAAAGCAGTAACTCTCATAAAGGGCCCTGATTCTGTCATCCTTCTCTCAGGAAGTGGACAGCACGCTTCACTATTGGTCCTATTGAAGCCTTGGCTTTTTGGTGGCTGAAAACCCTTTGGGTCTTCATCATAATGGTCTATGGGGTTTGAGCTAAATATTCTTTAATGGAACCTTTAAGAGAAAATAATTGCCCAATTTTGTTATAAATATTATAAGATAACAATAAAATACATTTTCCTCTTGGACTACAGGCATATATATGATTAAGTATAATAGTTTTCTTTCTGCAGTAATTCCTAACTACAGTGATCAGGCACCCAGTGATTACACCAAACCCTGACCACTTCTAAGTGCAACATGTTCCTTCAGATGCTCAATCCAACATCAAATTGTTTCCCAAGAGCCAGAAAGGTCTGAAATTCAAGTGCAAATGGATTCCCAGTGGATGGTCCCAGGCATGCACTTGTGGTCATTTGATTGCTGTCACTACACTGTAGTAGTCATTCCCAGGTTACTTTGTAAGCACAGCTCATCAGCAGGGTCATCACCAGATCCAGGTGCTACAAATACGTGCAAAGATTGCAGGCTCCTTGGAAGCCGTGAATGCCTTACAAGTGATCTTGACACCAACATGGACAATCGCAATCACTCTACAAAAATACTCCTTATATTGGTCCTCACTACAGTCTTACAGCTATTTTCTGACTTAGATTTGTCCTGTACTTAAGTTAACACTCTTCCATCGAGCAGCTTTCCAAAGGAATTTGTTGGCACCATGGTTCAGTCACCCAGCAGAGTTTATGTGAGAGCAGAGCCAGTGTGCCAGTGGTAGAAAGAAGACAATTATATCTAACGAGATTCTTTCCTTAGAAAAGTTCTTTGTTTTTTTACATATAAATATTGTTTAAAAAAAATACATGCAATTGACCTTCAACTACATTTAGTATTTAATACAATACTTATCATTGGCCAGTAGAAAAACACCAATCCATGTTGTTCATTTTGTTGACTGCATAGAGCCAAAAACCAAAAATTCTCAACTCTCAGCAAGATAACTCATAAAATTCTCCTGCCATTTCCCACCTCATTCACATGGGAAGGAACAATTTCACTGCATTCTGGTTATAAACCTAAATGCAGCTGGTGGTACAATAGATAGAGAGTGGGGCCTGAAGGCAAGAAGACCCAAATTCCAGATCAGAAACTTACTAACAATGTGACCCTGGACAAGTCACAGTGTGGCCATTTGCCTCAGTTTCCTTATCTGTAAAATGGGGATGACAATACCACCTACTTCCTAAGATTCTCACGATGATCAAATCAAACAATACTTGTAAAGTCTGGGCACAGATGAGGTTCTACGTAATTGTTGGCTATTATTATTATTTTCACTATCTTCTCCTCAGCTCTGCTCTCCTTTGTGAATTGCCAATGTCTCTGCTTGCATATATTTAAGTCCCTGCTGAATTTCATGTGTTTCCTCACCAAAATACCCTCTTTTCCCTGGATCAGCTAAGACTGAGGCTTGTGATCTGTTGCCTCTTCGCAAACCATCTCCATTTTCCATACTAGACTGTGAACTCCTTAACAGAGATGGGCTTTTGCCTTTCTTTGTATCCCCAGAGCTTGGCACAGTGCCTAGAACATAGCAGGCACTTAAGGAATGTTAATTGATGGGCTATCTTGGCCCAGGCCCATAAAAGGCCCTGACCTCTACCACAATCCCTGGAATCTAGTCTCTCCCCTTTGGTCACATGTGGGTTCTGGCCTCACTCCTGCCTTCTGTCTCTTTCACCTTATAACCTGCAAGGAGTTACCTTTGTCTATTTCTAATGTGGATGGGACCTGAGCAGACCAAATACTGGTGATCCAAAGGCTGCTGGAGGGTGTCCTGCTCTGGGACACCTGGGAACCTCTACCTGCCTGCTCCCCAAACTGAGGGTGTGTGTTGGCAACCAAAAATGGGCTCCTTAGCACTTAGTCAACAAGTGGCCTTGACTAGTTTGGCTTTTTCCCCTGAACTGAATGCTGTTTGTATGTTGGACTGGAGTAAGCTTGTCGGCCCCTTCACCTTGCTTCCCTTGCTTAAGCTGATGGAAAGAACCTGTGCTTTCCTGGTCAACCCCTTCACCTTGCTTAAGCAGATTGAAAGAACCTGTGCTTTCCCCGGTGTACCTTACAACCCCGCAAAGGTTCAAGGGCCAGCTCAAACTGTAAAATTGTTGGGAATACAGTGGAATAGAGGACTGCGAGAAATTCTCCCACAAGCTCGACAAAAAATCCAGGATTTTCCCACCCCTACCAATAAGAAAGGGACCCAAAAGTTCATAGGGCTATTTGGTTATTGGAGACACCACATCCCACATTTGGGACAGATTTTAAAACCCTTGTATAAAGTCACCAGAAAGAAATATGAATTCGATTGGGGCCTTGAACAAAGTAGAGCTTTGGAGGAAGCAAAGGCTGCTATCCAATTAGCTCTAGACTTACGGCCTATGCAAAATGGGCCAATGGAGTTACAAGTGACTGTACAAGATGACTATGCAAATTGGAGTCTGTGGCAAAAACAACAAAGCCGAAGTGTACCTTTAGGCTTTTGGTCAAGGAAACTGCCCTCATCTGGAGTGCAATATATACCTTTTGAGAAGCAGCTGTTAGCTGCATATTGGGCTTTAGTAGAAACTGAGCAACTAACTCTGGGTCATGAAGTGGTATTAAGGCCTGGAATTCCAATTATGACTTGGGTAATGAGTACCCCAGCTTCTCACAGAATTGGACATGCACAAGAGGCAAGCATAGTCAAATGGAAGTGGTATATTCAGAATAGATCCAGAGCAGGCAAAAATGGAGTTTCTGCTTTACATGAATCTGTGGTGAACATTGATACTGAGAGGAATGAAAAGCCCCTTGAATCTAAGCAACAGATGGTACCATCCTTAGTGAAATGGAATAATGGATATGACGGACTAAACGAAGAACAGAAGAAACATGCTTGGTTTACTGATGGGACAGCAAAATATTTAGGACAGAAGAGACATTGGAAAGCAGTAGCCTATAACCCCTGTACAAGGCGACCTCTGGAAAGTTCTGGGATAGGTGGAAGTAGCCAATATGCTGAACTGATGGCAGTGCATCAGGCCATCAGAGCAGAGAAAGGAGGACAGTGTCATATATTTACTGACTCGTGGGCGGTAGCTAATGGATTAGCTACGTGGATGCCTATATGGAGGAATCAGAATTGGGAGATTCATGGCAAACAAGTTTGGGGTAAAGAGTTATGGGAAAATATATGGGACATGTCTTTGGTTACAGATATGTCAGTTTTTCATGTTGATGCTCATGCGACCCTGACCACACCAGAACGTGAGTACAATGCACATGCGGATCGACTAGCAAAGATTGCTACTGAATGTATTGTCCCTACTCCGACTCCAACTGATGACCCAGCCTTAGCAAGATGGGTCCACCAGACTGCTGGCCATTTAGGGGTCCAGGCCACCCACCGATGGGCACAGGATCGAGGTATCAGTATTTCTCATGCTTCTCTGTAGCCTCCTGGTTACTCTTTCGAGGCGTACTTATTGGGCCTAGAAGCTTTTGATCAATATATCAAAATGGGGTTGCTGGTTCATGGGTTGGTTACTGTGGAGCCTAAATATATGTTTTGATTCTTCTGCCTTCTACTTTGAGAGTTTCTTATATCCAGCGGTTCCGAACCTTTCAGACATGTATATGATCCTCTTTGAGATTATAAACTCTGCCCTCCTAATACAGGGTGGCAGTCACCTACATGGATCTGGCCAATGATTCTACAAGAAGGCAGACAAAGACTGGACCATAAAGATCATGAAAGGAATTTGGATTGATGACTTATGCAAGCCTCAGCCTTGGGTTAAGGTAAGACACTAGTCATTGGTCCTACTCATGTGCTGCTAAATAAAAAGAGAGAAAACCATGAAACCAGGTTGCCTGGGTCTACTACAAATTTCGGTAACATCTTCTCAGCTGGGCCCTGACCAGGACAATGCAATTGAATCCTCTGACATCTCCCTGACTCCCATTCCCACTCAACATGCCAGATCTTTTCATTCCTCCCAAACCGTCCCACATGGCTTGCTCCCACCAACCCTCTCAGCTGAGAACTTGGCTTCATATTTCACTGAAACAAATGGACACTGACCAAGAACTCTCCTTATCTCACATAAACCAGACGCCTTCTTTTCCTCCTTTATCCCTTTCTCTCACGAAGAGGGCCCCCTCCTGATTGATAAGGCAAACATGTCCCAGTGATCCCATTCCATCCCATTTGCTCCTGCAGCATATTCCCTACTCTACCATCTCCATTTTCTCATGAATTTTCAGTCCTTCCCTTTCTATTGGCTCCTTTCCTACTGCCACAAATGAAACCATTTGTCCTCTGGCCTCAAAAAACCCTCACGTTATGCATCCATCAACACTAGATATCATCCTCATTCTCTTTTCTTTCATGGTGTAACACCAAACAACACAGCACACTTGAGGGCTGCTGCTGTGAATATATACATATTAATTTAGGGCTGAAATTCAAAATATAAAGAACTCTCTATTTACTCAAAACTAAACCTTATTCAAGAAACCAAAGCATTCGCAGTTGATAACAACATAACTTATCACCAGGGTGGCCATATGACCTTAAAGAGAAACAAAGTATATAACATAATATAGCATACCCCCCACCTTATCCTTATTGATACAATCAGGGGATTCCAGGCCAGGGTCTTCCCTAACACAGGACATCCTCAGAGGCAGCAGAGAACACAACACACTCCACCCCTAGGTGACAGTAGATCACAATCCCCTCAATTCAAAACAAAGCGTCCAAGTACAGTCCTCTTGGGGGTGTGTCCTTCTCCCCACACTGCTGTTGCAGGCTCCCACCTGCCACTGTCAGGTACACACATGCTCAAATGAGACAAAGAGTTCTCCTCCCAATACTGCTGCAGCCCCAGCTTCCAAGGCCTGAGGAGTAGCTAGGCAACAAAGCCAACTGGGTAAGTCCTAGGGGACCACAGGACTTCCCCCATCCCACCATAGACAACTCCATACTCTGGGTCCCAACATATCCCAGGGGGCCTGGCAGAAAAGTAAGCTCACTGCTCCTTCCCTGCTCCAAAGCTTCCATCTCACCTCAAGGCTGAGTACTGAGTTCTGGGGTTCTTCCTCTTGGAGGCCCAGGGACCAATGCCCGGCTCCTGCCTGGGTTCACAGGCAGGCAGTTCTCTGCTCCTGCTCCATGTTCCAGTTCACAGGGGAAGGGACTGCTCGATTCCAAGCTCTCTCTGCTCCTCCCTGGGTCCAGGCACAACAGGCTCCAGGGGCCCCTATCCCAGCTTCTGCCTCTGTCCCACACCACCCCAACTCTCGGGTAGCTCGTCCTCCCCCAACCTGGCTGCTCCGGTCTGGACTTTGGGCCCAGCAAAATAATACAGTAATTGGAAAACAACAGACAACTATCCCAGTCTCACTAAACCTCATACTTTCCTTTAGTATTTTATTCTAGTCCAGTGTTCCAGTGTTCCCTCAAATGTTGGTATCAAAAGTCCCCTCTCTGTCAGAGGTCCCAGTGTTCCAGAGTTCTCACAAAGGTTGGTATGAGAGGTCTCCTCTCCATATACATTACCAGATAGAGAGAGAACCAACATATGGATTCAAGTCAAGGGGTTCTCAGGGCTCTTGATAACAGCCAAACATCCTTCCATATGTGAGCCTCCCACTAAGCACGCTTCCTCTCTCAAGGCAATATAAATCTCCCTTAATATATAGTTTTCACCTGATGGGCTCTATGTGACTCAACCTGGAATATATCACAACTGTGAACTGGGCCAGAGTTCAAAGCAGCAAGATATCAGTAATTGAAATACCTGTGTACCCTTAGACCTGGGAAAGTACCCGTTCCAAAGCAAAAAGGGAACACGTGGTCATATGGAGCTATTAATGGTACAGGGAAGATCTTCTATTCCCTTAACCCTTCACATGGCTAAACACCTAGACATGGCCATCTACACTTGGGTCTACAACTCCTTTACTCTTACTTCCTACAAAATACTGCGTTCTGGCTCTCAGCTTCACTGGTCAATTGAAACACCTCCCTCCAAAGTGACTGGTGATCTAATTGCTAAACCAAAGGCCCTTTTCTCAGTCCTCATCCTTCTTAACCTCTCAGCAGCTTCTGATGTCATCACACATCCTCTTTTCCTTGATACTCCCTTTCTTCTAGGTTTTGGTGACACTCCTCTCTTTGGGGTCTCCTTCCACCATGAGCCAAACTAACCTCATTATCTTTCCCCCAACCCTCCCATCTTCCTACTTTT